>NC_141148.1:141150956-141454706 GCF_053477565.2 Lygodium microphyllum
ACAAAAACGAACTTGGAACATCAATACCAGGAAAAATGAAAATGCTTTGCACACAAAACAAGAATGATTTATAAAGAGATATTTCACATATAAATAGACAATCCTCTGAGGGGAATTAAAACGAAGTGATCAACAAGCTTTATGAAACAAAATCGAGATTATCTTGAGAAAAAAATTGTCACAACTAGCAAAAATGAACTTGGAGCATTAAAATTAAGAAAAATGAAATTTCTTTGCACACAAAATAAGCATGATTTATAATGAGATCCATCACCTACAAATAGGTACCCCCCTCAGTGAATACCAAGCTTTATCGATGTATTCATCATAGCAAAAGGCAAACAATAAACTTGCATACTTTTCATAATAGGAGAAGAGGAGCAAGATCTAGATTACCTTGAAAAAATTTGGCTCAACAAAAATGAAGTTGGAACATCAAATCAGGAAAAATGAAATTACTTTGCATACTAAATAAGCATAGTTTATAAAGAGATCCCTAATCTATAAATAGATGGCCCCCTCAATGAATCAAAAAAGCATGATCAATAATTCCACTTTTAGATCCTCGTCCAATCATGTCCACAAATGGATAACTGCTCCATGATTAATAATGTCTACTTTTACTAGAGTTTTCATTATGCTCAAAAAGAAAAATACCAAATGTGTGGTCCCTTCACATCATGTATCCAAAATGAACGTCCACCTCCACTTCTTCATATGCCCTTTAAATCTTTCATTCAGTACTGCATGGTCCCCATCTCATTGAACAATAGCCAACATAAAACTCTCAAGTCTTTGATTTGCATTTTATGCGTCGCGGAAGGGCAAGCATAAAATTTAAATCAGTTTGCTTAAGGGAAGGTTGATGCATCATCATATGTTGATTTTTGTCCATCCCAAGCACACGAATGTAGACATAATACATGTGCTTGCAGGCCAGGAAGGGTTTACTTTCCAACTCTCTCTTTTGAAAGTCAGGACACGTGCAGAAGGGCTCGGGATTGACATGCACCTCATACAAATGCTCTGACATAACATAAAATATGACTTTCTCATTTGCCACCACTACTTTCTCTTCCATGAAAACTACATCCAATGCCTCAGCCAATGCAATTTTTCTTTCTGCATCCTTAGAAATACCATGTCTCCATTTTGTTCTTCATTTGCCACTTGAAGAGGTAAGTGGTTCTGTCCCATGGGTCGTAGTATTTTTGGGGGTAGGTGGAATGCCATCATGCTTGAATACAAAACCTCCTTTTATAAGAATTGAAATCTCGTCTGCAGAAGCATTGGTGCCCTTGTCAATAGACCAAATCCTTGGTCGCAAGGGCACATGCTTAACTTGTTTATCAACATCCCATGTATGCTCCACATCATGACTGCAAAACCAGAACCATTGTGCAATAGACTTACCTTGAAATTCCCTCTCTGACCAAAATGAAGGGCATAGTAACCCAGGTGATCTACTTTCTATCACGTTGCAACACTTCTTTCTATTTATAATACCAAAACATTTTCGTTTGCAATGAACAGGCATTCTCCGAATGGCCCACAAACTTCTATGCATTTCCTCCTCTGAGACAATATTAGTTGGGAGATCCATTTCAATCGGCACTGCATGCATCTCATGGTCCAAGCCTACTTCTGTAGGTTGGTCATTTCTATTTTGAAAATTTATCTTGTGTGGTTGTCCTTTTTGTTTTCTATCCCTTGACTCCATTACATAGCCAGGTTTATGAGAGCTACAACCATCTAGAGTTCTTCTTTTCCTTTGAACTGTTTCTTTGTTTCCAGAAATGAAAGGCTCTCCGTACATGGGGGTGCCAAGAACTGCTCCTTGAACTGTTCGAGCTATGAATGCAGGTGAAGGGGTATTTCTTGCAACCACCCTATTAATAAGAGCATCCATGTCGGGACCACTTCCAGAGTATCTTCCAGTTGTGAAGGCCAATTGCCTTGAACATTGAATATATGAGTTGATCAAGTCAGTGACGCATGCATCATACAAACCAATTTTCTTCTTTCCATCCTCCCCTGCTAACCAACTTGCATGCACGCTCTCAGAAAGATTTGTGTTGGGAATACAGGCCCTCTCCCAAGGACTCAAGGAAGCCTGCAACCCAATAAAAAACTCAGCAATTCCTCTTACATGTCTATTTTGTTCTCATACTTGGGTATTCCCACCCCAATGATATTAGTACATGTGTATGTAACAAATAGAAACAAAAAAAAACATTTACATGTGTAGTACTACCCCAATGGTCTATCCTATTCTCCCACCATTTGATCCATCTCTTCAATGGTATGGTACTATCTCGAGGCAGTCCTACTTGCTGCCACCAATTTTGTATAGCTGTGGCATTCCTCTTGCCCTCTTCAATGGATTTTGAAAGGCGCCACCTCTCACATAAATTCAAGTGATGCTTTCGAAGGTTTGAAGGCACGTATTTCGTTGTGTGCTTCTGTAAGCTTTGTTCCCAGTGAAACAAACACGATCGCTCTCTTCCTTCCAAAACATTGTCAGGTCCCGCATTGAAAACAGTGCGGATTGCCATCCAATTTGCACCGGCTTCATCCGCCATAAAACCTGCAAAGTCTGCAGGAGGATGTCCACACTCGAGCATCACATTATTAAGGCATCTCCAAAAAAGAATTTGTGTTTCTGTATCCTCTTCCTTTGTATCACAAATAGCAATCACCATGATCCCCTTCAAGCTGCAATAAGAAATACAGTGATTAGCAACTAGAATATGTCAACGAAAATTGATAACAAGTAAGGTTCCCGAACAAACCATGGATCGTACACAGAACAAGACATTGTTGCCCAGTCATCTATTCTGTGTGTAAAGTCAAAGTGAACCCAAGACTTGCAAAGGTCTCCATTTCCTAAGCGTCTCATTCGATTAACCAATTCCACTCCAGATCCGGGTCCTTTAGTAGACATCTTGAAAATGTAACTTTTTTCACCCACCCCTCCTTGCCCTGGAAATCTACTGCCATGAAAAAAAGGAAACATGCATCTTTTTTTCAACTCCAAAATGTTATCAAAGCCATCTCCAACAACACATGTTTCTTTTTTTTTTTGGCATGTCACGATACTATTGAACCTGCAACCTCAACAAACGAAAGTTTGTTAAACTAATAACAATGCTACAAACCATAGTTTGCAGACTTGAATAACCGAAACTAACCTCTGATTTTGAACCAATGGCATCAACTCCTCCAAAAAGTTTGTAAGCTCTTGTTCTCCCTCCACCATTGAACCATTACTTGTCAAAGATTCAGTGATAATTTGTTTTGCCACAATCATTTGAATCTTCCTAGCACCACAGTGTCGATTCACTTGCAAAACTGAGTGAACTAGAGATCTAATTTTTTTAATTGCAGCCATTGAAGTCCCTGGTTGCACATTGTGTGTGTGAGTGCCTACATGAAGCATCAATCTCTCCATGCTTGTATCCTTTGGAAAAATGTAATAAACTTTGCAATCACAAGTTGCATAACAAGTGACAACTTTACTACAATAGTGACACGTGATTGAATGTTTTTCTTCACTTGCAAGCAGCCCCTTGCTCACTGTGCTATTGAGGTAACCATGAAAATACATTTTATTATGTTGATTGTTGCTCTCATAGTAAGGACAATTGACTCGATGACATTGTAAGTCTCCGAGGCAATGGCTAATTCTCGAAGTAGCATCAGGGAAGATATTAGTTGGATGGGGTCTTGTCCAGACATGACCATCATATTGTTGCTGCATCCCATCCATGTTTGAAGATGTGCCATATGTCGGCAGAAGAACGAAAGCAATAGAACCATTGTACTCTCTTGGAATCTCACTAACAAAAAAAGGGCCTTCGCTCATCTGCAATAAAGCCTTCAACTTCTTTCCTCTGGGGCTATTAGCAATCCAAGGTAAAATCTCTTTCTTTATTTGTGAAAATGAATGAGGACTATAAAGTCCATCATCCAACTCTAAGTCAATAGTCGGAGTTGAGACGGGTGCACAAAAAGCATTTGTTATAAGTGGCAAAGAAGTTTGAGATGACGTCTCTGCGAAGGAATCGGATGTAATGTCTACAACAGGTCCTGAAAGTGAATGAGCTTGTTTGCTATTTTCTACAGTGTGTAGTCCTTCATCTTGGTCCATGGTGAAAGTGGTATCACAATGTACTATTTTATACTGACATGAAAGAGAAGAATCGAGCAAAAATTGCTCCGCACCATTGATATCCGGTTGGCCATGAACCGTGATCTCTTCACTGTAAGCATCAAGTTGGAAAATAGCATACAAACCTACCAGCTTACGGTCAGGGGGTAGAAGTGATTGAAGAAAATAAGAGCTCACAAGAATCTTTCCATCCCTCAGGGGCACAACACGTTCCAGTGATTCGGAGCCGATTGACCATTGAAGAGTAACTTCTGCCATCGTCTCTCACAAAAGCCGGTTTGAAACTCAACAAACAATGGAGCTATGAAGGCGAAATATTATATCTAATAGCATGCCTATTGTTTATCAATTTCTTTGAACGTAGAAATAATAGTCCGTTACCCCTACCAAATATGGATTAAATGAGCTCTTACTCCATGGGCAAGTTCTTAGTGACGGTTGAAGTTGCGAATCAGTCCATTAATGAACCAAATCATTAAAAAAAGTCTACATATTGAAAAATCACAAGATTTAGTTAATTTTTTTTTTTTTTAAACATGTCTTTTCGAAAATAAATCATGTCTTTTCAAAAATCATGTCGTGTTGTAGCACATATTTTTATAAGCACGTTTTATTTTGTCAGATGTCAGGCGCCATCAGCATTTATATTTTTTAGTAAATAATTTTTCGGTTTCAAGAGAAACATTATCTCATGATGGATGTTCAATATGCACGCGTCGCTTGTCATTGAAAGTTGTATGTAACGGTTTAAACATATCTTCTTATTTGTCCTTCTTCTTCTTCTTCTTCTTCTTCTTCTTCTTCTTCTTTTTCTTCTTCTTCTTCTTCTTTTTCTTCTTCTTCCTTTTCTCTTTCGTTTCCCTCTTCTTCTCTCCCATTGCAAGTTGGAAGGCATAAAGAAGAAGCAAGAAGGAGAGCAGCCCTTGCAACAAGCTCAAACAAGATCAACATTCTCCATCAAACTCACCGGGTAAGCTCCACACTCCATCTTTATGGCAGAAAATCTATATTTCAAGTTTCATTTTTCCTCCATGGCTGAAAGAGATGGTAAACTGAAAAAATGGGAGAGGAGGAGACCTTTGGGACACCCGGGGCTGTCTGCGTCAACGCAGACAACTCTCGGGGGTTGGGCGCAGCCCCCTTTGGAGGGAGGAGGAGGAGAGGAAAAAGGCAAGGAGGGGGAACCCTCAGTACCCGCCCGCTGTCTGCGTCAACGCAGACGACCTGGTGGGGGGGCGGGGCCCCCCTTGGAACCCCCCGGTGACACTAGTAGGGGGGGCTGATGCCCCCCCTACACCCCCCCTCCATATAGAGTGGGTGTCAACCGCGCGAGTCCAAGGCATGAAAAATTTAACCATTTTTAAATCGTACGCAAATCATCCTAAAGAAATAAGTGTGACATGATTTGATTTTTTTGGATTGGGAATTGTCAAACACTCAGCATTGTCTGCGTCAACGCAGACAGGAACAAGGGATTGGGAGTATCCTCCCTTTGGGGGTGCGGGGGTGAAAATGTGGTCGGGAGGTTCAAATGATTAAGAAAATTTAATACATTTATTAAAACCAAATAACAAATGATGTTAAAGTGTGTTGTCTGCGTCAAATGGTCATATTTTGGTGGAGATTAATTAATAGAACATGTGATTCAGTTGAGTCGTCTTCATTTTTAAAATGATTTGTGGTTTGTTTTAGTGCTTCTGAGCATGGCTAGAGGTCGGCGTGGTGGTGGTAGGAGAGGTCAAAGCAAAAGGGGCCATCCAAGTAAGTCATTCAATCACTCTTTTAAATTTACATATTCTATTCTTAATGGTTAAGTAACTCTTTTAAAGTTTCATATAAATGTTATATTCTATTTTCAAATTATTTTTGTAGATACTCCAATTACAAGGTTAAGATCCTGTCTATGCAATAGACTAGTAAGTATCGATCAAGAAGCATCCTCCCGTGCATTCTCTGAATCTCCAAATAACAAGGGTGGAAAACCAAGGAAAAAATGTCCTTTCATTGATGATGAAGCGCTTGAGGATAGCATGGATGAAGCAAACAATGACATTCATGCTGATCCTATGAGAACCCACACTACCACCACGGAGTGTGGTGGAACAACACAGGGGAGGTCTTTAGATTTGCAAACTGTACATGAGGAAAATGAAGAGGTGAATGAGGATGTTGCTAATGAAGAAAAGAAAGAGGTCAATGAGCATGATAGACACATTGGAGAGAATGTCAAGTTTGGGCTTATGTCAGATGTGTTGGCCTCATTTTTTGTAACGAGGTCTACTTCTCCTCCTCCTATCCCTTTGTGTAGACTTGTGCCCTATGAGGCTATAAGGCTTGCATCTAGTTCTGCTACATGGTTGATTTCATCTTTCGATAATGCTTCGTATATGGAAACAATGGGGAAATTTTTGGTTTCTTTGAGAAGGCCCACTGGTGAGCTAATGGATGTATCTCCCCAAAATTTGGAAGAGTGGGGCCCTCTTTGGAGAGAAGTTAACCAAAGGTTTGAAGATGAATTGACTGATGAGTGGGCTGATTTAAGAGGGCGCAAGTTTTTGGTATGGGACGGTAATCATAGGTTGAAGACATGGATGAAGAGGATAAAGGAAGGTAACTATGCATTGTCTTGCTTTCTCTTGTTTATTGTGATGATACTTCCTTCTTTGACTAATTATTTATTTTATTATTTGATGTATGTAGTTTATAATGAAGATATTTCGCGACATGTTAGAGTTCTATGTCAATTCATTCAAGTGGAGAAGAAGAAAGAAGGAGAACTATTGTTAGCATTGGATACATCAAATGCATAAGTATACTTATCACTATTAACTTTTTCAAATGGGTTAATAGATCATCAATTGTGTGTGAATATTGCCAATAGTTTTTATTTATGTGTGAATCTCAAAATATAAAGATAATTTTTGTGTGAATGTCAAGATATTTTATTTATTCCAATAGATTTCATTTACGTGTGAATGCCAATAGGTTTCATTTATTAGTTATGTGAATGTGAATAGGTTTTATTTATGTGTGAATCTTAAAATTTAAAGACAATTTTCAATGTTGTAGTGTAACAAGAGCACATGTCAAACCCAACCTAGGCCATGAAATTTTCATGTTCCAAAAGTTTGGCATCGCTGATAAACAAAGCATTTTGGAAAGGATGAGCCCTTCTCAAAGACGGTGGGCTGAAATAGAGTATGAAATTGAAGGAAAAAGTAACCATGGCAATGATCCATGGTACAAGAACCCATGTTTGCTAATATCGCTTTTGGTGTGGAAGGTAAAAAGTTTGGTATAGTATTTTAGTTTTCAGCATAACAAATTATGGTATCTTGAATTTAACCATAACTAAGAATAGTGTATTGATTTTTCTATTTAGGATGACTATAACTCTGCCATACTCAAAGAGGAGGCCCGCCTCAAGGAGCTTGTATTGCCAGAGGCAAATTATGAGGCAAAAAGAAAACAATTCATAAACAAAGAGCAAGATAAATTGAGGGACAAAGGATACAAGTACCTTGGAATAACTAATCCTGCGCATGGAGAGGATTTCTTTTCTGTTTTGTTTGCATTGAATTGGGATGAAAGGAACATGATGGCTATTACCAAGGACAAATTGTATGCCATTTGTAGTGCTAATATTGCTGCGGAGAGGTATGTTTTCCTCATGGACTAATGTTCTCTTATTTTTTGGAATTGAATATAATTTGGTTCAACAATATTGAAGTTATGTTTTGTTCAATAACCAATATATTAGAAAAAGGGAGATTTTACTTCTCATGGCTGTCACGAAGGCAAAGGACTCCACTATGTCACACTTTGCGGATGTAAGGAGATTTCGTAGCTACATGAAGCAAGAGGTGTATTGGTTTCATATGATTGGAGAATGCTCCTTATTGATCAGGAGCTTACAAGTTGATGGCACTGAGATTCCAGGAGGCTTTGATGTTTTTTTTAAAGGCCAAAGACGTTTACATATTTTAAAGGCATTTGCAAATATTTTTGGTGAAATGAAGAATGTTGGAGACTCTGAGAAGGTTCCAGAGCTCACACAATCAAGCAAGAGGGTGGTATACAGGTATTTCTAGTATAAAGAAACCATATTTTCTAAATACCATATGTACAAATGTATTCTAACTTAAGAGTGCTTTTGTTGTTTGTTCTTATATTTTTGGAAAAGATGGTTGCGTAGTCTACAGGAAAGTGGAGTGCTAGAAAGCCTCCCTCCTCTAGTGGAGGAGTGGATGGACTTGGGATGTGAAAATTGTATGTTCTCAAAAGCACTGCTTGAGAGGGGTTTGTCGGAATGGGAAATGCGTATTTGTCCATGGTGGATAGACTATCCATTGGATGACATTCCACGGCAAGAGATTGAATTAAGAGAGAGTAAGTACTTTGAGAGCCAAACATAGTAAATATGTGGTAACTCTTGCTCTTAGCTATTTGTTTTAGTAATACTTCCCTTATATGCAGGATTTCTGGAACAAAATAGAGTAATTTCTACGCACAAAGAAGAGGATGAAGGAAATGGTACTTTCTAAAAATATATTTATTTAACATGAAACTTATCATAAATTTTTAGACTTTTGTGTTTTCTTAACTTTGTTGTTTTTGCAAATTAGAAATGTCCAATACAATAGACATGGTCCCTCATGTTGTGGGGATAAAGGCGACTCGTGGTGGTAGCATGGCAAAGGGTATATTGGATGGAATGCAAATTTTTAGTTTGATCCAAGTAGCCTTGTTTCTAATTTGCATGAATATGATATTATATTGTGTTGACTTCACACTACTTAGGTGCCATTGGTGGTGCAACTGTTGATACTACAATGAAGCAAAAGTCCATGGGAAAACGAAAGAATATCACCACGATAGATGATGCGTTGAAGTATAGCAAGGGTAAGCCAATTTGCATGAATGATAGAGTTTAGGATTTTCATTTGACGAGTCAATTTATTAAAGTATTATTTTGTTGTCTTTATATTGCGTAGGTAATATAAGTGAATTAAATGAGGTTGGTACAACAAAGCGAAGGTCTAAACACAAAGAGAAAGTTGTTTCATTGGATGAAGAATTAGAAGGTGAATCAAGTATCATTTTTTGGATTATTGGAGTCATGTTAAAAGTACATTTTTATATTTTTTTGAAGATTATATAAAATCTAAACATTAAACACTAAATAATTTGCTTTCCTTCCTATTTTTCTTTACAACTTTAGGCAAAAAAGATGGTTTTGACATGCATAGCATTTGGAAAGAAAATGAAAAAAGTAAGGGTCACTTTGAGGGATCTTTGCAACATACTACACCTTCTCGGGCTATGTCGTTCATGACTCAGTCATCAGAGCCTATACAAGAGTCTTGTAGACGTCCCGCTATACGCAAGACAGGTATATATATTTCTAGCTTTACATTCTGAGTCTTAACATTTAGCCAACATCAACATTTGTAAGTAAACTTTATTTTGATGATAGGATTTCAATACCAAACTATCGTAGATGCTTTGTTGGTAGACGTGACATCGATCGACGATTTTGCATTGGATGGGTATATTTTATCACCATTCTCTATATACACATCTATTGTAATGGTTACTTATGCTTTCTTATTGTGTTTTCAATTTTAGCATTAAGCACTTCATGGAGGGAAATACCATCAACTCTTACCAGTGTAATGGTGTCCCATCATATGAGGTTGCTAAGTTGTTGTTTGCAGATTTTCCTACATCTTTGCTTGTTGTTGGCCTTGAGGCAGAAGGTATATGTGCTTGCATTAGTTTAGTTTATAAACTCATGTGATATTGCATGGTCTTATACATCTTTACATTTGAAAGGGATTCCCGAATGGAATACATTTTCTAGTGCACTTGTCAAAGGTGTCATGGACCTAGCCCATAGATTCTTGGCAGATGAGGGGTTCTTGGTGACTTTGGGACTTGCACAACACTTTGGAAAAGTGCTTAGAGGAGCTCATGCCATTGGATTGAAGCTCCATCACACATGGACTCTCATGTGTGAGGGTGGATATAGACACCCTAATACTCGAGAGGAGGTAAGTGTGTTGAAGACAAACTTGTAACTTTTTAAAATAAAAGTTTAAGTAGCTAACAAGATGATTCTGCATTGCTAGGTCATGGACCTTACTATTGGCTTGTTTTATCGAGGGATGCATGTCCCTTCATATGATAGAGAGGCTGGCGAGAGGGTTAGCCCATACAGGTTTCCTGCCTCTCGTAGCTTCCTCTTCGAGACAGACCTCCAAGGCACATCATTTGAGCACACTTATGTGGATGGTGTAGAGGTTCGAGGGGGTGCAGAAAGATCACTAGTTTTTTATAGGTGCGTTATACACTCTCAGACAGGTTTATACTTTGCATTAAGATATGTCATGCTTTTGTTATGGATGTTACTAAATGGTTTCTTTTGTAGGTGGCTCCTTGCTACGTTCACAGAGGATCTCGACTATGTGCTAGATATTTTTTCAGGTTGTGGCGGCCTTGGTAGAGCATGCACAGAGATGCATCATTTTTGCATGTGCCTTGAGGGTGATTTTAGCCTCTACAACCAGTGCTTGGTTGATGTGGCATGCGGACCACCATCTGTTCATCCTAGTGACGATGATGATTTCACATGATTTGTAGTTGCATTATTTTTAAAATGATGCCTTGTATTGGTAGTGCATGCCATGGGGCTTGATGATGCTCGGTAATTATGTATGACTCTATGGACTTTGGATCTCACTTAAATTGGGATTACTTCATAAACTTATAAAATTATGCTAAAACTTCATGCTTTAGAAGTAGTTGTATACCTAGTTTTTGTTAGAGATCAAAGCATTCAATACTTTGCGATTACTTTGCAATTGCATAATAATTAAATTCAAAGTGATAACATAATCAAACAAAAAGCTCCATAAAATAACAAAAAAAAATCCAAGTGATGACCAAAAAGCTTCAAGAAGCACTTAAAAAGCTCCAAATGAAGAGCTTGCTAAATAATAGCACTCAACTCTAGGAATGGTGGCTCAACCATTAGATACAATCAATTGGAAGTCCCTACATAATGGAGTTAAGGATCATACCAAATGGATAAGCTAATAATAGAAAAGTCAATGTTTGGAAAACACTAGACAAAGTATTATTTTATTGTGACAAAACTTAGTGGAATGATGATGATCTCAAAGACTTCAAAACTTTGAATCTTTTTAAAAAGGCAATAATAAAAGCTTGGTATAATCAACACTTCACTCACTATATGGTAAGAAGTGTGTATATGTATGTCTCTTTTTTTTTTGACTCATATAAGGTTTTTAAATTGACTTTCTTTATTTATTAACTGTGTAGCTATTTTATACAACCATGCTTCATATTTTATCAAGAAATATGGATCTCTATCTATTTGGTCAACCCAAGGTATGGAAACATTACATTATCAACAAGCAAAAACAAAATACTTTAGACACACAAGACATGGAGGTGGAAGATACAAAGCAAACAATTTATTAGAGGTCTTTTGATGGTTCTACTAGACAAATTTGGCACAAATTTGAGCTCGAAGACACAACCGCATCATGTAATACATCATATTTGACAAGGACTATATCCACTGTTACCCAGAGAAGAAAAGAGGGATTTTTAAACTCTGCAAAGATTTTCAGAATGGTTACAAACTAGACAAATAGATGGAAAAAGATGGGTTTCAATAAACCCTTAACATCTTTTAGTCTGACTCTATTTGTAAAAGAGTCTTTAGTTTCAAGCAATTCACTAGGTCCTCTAGAGGAATCTTTTGTTTTATCCAGCTCAATAAGACCTCTCTATTTTAGGAACTCTTGTTTCCCATAGCCTAGAAGGAGCTTCAAATTCTTGGCATCTCCTACATGGGAGAGAAAATAAGAGCCAAGAACTCCAAATTATCTATTGCCCTAGATCCACTGTATCTAAACATGAAGCCAAAAACTCTTACAGTTCTTCCTTCTCCGCCAAAATTATCTTGTCTGAACCTCTATTGAAAACTTGGGATCCAATCACCTTGGAGATAGCTTTCAAAGCCATCATTGGCAAGCTTGGAGAGCTTGAAAACCTGCTATGATAAATTGTAACTATTTGATTATTTAAGCTTCCAACATAATGACCAAGGCCTTGACTTTTTCCAAGCTTCAATGGCCTTGAGACCTTTGGCTCTTCCAAGAAAGTTGTCTGCATCTTCAATTTCTAATTGCACAATAAAACAAAATAGTGTAAGATGTCAGTAGATAAATATCCAACAATATTTGTCTATAATGCATAATATACTCTAATATAAACCACAATGGATATCTTAGAATTATATTTCATACCTTAGGGTTTTCATCTTCTTCATGAATACTATTATCATAAAGATTTATTGAACTTTTTGGTTTCTCCTCTAATGGAGACTTTAGTTTCTCTTCATACCCCATGGTATTAATACCAAGTCTCTACTGAATTTGTAAAAACTCTTCCTATGTAAGGTATCCCTCTCTTTTCATATTCCACGACCTGATTAATACATGAATGCAAGGCTACAGAACCGGCTTGAAAATTCTCTCCCTCAACATCAAGACTTGCTAGCAATTCATATCCATAATCTATAAAATTCTTATCATTTTGGCCCCATGCTGCAAGGATTGCCAATTCTATCTCCTTTTCTTCCACTTTTGTAATGTTCTCACTTTTAAACAAAGCAACATTAAATCCCTACACTAACCAGTTCTCAATATCCTCCTTAAACATTCCCCCCTTCTCTTCAACCTCTTTATATTTGCTTGCAATATCCTCTATCTTTTTCTCTTGTATTATATTTGTGAAGAACAACTATCCATATATTGAAGATATACAAGAAATCTAATATCCTTCTTTGTACAAGAAGACATTGATGCTAATTCTGATGAAAATGACAATCTACTTTCCACTTCATTTCTCATCAATAAGGCTAAACCTTGTTTGCAAAGTTTTTCTAGTAGTGTTGGTAGCTTCCATTACATCACTATAATGGACAAATCCCTCAATCTCTAGGCCTTCCACATGTCTATCATAAAACTCCCTAAAATCCTTCAGTTTGTCTTCAAGATCCTTCAAGAGCTCTTGCAAATAGAAGAGAACATTGAGCATATCTCTAATGTAGACAAATCTAGATGAATTTCTAGTTGCATGGAGAAAATCAAAGAGCTTTTCATCACAGGTATCCTCCAAATTCTCTTCCTCCATTTCCTCTAAAGAAAACTTCCTTTTAGTCATCCTGATTACTCACAAAACCAAATCTTGAAAACAAAAAATTAAATTTAGTGATACAATATACCAATCCACATTTGCTCACATCCAGAAGATTAAAGCAAGATTGTTAGAAAAATTAGTCAAACCCTTCATAGAATTTCTGACTACCTCGTATTTTGTCAGGAACTCACTCTTGGCTTCAAAGTTTACCCTCTTGATATATGACATGCTCACTAACAAATTCTGAGAAAGGGTTCAATGTTATTCCTCCTCTTAAACCAACAAACATAGAAAAATGTTATCTTTCTCCTCTTAAACTAACAAACACAAATGAATGTGCAACAATGATACTTTATTTCATTCATCTTGCATGTCTAAATCCCTAAGATATCACACATGTTAAATTTGTCAAAATACAATAGCACTACCTTATAAAAGGTGAATTGGCCCTTTGAGCAATAGAGGAAGTATGCAATTTTGCATCTCATCAATCAAGTTTTGTTTTACTGATCCAAAATGCTTCATAGTTTATAAAATCACGTTTCGTATGTTAGTCAATACAAAAATTTTGATGAAATTGCATTTCATACATCCAAAAAATTTGTCTAAGATAATGCATTTAGAACATCAAAACCACATCATTTAACATGTGTACAAGATAAAAGCAAGATTGATAGAAAAATTTAGTCAAACCCTTCATAGATTTTCTAACTTCTTGATGTATCTTCCTCCTCTTAAACCAACAAACATAGAACAATGTTCAACAATGACACCTTATTTCATTCATCTTGCATGTCCAAATCTCTAAGATATCACACATATTAAATTGGCCAAAATACAATAGAAATGCCTTATAAAAAGTAAGTTGACCATTTGAGCAGTAGAGGAGGAATGCAGTTTTGTGTTTCATCTATTAGTTTTTATTTTACATTCGAGACTAATGAAATGTGACAACAATATTCTAAAACCCTTTGTAAATTATAAAATCACATTTCATACATCAGTCAATTGTTTCACACAAAAACTAACAAATTTGATCATCTTTAATGCTTTGAAATAGCTCATTCAACTTATTATTTAAGTATTGCAGAGAAAAAGTGACAAACAAATTGGTACTTGAGCATTGTATACCCTGCTGTGAGAATAAATAGGTTTTTTTAGGAATACACATGGTTTCAACTTGCGATGCACATGAGATAAATGGTTCATGGAAGAGAAAACAAAATGTGTGGAAGAAAAATTAACATAAACTTAACCCTTAGTTGTTGTATATATATGCCAACAGTCACTGTGTGTTTGTTTCGAGAAGTACTATGCACTCATTTGGAAGTGTTGTGTTTAAAATGAAAAATAAGAGGCTAAAATTTCTCTTTAAGACTCAAAAAGTAGAGCCTTAAAAGTGTCATCATGCCAAAAATGTCAATGACACATGGCAGAAGTTTCGAGGCAAAAACGGTCTACCCATCGCATGTGTCAAGTTGACTGCACATTACAATAGTCAGACGTATAAACAAACATCCTTTTAAACCCAATTTTTGAACTATAAAATAGGTTTTTTAAAGATAAAGCTCTTTCTATGTTCGATAACACCAACAGAAGGCTAACTTGATCATAGCTCAAAATTATTCCACAGCACAATGCAACTTTGGAAGATTTCATCACCTAGCAACGTGCCAATGCCTCAATAATATAATTTTTTTGACAAATTTGAGTTAGCTCTATATCAGTGTAAGGAATCTTGCCAAATATCCCCAAAAGAGTTTGACGTGTGAAATGCAATAAGTCATGGCTCTCCCCATGGAGAACAATAGTCATCTCGTGTTTCATATATCAAGAGAAATCTAGGCTTTCTCAAAAGAAGCATGGATCAACAGAGCTAGATCACTCATAAGGATAATTTTGCTTCCACTGATGTTGATAATAATAAGGGGTGCATCAACTATATTAGTAATGGGATTATTTAGTTTGAGGTTTAGATATTGATGTTGGCATTCAAATTGAAAGTCCCACAAGGTTTGATTTCATTGTGGATAAGATTTAAATATTATTTATGTGAACATTCAAATATATCTTCTCTCAAGGGTTGAAATCCTTGAGAATAAGATTTGAGATTTGTTAGATGACCATTGTTCTATTGTAAGACTTATAAAACTTCATTACATAAATGGGTTTTGATGAAATTTATGTCCAAAAAAAAGTGACATGTGAAACGCGAGAAGGCATAGGTTTCTCTTGTCCAAAAAGCCCAATTTGTGTTTCATACATCTTAGGCTTGCATTGTTTGATTGAAATTTGAGGTAGAATGGTAGCACAACTCTGATGAATCATTGAAATTTGGTTTTATCATTTGATAAAATATCATGTTGTTAAAGGTGTGGGATTGAGACTATGTGAGAAGTTTTTTTTACTATTAATGATTGTAAATGACATTATATTAGAGATTTGGAGATCTATCCTAATTTTGAAGTATTTTTTGTTTTTTCTTGATATTTCAGATGGCTAGAACTGCAAGGAAGCAGAAACTTGATCCTAGAGATATTGCTTCAAAGATTCATCAATCCTCCAAACCTTCCAAACTTACAAGAAAATCAAAGCCAAGGAGAAGGTTTTCCCAGCATGTTAAATGCCTAAAGGAGATTAGAAGTGCAATGAAGGCATTGGATAAAGAATTTCAAAATTGCATTTTCAAAGGCTTGTCAAAGAAATTTGTGACAAGCATAGTCTTGATAGTTTTAGATGGGCTAGGGCAGCTCTATTCAAGAGGTTGCAGAAGATTTTTTAATTAAGTTTTTCTAATATTCTTATATATGTGGTGTTGCTCATGCACATAGGCTTACACTTATGGATAAAGACATGATAATTCTCAAGAGGTTGAGATATAGGTTTTCAAAGGCCCTTGAGCTAGTCCCCCTTTCCAATGTGAAGGCTTTCAATATTGTAAATGTGCCTCCATATAGAAAAAAGAAAGGTGATCTAGGTCTTAAGGTTGAAGATGTCACCCATGGAAAGGACACAAGAATACATGAGAAAGAGGAAAATGCCACAAAAGAGCAAGCAGATAAATGGAGAGAGTATAAAAGAAAGAAGAAAGAAGAAAAGGAAGCAGAGCAACTCCCATCTTGTGAAGAAGAGATATCTACCCTTCTTGAAAGGGCTAACCTTAAGGGCTTCAATGTCTATTGCTTTTTACGTGATGATATTAACAAAAGATCTGATATGGTATTTTTTGACTCTAACTCTGTTCAAATTCTCAAGAATAAAATGAGAGAAGTAAATGACTCTATTATTCTTGCTAGGATGAGGTTGTATCCCAATGAGCATGACCAACAATATCCTCAAAACAAGTGGGCTCAACATCCTCTACTACCTTCACCATATAAGCATAATGGTGAGATACATAACCTTAAAAACCAAATCTTTTAATAGGGTATCTGACCCTGCTAGATGTGCATAGCACCAAATCACTCAATGGAGCCTTTACATTACTATGTGTTCTCTGTACATTTGGTGTCCGACTAAAGGAATATTAAGCTCATCATCCAACCTCTCTGAATCACTAAAATCTCCATGACATTCTAAATGACTAGTAGATGCATCAGTATCATCTAACATTTACTTCTTTCCTTTTTCTTTATCTGCAATACTTATAGATCCACCTAAAGATATGGGGCTACCCCTTAGTCTCCCAAACCAAGGGCTAACAATAGGTGTAGTACCAGATGATGTTTCTGGTCCACTAAGGCTCAGTGATTCTTTCTTTTCCTTCTACATATAGCTATCATGATCATTGTCATCATCTAATACATCACCGTCAGATGCATACTAACTACTCATCTTATAAAAAATAACGTCCCTACTCACTATAAACTCACTTGTGATAGGGTTATAACAACAGTACCCTTTTTTTCTCTAAAGGGTATTCAATAAAAATTGCATTTTTCAGTCTTTGGATCAAGCTTCTTTTGTAGCTCATCTTGCATATGAACATATGCAATATAGCCAAACACTTTTAAGTGTGACACATAGAGCTTCTTATCTGTAAAGCATTCTTCAAGGGTCATCTCATGAGCTGCAATTGTGGGAGTTTTGTTCATAATATAGACAACAGTATGAACAACCTCACACCAAAATGTTTTGGCATATTCTTTTCAGCCATCAATGCACGTGCAACTTCTACAATATGACTATTTTTTATTTCTACAATCCCATTTTTTTGTGGGGTATACCTGCAAGAAGTAAATTGTCTCTGTATCCCATGAGATCTCAAGAAGCCACTAATCTCATTACAGAGGTACTCTCCCTCTCCATCTAATCTCAAGCACTTAACTTTCAAGCTTGTTTTTGTTTCATCAATTTCCTTGAAAGATTTGAAGTGCTCAAATACATCACTCTTTTTCTTCATGAAATATATCCATAGCTTCCTTAAACATTCATCAATAAATGTGACAAAGTATTTGCTGCTACCAAGAGATACATTTTGTGTAGGCCACCAAATACCTGTATGAACAACATCAAGTATATTTCTACTCACATCTCTGTCATGTAAAAAGAGCTATCTTACATGCTTACTGAACTAGCATGCTTCACACACTTGATAAAATTTTGTAACTCTAAAAGAAAGAAATCCTATAACCAATCCTTTGGATTGTATTAATTTGAGTCTTTGCACATTTGTATATCTAATATATTTATGCTATATTTTAATGTCTATAACTACTCTTTTTTCTTTAGCATACATAGTAGCATTCATTGCAAGAATTCTAGTATCTAAAGTGAACATGCGGCCAACTCTACTTCCTTTTGCAACCAACCTGTACTTATCATTAAAGTCTTCTACAAAACAATCTTTTGCATTATATCAAACGTACAACCCTTGCTCTACCATTTGGCCAATAGCTACTAGATTATTTGTGATTGATGGCACATGTAACACATCTGACGAACACTTTATTTAGCCATCATGCAAGGATAAGGGAACATTTCTAATGTGTGAAATTGGATGGCATGAATCATCACTTCTCTGCACATAACCTGGATTTTGTAAGTCATGCATCTCTCCAAACCATTGAACATGAATGATCATATATTAGATGCACCTGAATTGACATATCATACATTATCATGTGTTCCCTTTCTCTTGTAACAACATTCATCATATAATACATAACAAATAGATGCTCATTTTTATCTTCATTCTGTCATGCAACAAACAATGCATAATTTTCTTGCTACAATTTACCACTATGGATATCATCCTTCTTAGAATAACAATGAGATGCAATATGACATGTTTTGATACAATAATGGCAAACAATAGTAGAATTTCCAAAATGTATGTTTTGCTATCCACCTCTTTCTCTAGATCTCCCTTGCCTCTAAAGTTTCCACGACCTCCTAAAACCTGCATTTCACCAAATTGTTGATTTAACTTGTTTTGCTAGTTATCACCAAGTTCGTCCCATATCACGGCCCCAAGTAATTCACTATATGTATACCCTCTATATCACATGAGTTCAAGGCCCATTTATAAATATCCTTATTTGTGAATTTTTCCTTAATAAAACATAATTCTTTTCTATTCAATCTGTAAGTAAACCCTTTATATGAGACCCTTCTATATGTAAAAAATGTGTAAAAATGGTATTTTAAAAACCCCTTATGTTGAACCCACGTGATACATACATATATTTATGACTAACCTCTCGAGATCACGGGCTCTTGAAGAGGACCTACCACATCCCCTTTCTAAACTTGAGTAAAATGCTTTGACCTATTCATCAAAATTTGGAAATGGCTTCCATACATATATAGAAGTGATAAATAATTTTTAATCCTTCTCATTATTAAGACCACCCAAAGTAGATGAAACCAAATCATCATCATTAGGTATTGCATCAATTGCTACTAAAGCATCTGCAATGCTCCTCACCCTCAAAACATACTCATTGACAGACATTTTCCCTTTCTTCAATGTATTCAGCTCTTGCTTGAGTTGAATCTTTCATGCCTTTGTATTTACTAAAAACATGTTCTAAAAAATTGTCCTAGTTGCATGTGAAGTTTCTACATTCTTGATATGTCATAGCATAGTATTATCAATGACTGCATATAGCCAATACATCACCTTTTTATCTTTTGCATTCCATTATTTCCATGCCTTTAATCCATGTACAGTCACAGGGATACTCAACTCTGGCTCCTTTTCTTTAACTGAAACGAACTCATAAAGGCCTATTGCAATGGAACTTCCATGAAGGCTAGTTGATCTTGTCTAGCTTCTCAATGATGGGATTTCCACTCTTCTCTGCCATTATCACAAAAATATAAAAAATATCAAGGAAGTCTTCTGCAACCTTCTTTCATAACAAGTGCACAAGCAATACACCAAGCAACCTTTTTTTTACTTATTACTCAATAGTACATGAAATTTGCAATCCGTTTGCAAATAAAACTTATATTTGCTTCCTAGCAAACACCTCAAAATTTACAAAATCAAAATCTGTAACCTATTTATCCACTTTTGATCAATATAACCGAAATCACAGTATATCATGAAACACTGTTATCCGCAACCTTGTGATTCTAAAACGAGGCTTGAAACAGTCTTAGATACAAAATATACAATGGTCTGCTTGCACATCAAATCTCACAATAATATGAGATTTTCACTCTGTCTGCTTTCGATGCCTCCACATGCACTATCCAAGAGAAAGAGTGGAAGAATGGGAGAACTTCTTACATGTTGCTTGCTTACTTGAATCCTTGTTTCTTCTCCTTCACTTCAACCTTCAAAACCAACCTCTCTCAATGGTGCCGCTCTAATACCATATCAAGAATCGTGTGGTGGGGCGACTTGCTTGAGTTGTTGCACCAAAACACACACTATACACAAGAGGAAGTTCACTCAAGAACACAAGAAGAGAGATGGAGGCCAAAAAGTTTTTTTGCTGGTTTCTTCTTCTTCTTCCATACACAATATAATGTACACAAAGTATAGATAAGATATAACATAAATAAAACTGGAATGCTAAGTCAAATAGTGCATAACTCACTATATTAATTAGCTAGCACTATAATTATGCTAGCTATAGATAGGTGCAACAAACTAAATATAATAAGTGATAAGTTAGTGTCTATGTGAGGATCATGATGACCAGCAATGTGCTAAGTATAGACATGCAGACCCATCTAGCCAAGCGGTCCATCATCAATGCATGCACGTATTGAGCTTGCATCTCAACATCATTATATATCTTAGATACCATGGTAATCTAGATTATGAACTGCAAGACACCGAAAGATGCATGGACTATCCTGATGAGAAATTATGGTACTACTACTAATGCAAGAAAAATAGAGCTGAAATAGAAGTTTAATACTATGGAGAGGAAAGGACGCTCCATTCAAGAGTATGTAATAGAGATAAAAACCATTGTTGTGATCAATTCACAACTATCAAAACTGAAGTAGAGGATGAGGATTTGGTTGTAGTGACCCTAAATGGTCTTGGACCTCAATACAAGAAGTTTGACAAATCTATATCAATGAGAACTAAGATGCCCAACTTTAATGAGCTAGTCTCATTGCTTATACATAAAGAGGTTAAGCTAGGTTTAGCTACTAGCTCAAGTAGCTCAAAAGGAAAACATGTAGTATTTTATTCAAATCAAAGAGGCTATGGTATCCATGGCAAGGGGTCCTTTTGTGGTCTAAGAGCTCAACAAAATACATCTCAGAATATGAAAAATCAACAAGGACATAATGCTAGAGGTGGTGGATATTTCTAAGTGAGGGGGAGATCCAACTCTAAAGATAGAGGATCTTGGCAATCATAGACTGCGCATGACAATGCAAACAAGGATAAGGACTATCACGTTGTCAAGTGTTTTTCTGAAAATTGAAAAGCCCTAGTCAAACTATAGTTAGATTTGATTTTTGCTAGCTTAGTTATTTGCGTGACAATTTGTTTTGTTATTTCATAATTGGATTTCTTGTGTTTGTCTAGCTTAGGATTTGTTTCTGTCATTTTGTTTAATTTGTTGAGTGTGAAACTTGATAGCCTTGGTCGAGCTTGTTTTTTTCTTTTAACAGAATGAAGCTTGTGTTTATCAATAGCTACTGAACATTGAGGAGCAAGGTATGTTTTCCTGTCGAGACTCTTACACATCATGGGGATAATGGGTTCACGAGCACTTCACGTTGCACTTGTTGATGCACTACACTCGGGGGTCGTCTCCTATTCTTATCAAATACTTCCATGCCATGGGTTGGGATTATGCACGTTTTGCACCATCATTGAGCACTAGCACGGCATGAGGTCCGCTGCAACTATATACAGTAAATTTTAGATGCACACGCACATGAGAGAGCACCTGTCATTGAGCATGCACATTTCTTACACGCACCATTTGGGATGTTCATCACAAAGTTAGGAACCTCTGGTTGAGAGTGTAAGGTTGTTGAGTGAGTTAGAGGGTCATGAAGGACGCCATCAATTGTGAGAAGGGTTGTTCATATTTGGTCAACATCTTGAGGACCACCATTTTCTTGAGAGATTGTGAGATTTTGGATGGGTGGAGTGGAGTATATCATATTTTTTTTATGAGAGTTGAGAGGTGAGGATAAGAAATTTTAAATTAATAAGGAATTTTGTTTGCATTTTGCATGACGCACAATCACCTCTAGATAGGCTAGGCACAAATATCTTCAGTGCATCCATATTTTTTGTGTGAGCATTGATTGAATGGTAGCATGTCATAGATTCGAACATTGCATATTTTTTCAAATCATGAATGATTGGGCACATAGTTCATTTCAAAAAACCATATTCCTGCTAGGACACACTGCATAAAAAGCAGGTTCATATCCAAAGAATATTCATTTTGAAGACTCAAGGATCAAAGGAAAAGATCGTACAGTTTACATCGTCATCGAGTATTTCTTGAAGAAAAAGAGGACATGTGTGGTGAAAGTGTGTGCAATTACAATAACAATAGGCCAAGGAAGGGAATAAGTCGTCCAAGATAAAAGATGGAGAAAAATAATGCAATTTACAAATATAAGTATTTTTGCTGATTTTGATGGATTTTCATAATTCTGTCTGCACTGGCTTGTCAACCAAATGCGTTCCAATCGTTTTGAGTATCCGAATGACTATATTCGGAGTTCAAATGACGAAGTTATGATCCAAAAAAGTTGCAAACATGCATAAAACAGAAAAAACGAAAATAGTGAAAAGCAGTAGAAATGCAAAAGCCAAAAGTTGAAAGCAAAAAGCCTAATGTGTGTGAGTGTGGATAGAAAACTATATAAGGAGAGGAGATTGAAGAGTTAAGGGCCTTTCCCCTTGATTACAATTGTACTATGTGAGAGAGGAGAGTGGAGAGTCACATGCTAGAGTGAGCTCTTGTCATGCCAATTTGGAAGTTGGAGCTTTTGGGTGTCAAAGTGTCGAGCATCGGCTCAAGGTTGTTAAGGTATGAGAATATATTTCTCTTGGTTTGTTTTTGAATTATTGGTATTTCCATTATGTGGTTGTGTGATGCTCTACCCGCATACGGGTTTTAAATTTTTTGTGAGCTATAAGAGGCATTGTTTTTAGTCTTGTTTTGTGGTGTTTTATCAAATATCTGAATTTTTCAAATTGAGTTGTGCATTCGACAAAGTCAATTACCCCAATCGGCACTCCTTAACATCTCGTTATCGGGTTGTGAGTGAGGCTTGCTCTCGATCACCGCTCGTGTAACATCTCTTTTTTGGTGCCCCCACTGAGGAGTGCCAAAATTGACATTGTTGTTATTTTGAATGTGAGTTTGTTTTGATTTCTTGTGATTGTTAAAAATGGATAATGAATTTCCTGAGTTCCATGATAATCATACTGAAGATCCGAAATATTTTTAGAAAAAATAGAGCTGTGTTATTTGATAGGGAGAGTAACCAATCTTGAGGCTAAACTCCAGATTCTTAGGTATCAATTGTAGGGAGAAGCACAAAATTGGTTTCTTGACTTTGAGAGAAGCTTGAAATTTAGGAGACAAAATTTGGACTATGAGACCATTAAAAATGCATTTCTATCTAGGTTTAAAAAAAGAGAAAGTCAAAGTGAGATTTGGGCAAAAATAGAAACTTGTGTTCAAAAAGATGATCAGTGTGTTGAGGATTTTGCTAGGGAGTTTGAAATATTGTGGAATCGATGGAGTTTAACATTTTTAGAAGGTGAGATAGCCCCAATTATGTTGAAGATAATGTATTTTGTAAATGGGTTGAAAATTAGAAGATTGGAGAGTGAAATTAGAAGATTGGAGAGTGAAATTAGACATAAAAAACCCTAAGACTTTTGAGGAAGCGGTGAAGATAGCTCAATATATCAAGAGAGGAAGACCAAAAGAAAAAAAGAGTTAGGGTTTGATGAACCAAGGGAAAGGTTGAGTTCAAGGCGAGTTGAGAGAAAAGTTTTTAAGGAGAAGAGAGTTAGTTATGCCTATCCTGAGAGAGGTATACTATATTCTCTATTTAGGAGAGATGAGTTGACTTGTGAGAAATCAATTGAAGTATGTGAGAAGAAACTCCCTAGGCTGGTTGAGAAGAAAAATTTTTGTTTGACTGATTGGAGTGAAGAGTCTAGGAGTGTGAATTCATACCCATTGACCACGGATACTTCTAGTCCAGTGATTAGAGATTTAACTAAAGAAGAGGGATCGGCTGATGATCCTTTGGAGCTTAAGGACTTTAAAGATGAGCTAGAGTTGGATTTGAGTTGTAAAGAAGAAAATGAGAGACCATATTGTTTTAAGGACCAAGAGTTTTTATGTTCTTTGGGAGAGGAGGAGAGTCAAGAAAGTTTTGATATTCCTGATGAGGGAAGGTGTGATGAAAATTCTGATAGTCATGGTAATGTTGAAGAGACTAAAGACATTTTAGAGAGTGAGCTTGTTTGCCTTGGTGATAGTATAGATGGATCTGATTGCTTGAAAGATAAAGAGAGAATAGAGAATGAATTTTTTAGTTTGTTAGAAGACCATGAGGGGAAGGGCTTAGAGACTGTAAATTTTCAAGATGAAGTTGAGGGTTCGAATTTGTTGCGTGATGAGTTTGTTGAGTTTGGTTATGAGTTTATTAATCAAGAAAGTATTGAGGTTTTGGGTTCTGACTCTTGTTGTGATTCTGGTATTGGTGTTGTTGACTCAGTTGAGTCTTGTGAGTTATTTGGTGATGGTTTGAGTAGCCCTAGAGAGGCTTTTATTTGTGGTGTTGATGATGTTGTGTTGAGTAAACCTAACCTCATGCTTCTTGATAGTTGTGTGAATAATTGTTTGGTTGGTTTAGGCAACAATGACGAAGAGAAAACTTCATCTAATAGTCTTTTAGTTTCTTCGAGTTCTCCTAAAGGTTTTGATGTTTTTTTGAAGCTTCTGAATGGGATTTTAAGGATCCTGAGAGTGACATTGATGAGGATGTGAGAGAGAATTTGAGTAAGGCTTTAAAAGGATTGAGAATTTGAGGGAAGAGCGGTTTAAAATCAAGAAAATAGAGTTGGAGGAGGTTTGTGAGGAGGTAGTTGGGGATTTGGTAGTTAAGGAGTCTTTGGTTGAGGTTATTGACCCGAAATTGTTGCATTGTGAAGATGTTATTTGTAATTATGATTTTTCTTGTGAGGTTGCTTGTAATGATACTATGGAAGGTGTTTACCACTCTTTGTGTGTGAAAGACTCGATGGAGTCGAGTCCGAAGTTGACTCCTTTTGATGTTGTGTTTGATTTGGAGACTGAGTTGGGAGATCCTTACATAGTATCTTTAGGAGAAGTTGTAGATGAATCAGTGGATGAATTTGAGATTGGCAACAAAGAAAGGGTTAAAACTTTATTTAGAGACTCTAAAAGTAACATGGTTTTTCCTAGGGAGGATGGGTGGGATATAAAGATTTTGGATTATGGTTGGGATTTGAAGAATTTGGAGGATGATGTATTTTCCTTAGATGGAGAGGATTGTCTCAAGGATTTTGATGAGAATTTCATGGATGAGTTTTGTCTACCTGTAAAGGAGTTGTTTGAGAGAAAGGTGCCATTTATGTTTATTGAGAAGATTGTAGATAGATCATTGGATTTTATTTTTTATTGGCTCATAAATGTTGCATTTTTTTATGAAAACAACTGCTGCATATGAATGTTTGTAGACTAGGGGGAGGGCTAAATATATCAAGTGTTTTTTTGAAAATTGAAAAGCCCTAGTCAAACTATAGTTAGATTTGATTTTTGCTAACTTAGTTATTTGCGTGACAGTTTGTTTTATTATTTCATAATTGGATTTCTTGTGTTTGTCTAGCTTAGGATTTGTTTCTGTCATTTTGTTTAATTTGTTGAGTGTGAAACTTGATAGCCTTGGTTGAGCTTGGTTTTTTTTTTAACAGAATGAAGCTTGTGTTTGTCAATAGCTACTGAACATTGAGGAGCAAGGGAATAAGTCGTCCAAGATAAAAGATGGAGAAAAATAATGCAATTTACAAATATCAGTATTTTTTGCTGATTTTGATGGATTTTCATAATTCTGTCTATGCTGGCTTGTCAATCAAATGCGTTCCGATCGTTTTGAGTATCCGAATGACTATATTCGGAGTTCAAATGACAAAGTTATGATCCAAAAAAGTTGCAAACATGCATAAAGCAGAAAAAACGAAAATAGTGAAAAGCAGTAGAAATACAAAAGCCAAAAGCTGAAAGCAAAAAGCCTAATGTGTGTGAGTGTGGATAGAAAACTATATAAGGAGAGGAGATTGAAGAGTTAAGGGCCTTCCCCCTTGATTACAATTGTACCATGTGAGAGAGGAGAGTGGAGAGTCGCATGCTAGAGTGAGCTCTTGTCATGCCAATTTGGAAGTTGGAGCTTTTGGGTGTCAAAGCGCCGAGCATCGGCTCAAGGTTGTCAAGGTATGAGAATATATTTCTCTTGGTTTGTTTTTGAATTATTGGTATTTCCATTGTGTGGTTGTGTGATGCTCTACCCGCATACGGGTTTTAAATTTTTTGGGAGCTATAAGAGGCATTGTTTTTAGTCTTGTTTTGTGGTGTTTTATCAAATATCTAAATTTTTCAAATTGAGTTGTGCATTCGACAAAGTCAATTACCCCAATCGACACTCCTTAACATCTCGTTATCGGGTTGTGAGTGAGGCTTGCTCTCGATCACTGCTCGCGTAACAACGTCTATGGAAAGTACAGACGCTTTGCTAAAGAATGTTGGGAGAAGCAATCAAATCAAAGAGATAGGTAGCAAAGTCACTATGACCACGGGGGATTCACTAGTAGTAATAAGGAGACGTCACCTGCGTGCAATAAATATATGAAAATACCCCTTATCTACCCCCTATTTATGGGACCTTACCTTATAAAATGTACCTTCCTTCCCTTAAATAACCCCCTCCCTTACACTCACGTGGTACCATATGGTAAACCCTAGTGGATCCCTCGGGACTATGACTCATCTAGTCATATAGAGCATGAGAATAGTGACAGGTTATTTGCTATGACTTATGTACAGAACAAGGCTACTTAGCAAGAAAATTCAGATGAAATATGGTATATTGATTTAGGAGCAATAAACCATATGACACCATATGGAGAGTGGTTTGATGAAATGAAAGCAAAAACGAATGATTATGTATGTACAAAAGAGATGACACTCTGCATGACATGGCTCATACAAGACTTGTTCCATTGGTTATGCTTGATGGTAAGAAGAAGAAATTTTATGATATTTTGCATGTTTCGTCAATCATGAAAAAAAATTTATATGTTGGCTAGATGGTTGAACAAGACCTACATGTATGGTTTAACAAAGATGGTTGTTTTATAGAGAAATATGGCAGAGGCTACAAGCTTATTACAAAGGGCAAAAGACATGGAAGATTGTTTGCTTTGGATACAAATATTCCTAAGCTGAAAGCTCCAATGTTTGCTCATGATGATGCAAGTTTCAGAGACATAGATATCTGGCATAAATGCATTGGACATGTAAATGTACAAAGGCTGAAAAATATGCAACAAAATAATATTATTTTGGGATTACCAAAATTCAAATATGCTGATTTAGGACAGGTATGCTTAGATTGTCAATTTGGGAAACAAGCCCAATTTCCATTTTCTTGACATACATAGAACAACAATAGACCTTTACAGCTTGTTCATTTAGATGTATGGGGACCCACGCATAATGTGTCTCTTGGAGGATCTAGGTACGATGTGACCTTTAAGGATGATTTCAACATGTGTACTTGGGTATACATCTTGAAATACAAAGATGAAGTCCTTGAAATCTTTATGGATTTAAACATCATATAGAGAAAGATTTTAACTATTGTGTCTCATGTCTATGATCTAATGGTGGTGAATATGTATCAAAGGAGTTTGACAGGTACTTGACTAAGCATGGGATCTAAAGACAATTCACATGTTGTTATACTCCTCAGTAGAAAAAAGTGGATAAAAGAAAAAAGGGGGGTCATTATGGAAGCAACCAGGAAAATGCTAAATGAGAAAGATATGTCACTTTCTTAATGGATTGAAGCAGTTCTTACTGTTGTTTATGTCATGAATCGAACACCCACAAATGGCATACATGAGAAGATACCACATAAGGAGCTTTACGGGTATAAGCCTAACATTAGACACTTGAAATTGTTTGGTAGCATTGCATATGTGCATATACCTGATGAGAAATTGAAAAACTTGATTTGAAAGTAGTGAAGTCTATCTTTATTGGTTACTCGTAGGAATGAAAAGCTTATAAGTGTTATGATCTATCTACTCATGAGACATCGATCAGCCATGATGTGGTCTTTGATGAGCTAGCATCATGGTTTGGTTTCAAGCAAGTAACAGTTCATGATGATACTTCAAAAGGTACATATGCTAAAAATGGGGTACAAGACATTGCTATTACTAGTGGACCTATAGATGATGTATTTGCTAGTGTGAGTCCTTGAGGACAAAATGATTATGTAGTCATGGTTCACATTCCACTAACATGAATATGTCAGTGAGGGGGAGATTGGACATGTATAAAGGGAAAGAGAAGGCATCTGATGATGTAACAGGTCTGTTGACATTGGGATATTAATGAACTTAGAATACCTACAGTTGTTATACCTAGTGTTGAGAAAATGTATGTATCACCTCATGAGAGAGTGGAATCTCATTGTGCACCATAGCTACAAATATCACAGAGAGATAGAAAACCTATTGACAAACTTACTTAAAGTGGATAGTCAGTTAAACACTATGCACACATGACAAAAGTAATGAGTTACAAATAACCCATGTCATTTGTAGAAGTAGTCAAAGATGAGAACTAGTGTATAGCAATGGATAAACAGTATGATGCTTTGCTGAAAAATCAAACTTGGGAGTTAGTTAAGATTCCTAAAGGCAAGCTCTCTATAGGATCCAAGTGCGTCCATCAAGTGAAATGCAAATCAAATGGCTCACTTGGAAGATACAAGGCAAGGTTAGTTGTGAAGGGTTACGCTCAACAATATGGGCTGGATAATGATGAGACATTTAGTCCTAATTCAAAGATGGAAATTTTAGGGACAATCATTGCATTGGATGCATCCAAAGGTTGGTATTTATATTAGATGGACATAAAGAATGAATTTTTGAATGGTGATTTGATGGAAGAAGTCTACATGGATCATGCAATAGGATAGGTACATCTTGAATATCCATCTTATGTTTGTAGATTGAAGAAAGTAGTATATGGATTGAAATAGGCACCATGGGCATGGAATGTGAAAACCATCTTGTACTTATAGAGACTTGACTTTCAAATGGGAAAAACTTATCATAGCTCATTTACCAAGAAGACAAAAAGGATATGTGATTTTGGTGGTTTATGTAGATGACTTAGTCATTACAAGTGATGATGCATATGGAATTAATGAGATCAAATATATATTACAAAAAGAGTATCAAATAAAAGATCTGTGAGAGCTGAAATCTTTCCTTGGTATTGAAGTTATACAAACGCCTCAAAGAATTTGGATGTTGCAAAAGTAGTATGCACACAATATGCTGGAAAAGTATGGTATGCTAGAGTACAAGCCCATGGAAACTCCATTAGAATAGAATGTCAAGTTGATAACTGATACAGGAAATGAGATTGAAGATGTAACTGTGTACAGGTAAATGGTTGGAAGTCTAATCTATCTTACCATCATTAGACTTAATCTCAATTATTCAATTGCCTTGATCAGTCAGATATTCAAAGGTGAAGAAAACCTCATTTAGATGTAGTGAGAAGGATTATGAGGTATATGAAGGCTACATTATACTATGAACTATTATATGAACATGATAAACCTCTTGAGCTCACAAGTTATAGTGACACGGACTAGGTTGGATGTGCGTATGATAGAAGATCGATAAGAGGGTATGAATTTGGCCTCAACAGTAGCATAATGAGCTAGGGTAGTAAAAAATAGCCCATTTTTGCTCTCTCTATTGCGAAAGTAGAATAGAAAGGTGTAGCCTTAGCAGTATGTGAAGTTGCATGGCTAGTTAAGATATTAGATGACTTGGAAGTCCATGTGGGAATAAATGGGTCAAGCTATACTGTGACAATATGAGTACTATGCTTCTGGCAAGTAATCCTATTATCATGCTAGATTGAAGCACATAGAAGTGCATTATCATTTCATCATAAAAATGGTACTTGGAGGCTATCCATATGAAGAAAAAAGACCAAGTAGCAGACACCTTTACCAAATCACTTGGTAAAAAAAGATAAGTTTACTCATTTCAAATTGCTACTTGGGATACAATAGATCACTTGAGCTTGAGGGGAAGTGTGAAGAATCAAGCTCATTGCATCTATCCGACTACTTGTCTAGCTGTAGCTTAGCTAGAAGACATGTGTGCTCAATAAATGAGTCAAGACCTAACTCTCATTAGGGGTGTGGTTACATTAGTAGTGTGGTTTTTTATCTCTATTGTAGTGTGAGTAGTAGCTGAGTTATAGAATGAATAATGACAAAAACTATGGAGAGCTCTATGCTCTCTGAACTTGCCTCACTCTGTGTCTCTTTCTCCCTTTGCATCTTGAAAACACTATGCATATATTCATTAGTGGGCATCCATTCTTGCTACAATGCACTATGTTTCCCCCACATGATGAGAAATTTATAATACCTAGTCTATCCTAGGCAATGTTATTTCAGTCATTCACTTTGTTCACCTAGACTTGTCCATCCACTGTGGAGTAGATGATCACATTCACTCCAATCGAAGTAGCCTCAAAACCATTGAGTACACCAAGTCATCTAGATATACTACTAATGAGTATGGGTAGCTATGATTTTGCTATATCCTAGGCTACATAATGCACTAAGAGTATTCATGAGACATTTACTACAACTTGGGCCTTATGCACCCTTAAGAGACCATATGATCTTGAAAATTGCATATAAGTCTCCATAATAGAAGTACATATATCAAACACAATAGGCACCTTGCACATCGCAATTGGGTGTTAAAGAACTTGTGCACATGATAACAACTAGACATAAGACCGAATAACTCACAATAGAAGAAGAAGTGAGGAGGAAAATCACCTATGCCTGATCAACCCTTGACTTAGCTCCAAGGCCTGTCTATGTTGCATGCACCTAAGGAGTGGTCGAGAGCTTTGTACTTCAACCACTAAAAGGAACCTAAGACCCAAGCCATGGTAGATAGTTTCCAACGACCCACAAGCTTCAATATTTCAAATATGAATCTTCAGGATATGCAATGAAAACTAGCAAAGTTGAGAGGAAAATGAAAAATTTCCTTCAACCGCTTATCAGACCTCAACAATGACACTAAGATATAGCTTGTCACCATGGAAACAAAAATGGATGGCATTCCTAAAATGTTGTTCAATGTAAGAGCAACAAGCTCTTTGCAAGGCTCACTATTGAATCTTATGCAATATCCTTCAAGTAGGGATACACATTGCACAAACCATCCTTAAAGTATGGGAGATAATTGAGCCTAGAGAGACCAACCAAAAATTCCATTAGTAGCTAAACAACTAAACAAGTGTAGAGCTAATGATGATCCCTATAGCTTCTTAAAGAAATTTGAACAATTCTATGATGTAAAAAATCTCACATGCAGTCCAAAGTGGGTACAAGCCTTTGGGCTTTGTCCTGGTGACAAAGAACGTATCTCATTCACTAGCCTAGATGTTATGGAAAAGACTTCTTTCATTGTACTAAAGATTTTGTTCATCAAACGCTTCGCCAAAAGTGGTCATGGGGATAATCTTTTTTGTTGATTAATAAATATAGAGCACCAAGCTCAAGAGATCATGAGAGAGCACGTCTTCTAAGTCAAAATTCTTTTTAACCATGTTTTGGTTGTTGGGAGACCTACACAAAAAGCAGTCACATGAAGGCCTTCATCAAGGATATTCATGATGAGAAGTATATGAGGCTTTGGTTAGAAACTCTGAATTGAATTGTTCTATTATCAAAAATGTCTTTGATGAGGCTATCCATGTGGATGACCTCACAAGAATTATTGTAGAGATAAGCACCCTATGGGCTGCCAACAAGAGAACTGCATAGGGCATTCCTCTACCAAAAATAGATTTTGGAACTACTTGTTGGCGTCAAGAAGAACATCAAGGGTTTCTTAAGATGGTTGAGTCCCTTAGGGTTGCCTGCCCTTATCATTAGAACATGTAGTACATACAACGTGGGAAGATCATGTTCCTTTAGAGTGTTTGAGGCCACCACAAGTGTGCAACAATTATGGACGTTTTGGCCATGATGCAGCCTATTATAGAGCCCCTCAAAGGTCCTTGGACCAAATTTTGCCTACCAACAATACAATTGAGGTATTAACTATGCAAGACCATCCCCACTTGGACATCCATTGGAACTTTTAGCTCCATTAGACCCTCAAGCAGTGGCTTAATAAGCAAAAATTAATCCTTCATGGATCCTCGCCCCCAAATCATCACACATCCACACAGTGATGCTTTAGTCAACTTCATAGAGGAACCCACCAAAGAAGAGAAATACACAAATTTCTTTGTCTATTATGACAAAGAAGGGCATCCAATCCTTATGGATTATTGATTGGTTCCCATTATGATGCTAGAACAAGGCTGCGGGTGAGGAATATCCCCCTTAGGGATACTATTTCATGTTGTCAACATGTGTGCAACTAGTCCTTGTGTCATCATGGTGCCCACAAATGTAAGAGCAAGAAAAAGGGAATGAGGCAAACTAATGCTACTCGAAATATGGAATTTCACATATGTATTCTGGCTATCCACAATGTAAGGCCAATAGCAGCAAGGCCATTTTGCCCTCCATCCTCCCCCTAAAGCTTATTCAATGTTGCAAAGTTGATTAAGGACGAAGACTCTATTCCCATTCATATCCATGCCATCACTTGGGCTCAAAGTAAAGCAAGAAGAATTAAGCTTGAGGGGCTAACAATCTTGATTAGATCAATTATTGCTAAGAAACATGGCAAAAAGCAAAGAAGATGGGCTAAACTCAAGTAAAAAGGTGAAGGCCTCTCCTCACTACCACCCCGGGGAATCCACCTTATAGAACATGTAAGATACCACGTGAGTTCAAAAGAAAGGGTATAATATTTAGTAAAATTTATAGGATTATATTTACAAAAGGGGATTTTTAATTATACTTTTAAAAAAATCCATAAGTTTAGTAAAGTAAAAGGGGTTATTTTAAGGCCTTATAGCATTGAAAGAAAGGATATTTCTTAATATCCTTTCTACGCACATTATATAGATGATTTCTTATAGGTGGACTTCCCACGACTACCACCTACTATTGCTATCTCTAGTGCCGAGAGTGCCACCATGGCACCGTCTACTAAAAAGGAGACACTAGCAAAAGACCATGCTTATCCAGACCCAATCTAGCAATTAGCTACTATCAATCAAATCAATAAGTGGGTGAAGAACACTCAAGACGAGTAGAAAAAAGCACAAATTAACAAGAAAATCAACATCCCTAGCTTGTCTCTTATATCTAATACATCCAACCAAGCATAGATATGCAAACTGATGAGGTCACCACTATACCATTGAGTGAGACATTGCTCAATGATACAAGTCAATCGCAATATCCCTATGATCATATTGAACCAACAATAATTGCCTCACTTGCATCAGCGATTGTCAAAATTCCACTCAGAACTCTACTAAAAGGTATCCCAACTATTTGGCAAGGATTAAAGGTCTAGATAGAGGGTTTTGATCCTAGCCACAATCACATCAGGATCCTCACACCAACCATAATGCACCTCAAGGCTTGAGTGCTCTTGGGATCAATATTTTTTCGGAGGGTTCTAAACAACATGCAACACTTCTTGTGGAAACCTTCAGAGACACTACACATCACCGAATAGTTGATACTGGGACTGGTGTGAATATAGTTAACCACAGTGTTCTCCAAGCATCGAGTAGTCCACCCATAGAGCTAGTTCATTTCAATCTAACTATTGCAAATGGATTTAAGGTTTGATCTTGTTAGAAAAAAGAGTTGCAGCATTGGAATGTGTGCACAAGAGGGAGAAAGAGGCTCAAAGTACAAGAACAAATTCTTGTTTAATAAGTTGCTCAAGGTACAACTTGGGTACACTCTATCTCACACTTGATAGTGACCCATAGGCTATTTATATAGCCTCTGCCAAGCTGCTAGGGTTAGGGTTTTCCCTGCCCCTAAGGCTATTCACACCCATCTACCCTCATACTCCCTTTCTTATAGTGGGTTCCTATGCCTATCTTCTAACACCCCCCCTCAATGCCAGGGTGGCATCCTGATTTATATTCCAAGCTAAAGAATTCAATTTTAAGGAAGATTTTAGTATTTTTACATGTGGCTCCATAGAGCTTTTCAAGCTCATCCCATTTTTCTTTAACAGTGTTTAGTTGATCAACATGATGAATCATGGACTCATCTAAGTGTAGCATTATGATTGCTTGGGCACATTGGTCATCCTCTATATCAACGAGATTTGCAAAGTTTACAACTCTAGTGCCTTGAATGAGAGGCCAATACCATCTCTCCATCATTTTGTACTTTATAAGTACCTACCATGGGTGGAAATATTTGCCATCAAACTTTCAAATTTGAGGATGGACATCAGCATATGTTGTGGTCATTGGGAAGGTCTTACCACTTGTTAGGACAAAGGCAGTGTCTAGTCCCTTACAAATTTTCCACTGAATGTAGAAGCAAATCAAACAATTGAAATCAAAGTTGCAACGAGGAGAAAGGCTGAAAATCATACAGATGTAATATTTCAAGGTATGACTGTGGTGATCCTTTCTTATGTGCAATCTTCTTCTGAGGTTTAATAGTCTTTTTAGGTTTTAATGATGTAAACCTAGACTGGACTTCAGGCTCTTCCTTGTGGTATGGCTTAGTGGATGAAGCTTGTGTTGGGGACAAGGTTGGTCTATGATCTCAATGCTTGTTGCTGATGATTTCGAGGAGAGTACAATGACACTCATCCTTTTGATTTCATTGACCAGTATACAAAGTCACTCAAGATATGCAATACACTTCTAGTGTATGATGGTATATGTGTTTACAATTGTACACATAGCCTTACAATTTTAAGCAGAGCACTTAGTTGTTTTCATTTCCTGATAAAAGCATTCAGATTTTGTAGGTATTAGTAGCAATGATGATTTAAACAAAATGCCTTAGTGCTTACAAGCACTCATCTGTAGCTCATATTGCTAGAGATGGTAAATGTCAGTCTTAATGAGCTTGATGTTGACTCTTCGAGTAGAGGAACTTCTGAAATAAGATTCCCAGATTAATAACACATTCTGTAAGAGTTGACTCAGTGACTAAAATCAAAGTTGATGACCAAAAATCGAAAAAATTTGACAATGGATGAAGCTTGAAGCTCCTGGCTATGGCTGCCAGAGACCCACAGTTAGGGTTTTGATCATTGCAGGCTGTAGGAGATGAATCAGTACAAACCCTCTTAGGTGATTATAGTCCTCTATAGGGACTACTATAGCCTTAAGGTAGTCGGCATTATTGCGCCCTGTACCAGACAAACTTTTCAGCTCGAATCAAATTCACTGCCAAAACTTCGCCAGATCTGCGATTTCTGCAATGTCATCCACCATGTCGACTAATGTCCATCTTTGTTGTGCCAGGCTAAATCGCCCTAAGTTGCTGAAGAGTTCCTCAGAAGGAACCATGAGCTGATATGGCCTCCTTTGTCCTCCCCAAGTCCTCCATCAAAGGTGGGTCTGGTTTGCCTATGGAGGCAAGAGGTAAAAGATGAAGATGATGGACTATCTTATGCACTTAGTGAGGTTGAGGGTATAGGAAGCTGAGGGGATCAGAGGAGGCTCTCATACCATGTTAGAAAACAGAGTTACAGCATTGGAATGTGTGTACAAGAGGGAGAAAGAGGTTCAAAGTACAAGAACAAATTCTTGTTTAATAAGTTTCTCAAGGTACAACTTGGGTACACTCTATCTCACACTTGATAGTGACCCATAGGCTGTTTATATAGCCTTTGCCAAGCTAGAGTTAGGGTTTTCCCTACCCCTAAGGCTACTCACACCCATCTGCCCTCATACTCCCTTGCTTATAGTGGGTTCCTATGCCTATCTTCTAATAGATCCTTGGAAGTTAGACTATCCAATCAAAATTGTTAGATTCCTGTTTAAGGTGAACTTTTTTGTCATGAAAGGAGTAGACTATCACTTATTGCTTGTTTGTCCATGGAAACACATTGCACGACTCATTGAAGATTGGGTCAATGGTCTAGACTTCTTGGGAACTCCCAAGGAGGCAATTCACATTGAAATGGAGTCATGGAAGACAACCCCTTTTTACCTTCATGCCATTTCGGCCTTACTGAAAGGAGAGTTCACAAACCCTCCAACCATTATACCTTTGACTATATACCTTCCGTCTCTTGAGGATGAGAATGATTGGATGCACATTTTGGACAAGTTGGATTTTCCATTCACAAAGGAGTTGGAATATCATTCAGCCTACAAATGCATGAGTTAGAAAGACAAACTCAACTCTTGCCATTGAAACATCCTTGGAAATTCCATGAGTGCTCTTTTCATAATGGTCAAAGATAGAAGAGATTGGGAGTAAATCTCAAAGCTTTTCTTGAGCATGCTACACTATGTTGGGACTACATTATGCACTAGCATACTACACTTATACACAATTAGTGCACACACACCATTGTACATATATAGTGCATGCATACATAGTGCACAACACCGAGTGCAAACATGGACTAGTGCACTCCATCTTCAACCATCCCAGTTCACTCATCCTTGTATACTTTGCACATAAGTCACTATAGATAGGGACTAGCACAATACTAGCATACACTAGTGTGCTATTTCATGGCACTCTTCCACAGTGTACAAACACTAGTGCACATGCACAATGCACTAGCCTCGTAGACACAATGCACTAGTCCCCTGCATAGTCTACACAACCTTTTTGTACCCCTCTAACACACATCCCCTAGTTCAAACTTTGTTTGCACTTGTGCATCTAACCACTACATCCCACCCACATCATTATAACCTAATGTATATACACTTCACTAGTGCACTAATAAATGACTTTAGTGCACTATTTTAGTGCACTATGACTTATTCACAATTTTCCATTAAAAAGCCTTCACTCGTAAGTTGCCAAGTAGGATCTCACTCACGTATTAGCACTACCATACTCAAGACCTCCCACTCCTAGGGTACATTGAAGACCTCACACTCTTACATAGCCTAGGGCACTGACAAATGATTTTTTATGTCGAGAAGTGCTTAAAAATAGCTAAAAATTACAAATATCAAGGGAAAAATAGACTTCGTCGAAGGCGGTGGTGGCAATCAATATGATTTTAAGCGGCAATGCCCAGAAATGCTTAAAAGAAACACTGAACAACAGTCGGAGAATTTTCATAATTTTTTGGCATGTGAGACAAGACCCTGGGAGATGCCCGGCAGTGGAAGACTTCAAGACAAAAGCCCAGGATTTTTCAAACCAAGAATCGGACATCAGAGGAGGGAAAGGGAGTGCCCGGGAGGCCAAGCCCAAAATGCCAAGTGTGGAAATGGACTTTAAGAGAGCCCAAAGGGTGTGACCCTTTGGGCACCCAAAATTCAAAATTCGGGGGGGGGGGGGGGGGGGGGGGGGGGGGGTTTGCATTTTTTCATGAGATGCAAAGGTAGGTGCCATGAATCCACGATTTGAAGAAGAGGGGCTATGGCACTTACAAACAAGGCCCCCAACTGATTACATGCTTGATTAACATTCATGAAAGGGCTGTTTTTCGCACCTCACATGGCCGGTTTTTTTAATCATAAAATGGTTGTGCACAACTATCATACACCTTGCATCAAGCATGCCACGTGGTATCTCCTGGAATGCATTGCAATTGATTGATAAACTTTGACCAATGCTAAGAGGACAGGAAACCTAAGCTGTAGGTTTAGATGGGTGCTTCTGTTGGGGAAAGTTTTGTGAGGCAAATCAAAATCTCCAGGAACATTGCATTATGAAAGACTGGAGTTTTTTCGAATGTTATATTTGTTAGCAACGCACCGAGGGGCTAATCCCCGAGGTGTAGGAGAGTCACAAAGTGGAGCCGGGGCAATCAGCCGAGAGGTGCTTCCCTATGTGTGTGTTACGAGAGGCATTATGCATATATGTTATGGGATCTCCCTCTGAGGAGAAGGGAAGATAAACATTGGACTACATATTGGATACAAACGCAAAATCATCATAATCATTTAGTGCAAAGTGACTTTTCGATGCTCCTCGCCCACGAGGCCGTGTGGTGGGGTTGTCTGTCGTATGCATGAGGTCCGGCTAGTGCCATAGCCAGTGCCGGCCCATTTTAGGCCCCATCAGTGGTGCATTTTTTGGGAGCCACCAACAAGTGGTGGTTCTCGAATCGAGGGTTTTTAGGGACCAAATAGTTGGTTTATGTCCTCTAACAAGGACCGTCAATACAAAAAGCAGAACCATGCTAAGAGGGCTAGACAGCGGTTGGAGATTGTAAGTCGTTATTCTCCTCAAAGGAGCAGTCTGTTACGTATAAGTGGCAGTGGTTCTAGTAACCTAGGTGTTACAAGTAGCTCTTTGAATGCAAGTGGAAGTCTTGGTACTTTCCTATTTCCAGTTAATCAACCCACAACAAGTGGGGGGTGATCATTTTCCATGGGTTAGCAGAAGAAGATGGAGAACTCCACATTAAGGAGTTTCAAATGCTCATGTTCAACTATCGAATCTAGGATGAAGGACACCTAATGATGTTCTTCAACATGACGTTAAAAGGAAGAGCGGCAGTGTGGTATCACGATCTAGAAGCCGGAACCATAACTAGCAGTCCCCAATTCTTTACGGCTTTCCGCAGGGAGTTTGCCCCTGAGAAGGGTGGGCAATATCGGTTGTGTGTTCTGAATGTAACATGCTAAGAGCCAAATGAGAATGTCCAGGCATATGCCAAGAAACTAAAGCAAGTTCTTCGCAAACTTAACACTTATATTCCTATTCCAACGGCGGCACAGTTACAATATTTCCTACATGGATTGGATTTTAATATCCAGGTGCAGCTGAGTAGTGTTGCTTTGGCCGATATTAACACTTCCATTACCCAATCAGAAGGAGTAGAGTCGCGCTTGCAAGTGGCTTATGCAGCAAGGATAAATTGGAATGGTAATAATTTGGCCTTGACTAATGGGAGTCAAGGGGACCCCATGTTAAACACGAGTGGCAAAGGGAGTATTATGTCAAATCTGCCTATGTTACCAGCTCCTTCTAGCATGACTATGCCTATGGGTGGCTAGTTAGGCAGCCTTGCTAAATAGTGGTGGAAACCAAAAAATGAAACCTAATGTTGTCCTAGTTGGTCCAGCGGCTAAGTCCTAATCAAGTGGTTAGGCCCATGGGATGATAGACTAGCGATCACGGCTATGAGTCGAGTGCTTCGAATGTCCTTGGTGAAGTTAAGGACATGATGAAGCACTACACCAATATGATCTCTGAACAGTATCAACAAATAGTTGTGGATGTCAACTTCCTTAAGAAGCAACAGAATTTGATAGGGATTCGACACCTTGAAGAGGGTGCCCCCTCAAGATTCTGCTGTAAGTGGTGTGGGGGCCAACATTTTCCTAGGAATTTCCCGAATGTCAAATGTTATATTTGCGGAAGTCTGGCCACTTAACTCCTACCTGTTGGAGTAAGATCAGTTCTCTCCAACAAGGGAGTAAACAACCAGGTCTGGTTAACCATCATGCACAAGGGAATAATCTCTCGCAAGACGATGGACCAAGGAAAGTATTGCAAAGAGGAAAGGCTGTTGTAGAGGAGTTACCTCATGGTAGTAGAGTCAGCCTTATTGAGGCTGTACGTGTCAATGATGCTGAAACATCTAATCTACGAGCCGTAACAAGAGGTCAAAAGATTAAAGAGGGTGACAAAGGAATTGTAAAACCTGTCCAGGGAAGCCCTAAGCAAGATGCTAGGGAAAAGCGAGTCCTGAATTCTGATAAGGAAGGTGGACCATTAAGACCTATTGGTAGTAAAGCTGATCCCGAGCTTGGGGGGTCACTCATGAATATATGTATATATAACGTGAGTTCAAAATAAAGGGTTTTTAAAACACCATTTTTATACATTTTTTACATACAAAAGGGTGTCATATAAAGGGATTACTTACAAATTGAATAGAAAAGGGTTGGGTTTTATTAAAGAAAAATTCAAGATTAGGATATTTACAAATAGGCCATGAATGCACGTTATATAGAGGATATATATATAGTGAACCCCCTGAGATCCCAAGGAGGATAAAGGATTGCCAAGAAAGAAGGTAAAGACTAAAAAAGAGGCACCAAAGCTTATGAAAAGACCAAAGGAGAGAACGGTTTGCCGTGAGAAGAGAACTTTGGCTAATTACCATGACTTTGATCTAGCAAGTTCCCTTTGCGAAGTCAAACGAGATGTGAATCTCCTGCAATTGATTAAACTTTCTCTAGGAGTACGCAAGGAATTCAAGAAAATCCTGCATATAGGGTATATAGTAGAACCTTTGGGCATAACTGGAGTGGGGGAAGATTGGTTCGATCATGCTGAAAAGCATTGCCCTAGGGTTCCAGCATATGTGGATGGAATATTAGTGGAGCACACTATCGTGGACACTGGATCCTCTGTCAATATCATAAGTTCAGACTTGATGGAGAGGTTGGGTTTAGAGATCCAAAAAGACGGCTCTACACTTCTTAGGATGGCTGATGATAGTCTAAGACAACCACAAGGTTGCATTACTAAGGTCCACGTTACAGTTGGGAGCATAGAATGCTATCTGGACTTTAGGGTGATAAAGTTTGCAGAACATCCTAGCTATCGAGTCTTGCTAGGCAGGCCATGGATTCTATGGACAAGACTGTCGAGTCGATATACTCACTGGTCGAGTGATTCTAGGTTGAGGTGCCCATCATGTAATAGCGGATGCTTACCCTGAGTCCCCTCAGAGTGAGAGAGCTCCATATCCTCCACTGAACTAGAAACACTAGCTGATCCATCTAGTAGTGAGACGTCATCAAGCGATGGATCTAAGGAAGGGTCCACACCACTACAGAGGATATTTATCAGATAACCTTGAATGAGCTGATAGAGCCTCATGATCGAATAAGAGATGCAGATGTTATTAAGCTGGATCTTGGTACGCTAAATGATTCGCGGCCAATTAAATTGGGGTCCATGCTCAGTTCGGAAGAAAGAGAGGATTATGTGTCCTTAATTTGAAAGTTCCGCGATATCTTTGCTCGGAGCTATGATGAACTTCGGGGTATTCCTCCCAGTCTAGCTGCGCATACTATTCCTATAAAGGAAGGTACCTGCCATGTACGTCAGAAAGTAAGGTGTATGCCTTTTGAATTAAGAATAATCAAATCCGTCTTTGTGTAGACTTTAGAGAGTTGAATAAGCATATGTTAAAGATTACTACCTGTTGCTGTTTATTGACTAAATTTTGGATCAACTAGCGAGTAGGAAAATCTATTCGTTTATGGACTGCTTTGCAGTGTATAACCAAATGGCGATTGCTGAGCAAGACAAGCTAAAAACGACGTTTATTACAGTCTTCGATACCTTTGCGTACCATGTGATGGAATTTGGTTGTGTAATGCACCTGGTTCGTGGCAAAGAATAGCCGACAAGACCTTTGGTGACAACTCCCCAAAGGAGCTGAAAGTATTCATTGATGATCTGGGGGCAGCCACCGTAATAGACAGTTGATCATTTTGCGGAAGTGTTTTGAGCGTTGCAAACAATTTTGCATAGCTCTTAACCCACGGAAGTGCATCTTCGGAGTCCCTTATGGGCTCTTGTTAGGCCATGTGGTTAGTTCCGTAGGGATTGCGACTGATCTTGAAAAGATCAAGGTCATAATTGCCATGAGTCCGCCACGTACTCCAAAGGAAGTGCATAGCTTTTTGTCATCAGTAGGGTATTATAGAAGGCTTATCAATGCCTTGGCAGAAAGAACGCTGCCACTGACAAACCTATTGTCCTTTAACTGTCAGTTTACATGGAGTGATGCTTGCAAAGTGTATTTTGATGATGTGAAGCAGGAGCTTGCCAAAGCACCTGTTTTAAAAGCACCAAAAAGGAGCAAAATATTCTATATATTTTTAGTAGCAACCATGTATAGTATCAGTTGTTGTTTAGCCTGAATTTGAGTCGAAAAGTGGTACCATCTGATAGCTTTTGCTAGTCGAAAGTTGGGCATATCGGAAATTAACTACACCTATATAGAGAAGTTATGCCTTGCGATGGTATTTGCGACCAAAAAGTTCAAGCACTACATTCTTTATGAGAGGGTGGTTTTTTATACAAAGCCGGAAGGGCTTTGATTGTTGTTGAATAAGTTACAGCCGCTTGACTGTTTAGCAAAGTGGTTAATCACTTTGCAGGAATTTGATTATGAGATTAAGAGCAAGCCGCCGAAGCTTCAGGGCATTGTAGAGTGTTTTGTGGATTTCGGAGAACCAAAAGAGGTCTTGGCTGAAGGAAGTGACATGGAGACTTTGTTCAAGATTGATATGGCATCTATTCCCTCCTGGTATGATGCTATAACACACTATCTTTCTACAGGGAGACTGGAGCTGCTTTATCAAAATCGAAGAAGAGGAAGATTAAACAGTAGGCATTGAAATTTTCATTGATCGCAGGCACATTATATCAGCAGGGTGTTGATGATATCTATCGCCGATGTGTGATGCGTGACGAGGTTCCCTTTATTTTGGAAGAGTGCCATGACTCCGCTCTTGTGGAGGGCACTTTACTGGGCGGTTAATGGCACAGAAGGATTTAAGAGTTGGATATTGGTGGTTGTCAATCTTCCAGGATTCATTTGACTATGTCAAGAGATGTGATACATGTCAAAGACATGATAATTGAGAGAATAGGAAGCATCCATTTACGGCTATCATGGCTATCCTTCCATTTGAGAAGTGGGGCATTGACTTTGTGGGTCCTATCACTCCGTTGTCTACTACTCAGAAGAGATATATTATAGTAGCAACTAATTACTTTACAAAGTGGTCAGAAGCATGGGCGATGAGGCAGGACAATGCAAAAGAGACTGCCGGTTTCCTACTTGAGCAAATCATCTGCCGATTTGGTCCACCAAAGGAAATAGTATCAGACCGTGGAACTCAATTTTTAAATAAAGTGATTAAAAGTCTGCCTGAAGCATGGAGCATTACGCATAACAAGACAACCCCCTATAATCCGCAAGGAAATGGACAAGTTGAAAGTACCAATAAGCAGCTTGTGGGTATCCTATCCAAGATAGTCTCCGAAAAGAAGCGGGACTGGGATACAAAATTATATGTGGCGGTTTGGGCGTATAATACAATGTTTAGACGAGCCACTGGCCACTGTCAAGATTGTGGGAGAGAAGGAAGGAGTCTCACTTGTAGCTTTCTTGCTTGCACAATGGGGGAAGACACACAAGGGTGGAGGCTGAAAACAGTTTTCCTCTTCTTAGTTGTGTAAGCAAAAAGAACTCTTATACAAAGAAATAGAAGAACCCTATATATGGGTCTCAAACCAAAGACAACTAACTAAGGTGGCATACTAACTGAGCCACGAACTAGAGTAGATAAGGATAGCTATCATGTAGCTATTATTCATGGGCGGTGTACCAACCGCGTCTGCAACTCACAAGTCGGTGACATAAATACACAACGGTCACCCTGGCGTATCACGAGTGGAGCTCGATATCTCAACACTCCCCCTCGAGCTCAATCCCAATTCCTGCACACCAAGTAGGTCTCTGAACTTGCGCAGCTTCTCTGCGCCCAATGCCTTCGTAAATATGTCAGCTACCTGATCCTCTGTGCTGACATAAACTAGATCAATAAGACCTAGTAAAACCCTCTCCCGCACATAGTGATAATGCACCTCAATGTGCTTTGTTCTAGCATGATAGACTGGGTTATTTTCCAAGTGTATACTACTCATGTTGTCACAATAAATGACAACTGGCCCATCTGTAGACTGATGCATATCATAAAGTAGCTTATGCAACCAAGCTACCTCACATGCAGCCATTGCTGCACCCCTGTACTCAGCCTCTGTGCTCGGCAAGGCAACTGTAGGCTGTTTCTTGCTGCTCCAAGTGACTGCAGCACTCCCAAAAGAGAACACATATCCACTGGTAGATCGTCTATCAGAAATACTACCAGCCCAATCAGCATCAGTGTATCCATGCAGCTGTATCTGAACCCCAGTCTCATAAAATAGTCCATACTGCAATGTGGACTTCACATACCTGAGTATACGTCTAGCCGCATCCAAATGCGATTTCCTTGGAGCCTGCATAAACTGACTTACCAATCCAACAGCATAGCTCAAATCTGGCCTGGTAATAGTCATATAAATCAAACTTCCTACTATGCGTCTGTACATAGTAGGGTCTTCCAAAAGCTCACCTGTATCTGTGCTCAGCTTCACATTCTGCTCCAAAGGAACTGAAATAGGCTTACAGCCTGTCATCCCATATTTGGACAGCATGTCCAATCCATACTGCCTCTGCAAGAGCTGTATCCCACTTGGTGATCTAATCACCTCAATGCCCAAGAAATAACGCAGCTCTCCCAAATCCTTCATCTCAAACTTCTGCTTCAATAGCATTTTCACATGAAGGATATCTTCATCACTGTCACCTGTCATCATCAACATAAATGACAAGTAGCATAATACCTTTCTCTGTTTTTCTCACATAAAGTGAGAAATCTGCCTTGGAAATCTGAAAGCCAATAGTGACAAGATACTGTCCTATCTTGTCAGACCATGCTCTAAGTGCTTGCTTCAAGCCATACAAGGCTTTCTTCAACCTGCAAACAAACGCAGGATGAACATCATGCACATAACCTGGTGGCTGCTCCCTATAGACCTCTTCTTGCAAATCACCATGCAAGAAGGCATTCTTTACATCCATCTGATGTAAAGACCATCCCTTTGACGTAGCCATAGCAATGACTGCTCTTACGGTTGCCATCCTTGCAACCGGACTGAATGTTTCTTCATAGTCAATGCCATATGTTTGTCCATACCCCTTGACTACTAATCTTGCCTTGTATCTGTTCACAGAACCATCAGCATTGTGCTTCACCTTATAAACCCACTTACAGCCAATTGCATTCTTACCTTTAGGCAAAAGTACCAATTCCCATGTAGCATTTGCTTCCAAGGCATCCATTTCTTCATCCATGGCTTTCTCCCATTTTTCTTTTCCCATGGCTTGCTCAAAAGAAGTGGGTTCTAGTTCCTATATCACTTTGACCATATATGCATAGTGAATGGCTGTAAATCCATCATATTTTAGCCTATCCACAGGATACCTAACTCTGGTTGACCTGCGTAAAGTAGGTTCACTCCCAGGTGCTCTCAAAACATCCCTGGTCTTCCTTACTCCAGGTGTAACAATAGAGGGGATACCCAACTCATCATCAATGCTCTGTTCTGAGCCACTGGATTCACCATCCACATAAGAGTGACCTGCATTCACATCAAACATGGGCTGATCAACCTTCTCTTTTCCTTTTCGTGATACCTACATACCACTATCTGCATTGCTTTGAGAAGATTCTCCTGATCTCAATCTGCCTGTCCATGGCGAAGAATGTGAACCACTACTAGAGGACGCTCCAGGTCCACTAATATTTTGTGACTGCTGCTGTGAATTCTGTGCAGCATTACCATTTTGTGCATCTACATCATCAATCACATTTACTGGTTTATACCAGCTACTCATCTCATCAAAAACAACATCTCTGCTCACTGTAAACTTACGAGTAGAAGGGTTATAGCATCTATACCCTTTTTGCTGCAGAGAGTAACCAATAAAGATGCACTTCTCAGCTTTTGGATCCAACTTGGATCTCAACTCATCTGGTACATGTACATAGGCAATGCAACCAAAAATTTTCAAATGAGAAATATCTGGTTTCCTACCAGTATACCTCTCCTCTGGAGTCATTCCATGTATTGCTGCAGTGGGAGTCCTGTTCATTATGTAGACTGCTGTAGCAACTGCTTCAGCCCAATAAAAATCTGGCAGGTCTTTTTCATTGAGCATGGCACGAGACACCTCTCCAATATGTCTGTTTTTTCTTTCTGCAATTCCATTTTGCTGTGGGGTATGACTGCATGAATATTGCTGCTTTATGCCATGCTCCTATAAGAACCTTGCAAACTCATTTGAGAGGTACTCTCCCCCTCCATCTGACCTTAGGCATTTTACTTGCAGACCTGTTTCTTTTTCAACCATAGCTTTAAGAGTTTTGAAATGCCCAAACACTTCACTTTTCTTCTTCATAAAATACACCCAAACTTTTCTGCTATAGTCATCAATAAAAGTGACAAAATAATGACACCCTCCAAGAGATGCAGCTTTAGTAGTCCACACATCAGAGTGGATTAATTCCAATGGCTTCTCACTCTCTTGAACACGTCTAGGAAATGGTTTCCTTGCCTGTTTTTCAAATTGGCAGGCTTCACATACCTTATGCATTTCTGCAACCTTGAATTTAGGCAATCCTGCAATAATATTTTGGGCCTGCATTGATTTAAGTCGCTGTACATTAACATGACCAATGCGTTTATGCCAGATATCAATATCTGCAACTACACCGGTCCCATGTGCAAACGTTGCTGCACTCAATTCAGACATGTCTGCATCCAACGTAAACATTCTGCCCTTCTTCTTTCCTTTTGCTATCAAGCTACCTTTATTTTTCATATCCTCAACAAAGCATCCATGAGGATTAAATCTGACCTGCAAGCCCTGTTCAACCATTTGACCAACAGAAACCAGATTCTTGGTGATATTCGGGACATGAAATACATCGGACAGGTATTTCTTTTTCCCATCCTGCATAGACAAAGGAATTTTTCCAATCTGCACAATCGGATGTGCAGTATCATCACCAGTCTCCACAAATCCTGGTTTTTCCATTTTCCTTGCATCCTCCATCCATTCTGCATGACCTGTCATGTGGTTTGATGCACCTGAGTCAACATACCATACATCATTGCTTTCTTCTGCACTTGTCACAGAATTGTTCATGTGCTGTACCATGAACAAATACTCATTTCTGTCATCACCCTGTCTACTAGAAGATGCATAATTCCCTTGTTGCAGTTTTCCATTCATGATGTCATTCTGCTTTTTATAGCAGTCTTTAGCCATATGACCCATTTTACCACAGTAGTAGCATTCAACATTACTGTTTGCATTGACCTGTTTGCCATCCACCACGACCTCTTTGGCTCCCCCTGCCTCTAGAGTTACCACGTCCTCCTCCATAGGACTGGTTTTCTTGAGTTTGCTGCATATTCTGATTTCTACCACGGCCTCCAAATCGGCCTCCTCTACCTCTGCCTCTACCTCTTCTAGCATTTGAGTAGAAGACAGTTTCTTTTGAAGTTCCTCCTGAAGAAGATGCACCACCATTTCTCTGCTCCTCAGAAATTAGAAGAGCAATCAACTCCTCAAAATCAGGAAATCTTTCACGAACTGAAATGGATGTCCGAAACTGTGCATAATCCTTTCCTAGACCATTCAAGGTCACAGAAACTAAATCATCATCTTCCACTGGCGACCCAATGGAAGCAAGTGCATCTGCAATCTTCTTCACCTTCATGTGGTAGTCATTGATGCTCATATTTTCTCTTTGCACATTGTGCAACTCTTGCTTGAGCTGCATTTTCCTGGCTTGCGTATTTGTGCTATACATCTTTGACAGAGTATCCCATGCCTCCTTTGGCGTACTTGCATCCTGAATATGCACAATCATACAGTCTGAAATGCTGACAGACAGCCAGTACATAACTTTCCTGGCTCTCTCATGCCATGCTTTAAATGCCTGCATTTGCTGTTGATTGGGAACATCAGGAAGACCTGGTTCTTCTTCATTTTCTACAACAAATTCCCAATATCCTTTTCCCATAAGGAAATTCGTCATTCTAAACTTCCATGCCTGGAAGTTGTTCTTGTCAAGCTTTTCAGTTACAATCTGTGAAAGAGAATCAGACGCCATTACAGAACACTGCGAAAAATTCTGTCACTGCAAAAACTCAACTTCACCCTCACAAGGGCAAATCTGCAAAACTGGCGAAAGTGGTATTTGACCACACAGTCACTTCCTAGTGACGATTTTGCATAAACAGGAACCAAGGATGATTCTGAAACTCCCAATGTCTCTGCGCATAAGCATACGATGCAATTTCTACAATAACTTTTCACCGACTTGTAGAACAGTGGTCGCACAGCATAAAACAGGGCCTTTTCCTGAGTGCGTGCAGAAAACTTCCGCCTCCAAAACAGGCCCCGAAATGGCCTCAAATCAAAAAAACAGGGTCGCCAAGGGATAAACCCCTCTCCCGCAGTATATACTGCCCTCTTGCTTCACCGCGAAGGGTGTCTCAACCTGAGACAATGCACTCCTGCAATTTTCGGATGTGCTACCTGCAGAGATCTGCTCCCAAAATAGAAAATGAAAGCAACATTGCTCCTCTTACCAGACCACCGCGAGCTTGGCTTGCTTTCTTGAGCTCCTTACCACGAACAAGGCTCTGATACCATGTCAAGATTGTGGGAGAGAAGGAAGGAGTCTCACTTGTAGCTTTCTTGCTTGCACAATGGGGGAAGACACACAAGGGTGGAGGCTGAAAACAGTTTTCCTCTTCTTAGTTGTGTAAGCAAAAAGAAATCTCATACAAAGAAATAGAAGAACCCTATATATGGGTCTCAAACCAAAGACAACTAACTAAGGTGGCATACTAACTGAGCCACGAACTAGAGTAGATAAGGATAGCTATCATGTAGCTATTATTCATGGGCGGTGTACCAACCGCGTCTGCAACTGACAAGTCGGTGACATAAATACACAACGGTCACCCTGGCGTATCACGAGTGGAGCTCGATATCTCAACAGCCACACCCCATTTAAATTAGTTTACGAGGAGGAGTGTGTATTGCCCTTAGAAATTGAGTTTCTGACCATTAAATTCGCAATCAATCATTCTCTGGGTAATAAAGATGCCCTATTTGTGGGGAGGAGAGTGTATTGCCCTTAGAAATTGAGTTTCCGACCATTAGATTTGCAATCAATCATTCTTTGGGTAATGAAGATGCCCTATTTGAATTGTTTACAATTATAGCCCACTTGAACGAGCTCAAATTGCAGAGTTTTTTGCACCGAGAGGTAGCTAAACGTCGGATGAAACGGTTGCGTGATCTGAAAGCGAAGAAATATACTTTTAAAAAGGGGCAGTTAGTTCTATATTACGATGCGTGCAGGGAGCTATTTCCAGGAAAGTTGGAACCTCGATGGGATGGCCCTTACAAGATAGTTTGGATAGGTAAAAATAAGTCCATAGTTCTATTAGTTGATCTACAAGGGGTGGAATTTAAATGTAAGGTTAATCTTAATAAGATTAAACCTTAATATTTCTAAGTATGTTAATGCACTAAATGCATTGCAAGTCCATGCTGGGGTTGATTGGAGACCTGCAGTGGAGCTTAAATTGATTGATGGGGTGGTTAATTCCTTATTTGGAGCACCCATATCTCAAGCAAAGATATCATCAGGGGAGGCTTATCTGGTGGAGCAAGGGATATAAAGTGATTGAGCAAGAATACGGTACCTTTGTGTGGGAAATTAAAGTTTTCTGCCATCACTACTTACAAATCTTGACAAACGTCCCTATTGAGTTTAATGAAGAAGGTGCTATGGAGCCGTCAGTTCATCCTGTAAATATGTTGAACTTTGACTATCATAATTACGAATAGGGGAGTTCTTGATGGCTAGTTGTGTAAACCCATTATGGACATATACATTATACTTTGATGGAGCGTCCAGGGGCCCTAATAGAAAAGAAAGTGTTGGAGTAGTTATCCGAGATCCCCGACGTAGCATTGCAATGAAATTAGCTGCTTATCTCGGGGTAGGATTTACTAACAACATGGCCGAGTATAAAGCTCTGATTATGGGATTGAATATTGCCAAGAAAGGTGGTATTAGGCGGTTGTTAATAAAAGGGGATTCCCAGCTGATCTTGAATCAACTCAATGGGACATACACAATCCGGAATCCTCTCCTTCGTATGTATCATCGAACTCCTATAACCCTACTTCATGAATTTGAGAGCATATCTCTTCAGCTCATTCCACGTGATTAGAATCAGTTTTCGGATTCCTTAGCTAATTTTGCTCATGAAGAGGACCTCTTTTTCAACTGTGGTCCTAGTCCGGATGTTTCTATTGATACTGAGACAGGACCTGGTCGCTTGTGGGGAATGTTATCAGACCATGCATTATATGGTAGGAGATGGTTGATATGGGTAACGCAACGAGTAGCCAAGACCCATCTACAACTATTATCTTAGACCCATAGGTTGATCCAATGATATGTTATGCGTACGCCTCTTGCTACATATGCAGGAGGTATGGGCCATAATTTGATGCATTTAGTTTAGGGCTGAGAGCCCTATTTTTCCCCTTGGAATGGAGCATATTTGCATATATCTGCCTTCTTCCAAGGAGGGATCTCTATGAGCTGTTTTGTTTAATTCCTTTAGGCCAAGAGGGCCAGTTACTTTAAGTGGTTAATGTGTGATTTCTTTAGGCCAAGAGGGCCGTTGTTTTTGGGTTTTAATAATCTATCTTTTTAGGCCAAGAGGGCCCGTTAGTTTGTAGTGAAAAGTGCTATTTCTTTAGGCCAAGAGGGCTCTATCTCTATTTGGTGCAGGTACGTTTAATGCTTTGTTGTTTTAGTGATTGCACCATACAGGTTGACAAAGTCGTTGGAGGGAGCCTTTGCTGCGAAGAAGCTTCTTGTGGCCATTCAGGTGGTTTCGTCCCCTTTTCTAGTTTTTTCCCTTTAGCAATTAATGATATATGTGCGGGTGAGGGTTACTTTCTTTTGTTTGTTGGGGACCAGCAATCAAGGCATGAAGTCCCAGTTTTAGGTTGGGTATATCTGGGGGGGGGGGGGGGGGGGATCTCAGTAGTCATTGCCTCCTACAAGGCATTGTCAGGCATTGAAAGACCTCTTTTAGATGGGAGTTCTAGTGGCCCTGTTCTACTGACCGTCTAGGCGGCCGTTCTAGGAGTTCATGTTAGTTGTGAGGCAATTAAAGAAGCCTACTAAAATAATGATGGAAAGAGACAAAACCCTAAAGATTTGAAAGACAACATATATATATACAAAGGTGTGTAAAAAGGGGTTTTAACCCCTATAACAATAGAAAAGGAAAGAAAAAGAATACCCTTGATCTGTTGTATATCGCCTTGCGAAGGCCTGGTATGTTCCTAGGGGACGAGTAAGACCCGAGGCCGATGCCTTGTCTTCCTTGGGGTGACATCTTGCCATAAAATAAAGAATATAAGAAGGTTGGAGCAAAAATAAAAGTGAGCATTAGAAAAGGATTGTGTCGCCTTGCGAGGGCTTGGTAGGTTCTTGGGTACCGAGACAGGACATGAGGCCAATGCCCTGTTCTCCTTGGGTCACTATGCTCTGCTCCCTCCTTTTTACATGCTCAAGTATGGAAAAATAAAAAACCTAAAAGATGAAGAAATGTGCTAAAAAATATAATACCTTTTGATCAGGCTATAGGAGTCCTCACCTAGGAGGAGCTCCTGGTTGAGTTGTCCTTAGTTAGGTAGGTAGTTCAGACCACCACTTAGGATAACCTCTTTGATAGTTCTTTTTAGTTTGGCTATGTTGGGGTAGTTGGTTAGTGCCTAGCTTCGGGCCTTCTATCAGATTATGCTAGGCCTACTCCTCGTGGATTTAATGCCTTGGTTTTGTCAGGGGGTAGGGTATGAGCTGTGATGTGTTGTATTGTGTATTTTTTGTATCAACTTGATGCTCCTTTTTGTTGTTTTTGTGCAAATCTATTCGTGGGATTCGACAGGCTGAGTCACCCTATCCCGTGGCCGCCAATGACAGATGATTTTTTATGTCGAGAAGTGCTTAAAAATAGCCAAAATTTACGAATATTAGGGGAAAAATAGACTTCGTTGAAGACGGCGGTGGCAATCAGTACGATTTTAAGCGGCAATGCCCAAAAATGCTTAATAGAACCACTGAACGGCAGTCGGAGAATTTTCATAATTTTTTAGCATGCAAGACAAGACCTTGGGAGATGCCCGACAGTGGAAGACTTCAAGACAGATGCCCAAGATTTTTCAAACCAAGAATCGGACACCGAACGAGGGAAAGGGAGTGCCGAAGAGGCCAAGCCCAAAATGCCAAGTGTGGAAATGGACTTTAGGAGAGCCCAAAGGGTGTGACCCTTTGAGGGTCCCTTTGGGAGCCCAAAATTCAAAATCTTGGGGGGGGGGGGGTGTTGGGTGGGGCATTTTTTTCGCGAGATGCAGAGACAAGTGCCATGTATCCACAATTTGAAGAAGAGGGGCTATGGCACTTACAAACAGGGCCCCCAACTGATTACATGCTTGATCTACATTCAACCTTTGCTCTCCATCGCTGATCTTCGCCCGTCAATTGGCTGCTTGGTTGTGGAGATCAAAAACTAATCTTTCTCTCTCCTCCCTCTCTCTCCTGCATAGAGGCAATTCACATGCAAGAAATCAATAAGAAGAGGGGCTGAAGAATGCTAATTGCTTCAAGATGAAGAGGAGACTGAGGAAAGAGGTTCAGCATTGAAGAATGGTTGTTGGTCAGTCTGTGGGCTGCCCAGAATAATTATTAAAAAAACCTGCAACACGCAAGACACGCTATATGCTCCAATTTTATGAAGAAATTTGCTTGCTTTTTGTTGTTTCATGGTCCAAATGTTGTTCATATGCGATGAATTTTTATTTGAACCTTTTTTGCATCATTTTTTAGGGCTATAACTACAAAAATGCAGAACCCGTAATGATTTAGAGCCGTTATTAATTATTTTTTAGGGCTATAACTACAAAAATGCAGAACCCGTAGTGATTTAGAGCCGTTATTAATTCTTTAAAACCCGTAAAATATCATTTTTAATGGAAATTAGTAGTTTTTTCCTATTTTGAGTTAGGAAAAAGGGGTGGAAATGGAATAAAATCAGAGACAATGTTGAGTTTTAGTCAAAATAATAAGCCAATACAAATAAGTCACTAAATGCCTATTTTTCATGAATAATAAATAGGAAAAATAGCAAAAAATAGAGAAAATTAGGATTTTCGCGCTCAAAAATATGAAAAAATAAGATTTATGTGCATGAATGTTTGGCAAGGTTAAAGCATGGGGTTAAGCCTCAGTTTGGCCTTGTCCTTAGTGTTATAGTCCATGTTTATTGCTTTTTACATACAAAAATGATACAAAACAACCATTTACACCTATACACCGCAGCAACACCTAAACGGTAAGGGGGGGATAAAGTTTGTGCGACGATCTAATTGCTAAAAATATACAAATTCTAATTTCCCTCTTTGTGCATAGCATTTAAGGATCGTTTCATAATTAAATATAGGTGACTAGTAGCAGGGAAGTTCCGGTGCTAGTCCCTAAAGCAGCGCAGCACGTAACACTGTTAAAATTCATGAAAGGGCTATTTTCCGCACCTCACATGGCTGGTTTTTTAATCATAAAATGGTTGTGCACAATTTTCATGCACCTTGCATCAAGCATGCCACGTGGTATCTCCTGGAATGCATTGCAATTGATTGATAAACTTTGACCAATGCTGAGAGGACAGGAAACCTAAGCTATAGGTTTAGACGGGTGCTTCCGTTGGGGAAAGTTTTGTGAGGCAAATCGAAATCTCCTGGAACGCTGAATTATGAAAGAGTGGAGTTTGTGCGAATGTTATATGTGTTAGTGACGCATCTTGGGGCCAATCCCCGACGCGTAGGAGAGTCGCAGTGGAGCCACGGCAATCAGTCGAGAGGTGCTTCCCTATGTGTGTATTACGAGGCATTATTCCTATATGTTATGGGATCTCCCTCTGAGGAGAAGGGAAGATGAACATTGGACTACATATTGGATACAAATGCAAAATCGTCAAAATCATTTAGTGCAAAGTGAGTTTTAGACGCTTCTGGCCCGCGAGGCCGTGTGGTCGGATTATCTGTCGTATGCATGAGGTCTGGCTAGTGCCATAGCCAGTGCCAGCCCATTTTAGGTCCCATCAGGCACACAGGCACACATGTACATGCACTAACACTTTTTCATAGTATACTCACTAGCCACATAGTCCCATTTTTTGAATACTAAAAAGGTGGCACCTAGATAACATGCCCATAAGTTTCTCAAAACCATGTGATATGACCTATCATTGGAAAGCACTTGAAAAATGGAATCTATTGAGCTATAGAGCGCTCAATTTGGAGTTATAGTGTTCAAGTTATGACAAATCCAAATATTTGACCATGTGTCCCAAACTTATGGGAAATTCCCAATTCCCCAATATGGTGTTCTTGTTGCAATAGATAGAGAATACCCTTCAATCTATCCCTAAGTATATGCATCCCAAGAATATGATTTGCCTCACTAAGATTTTTAATGTCAAAATTGTTGTATAGGCTTTGTTTCAAGGTGTCCAAAGCATGAACATCTTTGCATGTAGTCAGCATGTCACCACATACAAAACCAAGAGAATAAGGCTGCTATTTGTTGCCTTCTTGGTGTATAATCAGTGATCCACTTGACTCTTGTTGAACCCTTGAGACTACATAAATGTATCAAACTTATGATACCATTCTTGTGGTACCTATTTAATTCCATGCAAACTCCTATTAAGTTTACATACCATGTTTTCTTTACCCTCATGCTACTGTATATAGATGTCCTCATGAAAATCACCATGCAAGATAGTAGTCCTTATAGGAGAGAAGATTTCATCAAAATGAATCCCATGTTCTTACTTGTACCCCTTTGCAACAAGCCATGCTTTGTAATTTGGCAAGAAACCAGAAGTGACTTTCATCTTATAAGTCCATTTTCATGGTAGTACTTTCTACCCCTTTAGGAAAATGCACCAAATCATAGTTGCCATTTTTCTCTAGAGATTCCATCTCTGACAGCATAACCTTATACCATTTCTTGCTCTCCTATCTATCCATTACTTCCTTGAAGTATGACAATTCACCACAATCTATCATCATGATATAATTAGTAGCATACTAATAAGCACCAAGAACAAAAGTATCTGGCAATCTTGAAGTGTGGATCGACCTAGGGACCAAAGATTTAGGGTTTGCAAGCTGTTGGGCCTACAAATCTACATTTATAGCTTGTTGTACAAAAATTTTAGTATATTGTCCTACCAGTTTTAATTGCCCTAACTACATGTTTTCTTACTGAGAATATGGTATATCATGGGCAACTCCTTGCTAATCATTTTTAGCATCATTCCTTGTATTTTCAGGGTCACTTATGGCAGATATTTACTACTTTCCAATGGGCATTCTTTGCTATTCTACCAGTACCCATTCTTAAAATACAACCCTTCCAACCTCCTCTATCTTTTTGAGCTATTTATGCATGCACTCTTCCCAGAAGATAACATCATTGTTGCGTACAACATTCCTTTTCTTGGGATCCCATAATCTATTTTCCATTTTACCCTGTCACCGTATCCTAGGAAAATACATTTACAAGACTTTGACTCAAGTTTGTTATGTTCTTCCTTGCAAATGTGCACAAATGCCTCGCATCCAAACACTCTCAAATGAGCATACAAAGGTGGCTTTCCTGAGGGACTCTCCCCCTAAAGACCTATTCGATAATTGATTTATCAAGTGTATGGCTATCATAATAGCCTCTGTCCAAAATCCATGAGATGGCATAATACAGACCTTGTCCTTAATGGTCCTGTTCATATGCTCAATAACACCATTTTGAGGTGGATTATGAGGGGCAGTGAGCTCTCTCTTTATCCCTTTTCTATCACAAAAGTCCTGAAAGACTTTAGATACATATTCCCTACCATTGTTAAAGAAAAGACATTTTAATGTCTTACCAATCATATTTTCAACAAATTACAAGAAGTTTTTGAATTTATCCAAGGCCTCATCCTTATGATGAATAGAATACACCCATACTTTGCATGTAGCATCATCAACAAAAGTGATAAAGTACTTCTTTCCCCCTAGAGACAACCCCGGTATTTGATATACATTTGAATGTACCAACTCTAAGGGAGAAGATTTCAATAAAAGAGACCTTTTATGTGATGTTTGAGCATATTTACCATAGACGCAATGATCACAATGGTCAAAATCATCATACCTCAAACATGGAAAATATCCCAAACAAGAAAGTACTTTCATTCCAATTTGACTCATGTATCCCAACCAGCCATGCCACAAAGAAACACTTGGCTACTCGGTTATGGCAACTACATGGTCATGCACACTAGATACATGAAATGGATACAGAATGCCATTCTTAGAGACTCTAGCAATGACTCTAGATCCCTTACATATCTGCCATTTTCCAACCCCAAAAGTAGATACATGCAATGGATACAGAGTGTCACTCTTAGAGCCTCTAGCAATATTTCTAGATCCCTTACATATCTTCCATTTTCCATCCCCAAAGTAGTGTGACTGCCTTGTACTTATCAAGCTCTTCTTCAACTATGGTACATGCCTCACATAATGTAAGGTAAACATTGAACCATGCTTAAATTCCAACTGCGCACTACCAAACCCTATATTATCACATGCACAGTTATTCCCCAAGTAGACAATACCATGTCAACCACCACTGTAGTCAAAGAACCACTCATGGTGTGGTGTTACATGGAATGAAGCATCCAAATCAAGAATCCAAATGTGCATGTCATCATCGGAATCTGCAATCAGAGATTGTGTACTAAAAGAAAAAGCAAGGAGATAATCATTTTTCACTGTCACTCTCGTGACTGACTACATTGGCTTCATCTATCTTCTTGACATTGCTCTTCTTTGCAGGTTGGCTATCCTTTTTCTCATCCTTACTATCATCAGTCTTTTTACCCTTTCCCTTCTCTTTCTTCCACTTATATTAGTCATGATTAAAGTGTCCTTTCTTGCCACAATGATGGCACTCTTCATCTTTCCCACAAGACTTGTTGCATTCTTTATTCTCAAATTTTCCCTTTTGCTTTGGGATCTACCTCTAGTATGCAATGCCTTGGAAGACTTGCTAACTACATTATTCTGTCTATTCAGCTCTTCCATAAGTAAAGAGCTCTCCACATTGTAGTGCATCAACATGGCATTGGATTTACTCATAGCTATCCTGAATGTATCCTAACTTTCATGCAAAGTGCATGTCGGAGCATTCGCTCAACCACCAAGACCCACGAACCGCTTATTGCTTCAAGAATTCAAGTGAATTCCATGGCCACCTCTCACATATAGCAATATGCACTCTTGATCCTATGAGTATAGTTAGCTTACCTTGATGCCCGATTGAGTAGCCTCCTCCCTCAAGCACCCTGGTAGCTCCACGATCCAATATGTGAGCTCAAGCAAACTCAATGCTCTACCTCTAAGCTCCATCCTCCATAGCCGCGTACACAAGAGAAGAGAAGAGAAGATGGAGAGCTCCTTCACTGCGGTCCCTTACCCTCACTCACTCACTTCCTCACACTCTCACACTCCCTCTCTCAAACTCAAGCACAAGCACAATCAAGGAGGAGAGAAGAAGAGAAGAAGAGAGTGAGAGAGGAGTTTTGAGCCCAGGATGTGCCTAAAATTTGCCAAAAAATCTGGAATTTAGGAGAAAAATATTTAACATCGAAGGCGGCGGCTCCAGCTAGGACGATTTTAAGCACCAAGTGAAATACAACTCTTAAAAGGCGCCTGAGCGACACTTGTTGATTTTTGATAATTTTTTAGAATGTCGTGCGGATTGTCAAGAGTTGCCAGCCAATGTGAGATGTTAAGCCGGACGCCCAGGATTTTTCAGAGCTCGATTTGGAGCCCGGACGGGGAAATGGCCACAAAATGGTCAAGATATGAAAAGGTGGACACTTGGGAGGCCAAAATTGGGCATGCCTTTTGAGTTTGGACCCCCCTCCCTCCCCCCCCCCCCCCTTAAAATTTTATACACCTTATGAAGCAAAAAATGTGGAGAGAGAAGATGAAGAAATGACCTTTTCACCTATCAACGATTGCAAAACATTAAATGGTAGGGTGAGAGGGGAGTTTGAGCGTCAAAGTACAATCTTAAAACTGATTTATGTGTTGCATCATGGCTATAGGTCATTGTTTTAAAATAAAGGAAAAGGCAGCATGAGCCTAAGGCTCAGTGTCTCTCCTTGTTTCAATACATAAATGTTAGCATGGAAATCATGGAAAGATTGGTTTTGCACGATGCATAATGCTGATTTTCTTTTTGTTTGTGCACTAAACCATTCACATTTTGCACTATGCATGGTTCATGGTATCAAAGGAAAATCTCCTGGACTGCATAGCACTTGTTTTCTTAGGACTTTGACCCACGATTGAGAGTGTGAGGTTATCCCTTGCCGTAGGATAGAGGGTCAGGTTTCCTAAGGGACTGTTTGGTGAGGAAGCATGGTATATCTCCTGGAAATATGAGAAATATAAAAGAGAGGAGTTTGTGTTTGATTGTTCTATATGTTTAGCAGTGCATCAAAGGGCCAATCCTTGCGATGTAGGAGAGCTGCAGTGGGGCTCCGGTAGTCGGTGGAGTGCCTCCTATGTTTGTGTGACGAGGCGTTATGCCTATGTACTTTGGGATCTCCCTCCGAGGAGTTTAAGAGAAACGTTGGACTATAAACTATAAACGCAGTTTGTCCTTTAGCATTAGATTGACGTTCCTGGTCCGCGAGGCCGTGAGGGTGTGTTTGTCTGTCATGAGCATGAGGTCTGGCTAGTGCCATAGCCAGTGCTGGCCCATTTTAGGTCCCATCAGTGGTGCATCTGTCGAGAGCTGCCTGTAAGTGGAGGTTTTCGAATCTAGGGTTTCAAGGGACCCTAAATTATCCATAAAATGTTGTGGAGATCAAGGATACTTTGAGTCAGTGACAAGGGCCGTTGATATGCTAGTGGTTGGTCACATCCACATTTACATGAAAAGGAAAAGAAAAGTGCACTAGCTGGGGGGTGTATACCTTGCGGTGTGGTGCATTGTGTCCATGCTAGTGAAACTGGAAGATGGGTCAAAATTGGAGGCAAGCCTGAGGTGTTGTTCCACACTTGAGGACCCAGTGCATGTATGGAAAAAGTTCAACAAGTGTGGCTTAGGGAGACAGGTCTAACCATAGGCAACTATGACCTCCTTGGTTGATGTGCCCTAAGGGTGAGGTGGGGAACAAAATGAGTTATGAGGTTATGGCCAATGAAGGCATTGAACGTGCCTAACTTGAGGCCCCCTAGGTGCAATGACTGTGGCACTCACCAATTGAGGTGTGTTTTTCTGCTTTCGATTTAATCTTCTTTTCCTTCCTTGCTTTTGTCTTCGTACTTTTTCTTATCCTTTCTTTTCTTTGGCTTTCTTTGCTCCTCCCTTTTTCCTTTGAGCAAACAATTTAAATGAGGGAGCATGCTAAGAAGGGTCCCGTTACAGAGCCGAAGCCAAACTGCATGGTGGATTGAGGGCTTTGCTGAGGAATGCCCTACTTTGTAGATACCCCTTTAAGCTGGTTTTGACATTGAGCGAAGTAGATGAAAAAAATGGGTGGTTACACCAAGTGAATCTACTGTCACTCTTGTCCTCTAGGAGGTTCATGCAAAATGTTGGTAGGAGGGTGGCTATCATCATGAGGTGCACAATTGCACAGCTATCAATCCCAGTGTTGAGGTCAAAAAAGAGGGGTGGTAGCCACTCTTCCTCTATAGTAGGCTTTTAATTTAATATTACTCGCAGTAGGCGGAGGTAATTACAAGTGGTGATAAAGGCAGGGTCAGGGATGAGCAGAATTCATTTAGGAAACTTGTTATGGAGGGGCAAAGATCCCTTTTGGTAAAAATTAGGCTCTCTTCAAGGATTGAGGCGTTTACATTATAGACCAATGGAAAGTCATATCTACCATGCACCTCCAGGTTGAAATCAACTCTGATTTTTCTTGGGTAAGGCATGTAGATAAGATCATCTTGTTGATATGGTAGTGTGCTGCTGTAGAAAGCGATCCAAGCCTCCAAGCTAGAGTCCCAAATGTTCAGTCACCACCTTGGTTGTGCCTCATATCCCTCCACCCTCCTAGGTACCTCCACCACCTTGTCTTTCCAATAGTTGGCAAGTTCATGCCACCATCTAGTGGGGTGCCTCCTTCAATCCTCTAGCCATCTCCTTCCCAAACTAGCTGAGAGCTTGATGATATCCTCCACCACCCTAGGAGATATTACTCTATCCAATGAGCAAGGGAAGGTGAAAGGGAACTTGGGGCTGTGGTTTGCCTATTGCTCCCACACCACATGTTCCTGGCCCCAGTTGACAAGATCGCACTCCTCACTCTAAGGGATGGCCACTTGAGGAACTTGTGGTGTCCTAGCTTGAAACTTTCTGCACGTTCGCTCTACTTACTCCCTACTCCTGTGCCTTTCCTCCACCATTCATTTAGGTGGACCTACTTCCTCCCCTTACTCTTCTGGTTGCTCTTGTGGTGGCATAAGGGGGTTTGACTCCTACATTAGCTCCTCCTCTTGATGATCTTCTTGGAAGTCAGGTCCTTCCTTCAGCTCTAATGGCTCCTATTGTGGTGGTTGTATTGGCTATTATAGCTCCCCAAGCCCTAGCAAGGTGAGCTCTTGTGTGGCTAAGCTAGTTGAGAGTAGGTGAGTGCATTGCTCTTATTGTCCCAAGATGGTGGTAGTGCCCCGAGTGCCTTGCCATGTAGTCCATGTTGTAGAGCCCTCTTAGTCATCTCTAGCTGCTCCTCCATCTCTTCTCCTCCAGGCTATGTGACATTTAACACTTCTCAAGAATGTGTGTTGTTGCTCCATCATCCCCATCCCAACAGTCATGGCTTTACTTTTTGTAGGAGGCGCTCACTCTCAGCATGGGCAAGCTTATAGGCTAAATTTCTGACTTAATCTTCATTTTTAGCTGCCCATTCTTCTACTTTTTCCTTCATCCATTCCACTCCTTGACTTTGACACTGGGCTAAAGAGGCAATTACTTGCTCTTGCTCTTGCTCTTGCCACATAATGTATTCATTTTCTCAAGCTTTCGGGTTTTTCTCATCACATGCTCTTTAAGCATGTCTTGCTCATGGAGAACTGCTTGCACAACTATTATTTTCCTCTTGTTCTCCTCATCCCATTGGTTCTTTACATCTTGTAGTTCCTTCGTAGCTTGCTTTTTTTTCCTCTTTAGCTCCTTCATTTCTAGTTCTAGATGTTTATTCTCGCGAGAGTTGAAGGCGCACATGCTTTCTAAGGGGATGCAATTTTCCCTCTCTTCATCATATAGCTCCTTAAGACTTTCCTCTCCTTCTCTTTCCTTCAAGGCCTCTTTCAATGAAATTATTTCTCTATTAATGATTGTCATCACCCTTGCTTGCTTCATCTTGTAGTCTGCGAATGTAGCCTTTTCTTTCTCGACTCGACAAGGGCAACCTTTTTATCCTCAATTGCCTTGTGGAGTTGATTCTGAAATTCTTCCACCAATTCATCTTGATCTTTGTTGTGGTGCATGGCCAAGGGTACCAAAGTGGTTGAGACTTCCCAGCAGGGTACCTTTGGCCCTAGGCATGACTCTACATCTGCACAATTGGTCTCTTGGTTCCTGCTAGAGGGGCTCCTTCGTTGGGTGCAGGTGCAATATCTTGTACCTTGCTAGCTAAATATTGCACCCAGGACATGAGGTTGCTTTCATTAACTGCTCCCTCTACAACACCCTGTGTTGGGATGATTGTCGCCAAGACTGGTGGGGTGGGGTGTATTGGGGTTTTGCCCTTGCCTTCCACCACCGGTCTTGGTCCAACTTCCCCCATTGTTACACTTATACTCGGCATGTCTTCTCTCACTGGACTCAACATTGCCAATTCCTGAGATCGGGAGGGTTGCTCCATGGATCTCCAAATGGCCAAAGCAATCTCTTCTTCTTCATGTTTCCTCACCCTGTCTTCCTCCTCTTCTTCCCTCCCTTTAGTGCTCTTCTTCTAGTATTTTTTACTCCTCTTCTACCCTTTGTAGCACTGTGTTCTCCTCAATGGTGGAGTGGGCCTTCCATATGGGGATCTTGAGGGTAATCTTCCTTCTTCCCCCTTGGCTTGAGTGCTCTGAGCCTTACTGTTCACTAGCCATTTCTTTGCTTGAGGCTTATTGGCATTGAGGTGGTTGGTGATGCTCCTTTCCATTATTGACCTTTATCGCATCATCCTATTGCTCCTTGCAGGTTTCTTCTCTCTCTTTTTCTCCTCCTAAAATTGAAATGGTTGGGCTTGCTGGGGTGGGGGAGTGGTGCTTCTCACAATCTGTTGATGTCTCTCGATAAGCTGGTGATGACTCTGAGGTTTTGAAACTCCACAACCTCTCTCTCTGCCTCTTTAGTGCTTCCTAGATGATGGATGTTGGTACTCCTCCAAAGCCTATGGTTGAGGCCCTGGAGGCAGGCTTCTTTCTCTCTGATCCTACAATGGTCTGTGCTGGGGGCTCTCCTACTACCATCGTTAGTGTTGCAACTAGCATCCTTGCCAAGGCTTCTATCGTTCTTTGAATGTAGGCATTCCAATTTACCTCGTCTAGGGAATTGGTTGTGAGGCTTTCTAGTAAGGGAACCCCGATTCTACTCATTATAACATTGTATCTTTGGCTTGAAAAGAGTGTATGGATCATCTTGGCCTTCAACCAAATGGTAGGATCTAGGACATCTGCTAGCCTGATGTCATCATTGGTGTAGACCCTCCTTTTGTCCATCCATATAATTCCATACACATCCCTCTTGGGTCTTCCTTTTGGCTTCTTTTCTAGCCCCAGTGCCTTTTCTACAATTTCTGGGCTAAGCGAGACTACTATGCTTCTAGAATTCTTGCCATGTCTGACAATCACTATGCCAATGTTCCTTTGAACATTGAAGGTCCTTAGGAATTCAGTGCACTTGCTGTGGTCTATTTCTTGTCCCACCTTCTCCAGGAACTTGGTAAAGTTGCATTGTTCCACTATCTGGGCCACCACCCCTTCAGCTATCACCACTCCTTCGAGGTTGTGGATGCTGCAATTCTTTAATTGTTGAAAGCTTTGATTTCTATGGTCATTCCATATCTTCTATGCTCCTCCTCTGAAAAGGGAATCCTATTGATGACTTTCCATTTAGGTTCATGTCGCCACATAACATCCACCATTAGTTCTCTTTAGAGGGTGACTCTTGCACAAAAATTAAGTCAACTAGAAAGATCAGTGTTTGAAAGTAAAAACTCTCATACCACAAGGAATATGACCTACAAAAACCCACAAGTTAAGAAATCACATACTAGTCAACCATACCTTCATTCTTTGCTTTATATTCAATGCTCCTTTTGAGCTTTCACCATTTGAGTTTCATCCACTAACCCCCTTCCCCTTGGAAAGATGAAAATCCTTCCTAAGATTGTGGAAATCAAAGTGTATGGGTCTTCAGTGTGTGTGTGATATGCCTTACTATCTCAAGAACCAGTCGTAAAATTTGGGATTATATTCAAGGGTAGCATAATGGTCCAAATCCTATGGAGAAAACCCTACTTGTGTGATGTACATCAACATGTCAGTCAAGAGGTCACTTGAGTCAAGCTGACTTGCAAGCTGGAGTTTCTTCTCCTATTAGAATTTTATCCAAGCATGGGTGAAGCATGACATTGTCTTCTAAGGGCTCATTCTTTGTTAGGGCCAGCACCCTAAAGGAGGTGAGGGTCACATAGGTTGGGTTGTACTCCAAGGCCTTGATAGGACATCTTTATTTCGCATTGGTCATGATTTGATGTCCCTCTTGGGCCCATAAAAGGTGCAAATTATACCACTTATGCATGAAATTGGACCAGAATTCAAGTTGTTGGAGTTCAAAGAGTTCCTTGAGTGGCATGGGAGTTTTTATTTTATGATAAGATGTTTTTAAACTATGGCTTTTAGCATTCTGTCATGAGATTTCATCGTCGATCATCTCCTTTGCAATAGCAAAAGTTTTAATGAAGATGAATTCATAATCTTCCCAAGAACATGGTAAGGAACGTATCTCGATTGCTATGGATTCATCAAGTAGACCTAGGTCTAAACATTCATAACTTCTAGCAAACAATGTGAAAGTTGAATCCAACCATCAGGTGCATGTGGCCAATTCATCCCCCGTGGCCATGGCCATGTTGGACACCACTTCAAGGATAGATTTTCGTGGTGGTGGTGGGTGTTCTAGTGGCTTGGGTTTGGTTGGGCAGGATAATTTGACTAGGGTATTCTTCCACTGAAAAATTTGAAGTAGTTGTGACAAGCTCAAATTGTGAGGGCTACAACTCCATTGATGCGTAGGTGTCAGGGGCCTTGGTGATTATCTTAGAGATTTTAGGCATTACTACATTCGGTTGCACTTGGACTCCAAGATGCACTTTAGGTCGGTAGACCATTCAAGAACTCGAGGATTGAGCACCTTCTGTCTCAATTCCTCTCCTTGGTTTCAATTGAGGTTGTGGGAGCTTAGTTTATGGGGCCTAGGATTGAGGATCCAAGTTAGTGTTTGTTGGTTTGGGACACCTTAGTGAGGTGTTACCCTCATAGTATCCTTGGGCTTGCAATAAGACCTTTGGGGCCCAATGCATCTTAATCACAAGTGCACTATGGGAGTTCCAACTCCACCGTTTAGGCCTAAAGTAAGAGGTATGGAAATTGTGCACACCAAGTGCTTGACGTATGTGAAACTATGGTTTACCTTTGGGAATCCACTTGCATTTCTAGCCCATGGTTCTTTGATGTGAAAAGTTAGGTACAAGGTCCCTACACCCTGATGATGTAGTCTCACTTGTCAAGAGAGCCCAATTATACGACAAATTTAGATCATGCACCTTGGTCCAATGCCACTCCTTACTTTCCAAGAGATCCTCAAGGGGTTTCCAGTTGACGACTGGGTTACCGGGTAGCTTTCTTAACAACTGCTCGAGGATTCCATGAAGTTCAAGTTTTTTTACTAGGACATGATGGGTGATTAACCTTGATTGGCTTATGGGGATTTTGGCCATCATGCACACAAGTACTATGGGTAGCTTAGAAGTGTTGGCACTCTTAGAGTTGCAAGCACAGTCTACAACTTGCATGTACTTGTCCTCTTCCTCCAAGGATGGGAGGTCAATGGTTGGAAACACGTGCATCCAGTCTTGCTCATCCTCAAGGCAAGGAATGTACTTTGCTAGTACCCCATAATTGCTTCTCACTTTTGAGTCCCCCTTCAGCAAGTTAGAGATAGCCTTTAAATCCACAGATGAAGTCTACCAAGTATCCATTTCTACCCGTACTGCTTTAGATCTATTGCCCAAGAATATTAGACCATTACCCCTTTCCTCTATTACTTTGGCATTTCTCATACATGACCTCCCTATAGCAGGATATCATGATCCACTCCCTTTATGACTATGAAGTTTACGGAGAATTGGATTCCCACTATCTTTAGTGGTGAATCCTTTAGGAATACAAAGGGTATAACCTTCATTTTGTTTGCTAGGGTGGCATTAAACCTTACAATTTTCAGTGGTGGGTTTCCCCAAATTTGTAGATTGCATGACTAAGTACGCTAACCCTGCTCCTTACTCCACTATCCCTTTCGTGTAGTGTCTCCTCCTAAGGAAACATTAGGTAAGACTGTGTGCCTCTCAGTGTTCTCCCAAAAGGCATATAATTGTGGGGACTTAGACATGGGATTTAGTGTTAGGCTAGGTATGTGTGCCATGGCATTTTGATATGAAAGGTTTTACCCATTGCTTAAACTCTTGCCAAAGTGTGGGGTTTTTCCTAAACAATTCTCCCAATGACAATGTCACAGGAATCATTGTGAGTGTTGCTAGCAAGCCACTATCCCTCTTTCTCTCCTCAAATTTGTGGATTCCTTGCCAATGTTCTGGGATTGATTGTGTATTCCTAGTTCTCTCACTCCGCCCATGCATTTGCTCACGGAGTGGCATTATCTCTCCTACCCTCAAGCATGAAGTTGAGGCTAGTGGGCTCGTGGTTAAGAATCCCTCAACCTCCTCCTCAACTATAGGCTTAGTATCTTGAAGATGTGCATGGGCTTCCCTTATCCATTCCTTAACCTTATCTGCAACTTTCAATTGCTAGTTGGATTTAGGGCACTCTCCAACCTTAGCACTTCCCTTCTATTCTTTCTTAGGAGCACATGTTTCTGCTTTGGTATCCCCAACTTGCTTACCTTTGGTTAATGTGGTCTCACTCTCAGTTTCGAGAGTTATTTTTGCCTCAGTTCTTTTCTTCATCCGTCATTGATTCTTCTTCCCTATAGAGGATGTATCTAAGTTGCTAGGCCCTGGTAGTGAGATATCGGCCTGCTTAATTTGAGCTCATGTCATGACTTTCAAAGGTATAGGTGTGGCATCAGGGCTGCACATCTAGACAAAAAAGAGCTCGAGTGGCACAAATGGTACAATTGTCGAGTTAGTGGAGGGCTTTCACCTAAGGAAATCAATGAATAGATGTGTGACTCTACATTTGGGCATCTCAAATCAGCTTTCTCTCTATTTTCTTGCTCCTTTTCAAGGTAGCGAGATGAGACATGCCCTGGATGGCCATAGGTCCACAACATGCTATGGGTCCCTAGTTCTAAGTTTCTCCTAAGCCTCTTCCTCTTCCTCTGCCTAAGGCCATGATTGGCACTATCTATAGTCCATCAATATTGGATTGCCTTCATAAGGGTTCAAATAAGCATCTTCCTCTAAAGCTTCTTCTAGTTAGTGCACTAGGACTTCACTCGATGGATGGGTAATGATGGTTACAAGAGGTTTAGAGATCCCTATAGGGTTAATATCTATCCTTAATAGAACTGGCTTTGAGTCAGTGGGTGTGGGGAGTGCCAAGGGGGATCCGCTTCCCAAATAGGGTTGTCTACACTCTGGATAGTAAAGTTGTGTGTAAGGTTTCTCATAAGGCAACCATCTTGGCAACCAACAATGCATGGCATCATGCCCAAATCTTCCACAATTCGCATAAGGCCTTGCTTCAGGATTGGGGCATTAAGATGGTAGGTGATTTCCTCCATAGTGCACACATTGCATGTGCGGTCACATAGGTATTCGCATTGACTCTTGCAATCTAGCCACCTCCACTTTCAGATTGGCTATAGCTTGGGTTTGGTCAATATTCTTCCCTTTCTCCCATTCATCGGCAACTACTCATTCACTAGTTTGATGCCACTCCCTCAATGTTCCTAATTGCATTGCTACCCTACTATGCCATCTGAGAGCTTCTCTCCCTAAGCAAGTCATCTACTTGGATAACTTCCTCGAAGACTCTCGCAAGCACATCTCTCTCATTGTTGCGGATCTCGTTTAATAAATACAGTTGATATCGCTCTCTCATTGGATCGCTCTGTTTTTGCAGGTATCCTCTTATAGAGGCTCCTCACATGGGTAATGTAGTCTCATATATCCTCCTTGTCCTTGTGGCTAACATTTATTAGGTTAACAATGAGGTTATCGGAGTACCCTACCTCTGAGAATCTCTTGATGAAGAGATCTTTTAGCTGGGTGAACTCATTGTGCTCAGCATTATCTAAGTTGGTGAACCAAGTCCATCCCTTATCTCCTAGGCATAGACCGAATGCTTATCCTCACTGAGTGGGGTCTATGAGATCATTTGCCTCACACACTTGCTCAAAATTCTTGACAAAGCTATAGGGGTCACTCCCTACCTGGTATTTATCAAGCTGCTTTGCTACTATGTGTATTTTTGTTTGGCTTTTGGCATTTGGGGTGACTCCCAACCTAGCTAGCAATGACGCTGCCAAGGCTACTCCATCTGCTTGGCGCCAATAGTGTCTAGAAATCTCTTAGTCGGTAGCTCGCTCAATGTAAGATCAACTTTCAAAATTCTCTCCCTATCACCATTGCTACCTCCTGTTCTATTCCTACCCGATATGACCAAGATCCTATGAGTCTCGTTGAGTTCCCTCTCATGATGCAGCCTCTGAGCCTTTTGCTCCTGACTAAAATTTTCCATGCATTGCAATGCCATCCGTGCTAGTCTCCTCTCTTCTTCAAGGTCAACTACAATGTTTTCCAGTGATCTTACATGGTGTGCTATCCTCATTTGCTCATCATATTGTGGACAAGTCATCAAATGTCATTAGGGTGCTCAATCATTCTAAGGTGAAGGTCCATGTCTAGGCTATTCTCATTTGGGCCGGTACCTGCAATGATAGTTGCCTCTTGACCCACTAAAGTATGTATGAGGTCAATTAAGTCAAGTAGGGACATATTCCTAATCCTAGCGAGTCTTTCCTTCACTTAGTGACGTGACAGTTCGGTCCTCTCCATGTCTTTGTCCTCAGTTTTCTAGTTTTGTCCTAATTCTTGGGTCACACTCTCATTACTAGGTCACACTCTCATTACTAGGTTCGATTTTCTTATTGTGACTTGGTGTGTCCCTTCTTATTGCAAATAGCCCTTAACTTATGTGTGCATGGTACTCTTTTTTGTATGTGGTGCAAAATCAGGCTTTCATCTTTCAAGTGCACTTCAAGCGCATCAAAAATAGTGTGAGGTGCAAATACTAGATGGACAATATGGCTCTCACTCTCCCCTCATTCAGGTTTCAACTAAACATGGCTCTAAGTGCAATTGATGGCCAGTCTCAAGGGCTAATTAGGATCTCTACTGCATTTCCCAACTTAGTTAGGGTGTGGTTAGGGTCTACAAGTCAATTTGGAGCACTAAATGGGGGCAGACAGCTAATGGGTTAGCTAGTGATCGCTTCTGGGTCGTTAGGTCATTATTTCTTCCATTTCTTTTGTTTGAAAGCCTTTCAAGTTGTTTGTATGGCTTCTGGAGGTTCGTTGAGCTTGGCTCCAAATTCAAGGTCTGAGGATGTCAATTTTTCTTAATTTCACATTCATCCCAAGAGGTTTGAGTTGCCAAGTTATGAGTCCCAGACTCAGACCATTTGAGGCCAAGTAGGCCAAATGGCCGAATGGTCGAGTCCTATTGTCCGAATGACACGTGGATGGGTGGGAATCTGAATATCGGAGTGTTTGAGTGTCTGAAGGTGTAACCTGTCCACTAGTATCATCCAGGACACGTCTTAGCAGTCCATTGGAAAGGATGTCTAGAAAGCTCCGCCCGGCACTCCCAGGGAATGTTACGGGGTTTGCAATCTAGGGCTTTTGCCCGTCTGCCACGTAGCGGAAGTATTCTGGCCGTTCCCACTTAGGATCGACCGAAATTTGGGTTTTCCTGATTGGTCATTTCCTAACAGCAAACTAGCGTCGGACCCAAGCGAACTACTTTACGCAGAAATGCCAGGTCCGAAGCGGATTCACGCTGCACTTGGTTCAAAGAGAATGGGAAAGAGAGGGATGCAAAGCTCAACCTCTCTGCCATAAGGCATAGTCCCATTCCATTCCCCTAAAACAGTGTAAATCGGTTATGACATAACTCTAGGTCAACGCTTTTGTTGTTCGTGTCCTTTGACGATCATCCCGCTATTCTTCGGGATTTGAGAAAAGTTCCCGGCCAACCGGGACCACCCAACTGTAGGACGGACCCATGGCCCATCCTCCACACTTTCCTCGGTTTGTTTTAGTTAGGTAATTATCTAACATGTTAGTTGGACATGTAACAATCAGCTTCTTTAATTAAACCGTTAAGCACTGGTTCCTTCACGTAATCTTATCACGTGACATAGAAAAACAATATCAAACAAGTTCTTTATTAATATATCATCATATTTATATTTGAAATACAAGGAGTTTCGCCCGTACGCTTGTCCATAATCCGCCTGAAGGCTATCCAGTAATCCACACGGATCACTATTCCAAGTTTCCGCCCGTAGACTAGTATGCGGGCCTCGAGATCCAATCTCGAGTCATGTTAGCCTCTTGTGCAGGACCCGTAAGGCGAGGGATTTACGGCAAAAGCCCCCCCTGGCACCCAAGCGTCCTCTTGCTCCAAGTAGAGCTCAACGGAGAGACCTCTCGCGGCGAGTTCGGTCCACGTTCCCGGCGTAGTCAACAACCCCCTTGGTTAGGGTCAGGCAGGCAGTCGAGGGTAAGTGAAGCTGCCTCTCCCTTCAGGCCTTCAACCTGAAGTATAGATATTCATTTAATTTGTAATTCATAAATCGAACAGTGCTCTAAAATCTCTAGCAACCACAAACATTTCCATTAATCGATCTTGTTGTTGGCAAACTGCTAAGGAAGGAATCTTTCCTTTTGAATGCATCTAGCACTCGATCTGGAGTACCTTGCAACTTGGCAAGATCCTTTATATTCTGGGTTAGGGCGTACCCTATTAACCCAACTTGGTCAACCCTAAAGTTCATTGGATACTTTAGTTTCCGGTTTTTAACCTTCCTTATTTAGAAGGATATCAAAGAATACATCCTTTTGCAAGATAACTTGCGTAAGGATCCGCCATCCTTTTTTAGGGTATTCAACCTTTCTTCTTGTGAATCAATCACAAGACCATATGACTTCGTACTTGCCGCGCAAGTCCTGCATCGTACTATGCGATAATGGAGTTACAAAACAATCCGTTTCAGTTTCTTTAAACTGACGTTTGTCAGTCCTAGGGTTTCTTAGTTTTTATTATTTTCTTTAAGAACCTCAGGGACAAATCCTAGTTCTTTTACGTTTATGATTTATTGACCCTACAATCAGGGAAGGTGGGCAAGTATTTAAGGTATAAACGTTTCTTGGATTTTAAATCATTCCCAATGCATATTTCGTAGCATAGGTATTTCTAAGTTTATATTAACTCGGTTAACTTTTAGAAGGTAATATCGAGATCACCTCGGCACGATTTGTTATCTATGTGACAATTGATTTTTCAGTCCTAAACTTTATTGCTTTGAGGTTAGGCAAATTCAACTAATCTTTCTTTTTCCTTGCGAACAAAACTCATGCCAAATAAATAATCTTTTCATTGCTAAGATATGCAGTTAGCAATGATAACTTCCTAGAGTTTAAGCAACGTAAGAAACCTTTCATGAATTTCACATTCTATGATGATTCGTTGCAAAAAAAGAATAGGGGTTAATGGTGTAAGATGCAATTTCTTTGCCTTCACGATTTAACCGAAATATACTACTATAATGGGTAGATAATCTTGCTCGTAATTCGTTTCAATGCATAATGCTATTTGAAAGAAAACTATGTTTTATACTTTATCCATTTTGCATGTTCAATTAAACTAAATTCCTTCATCGTAAATAACTAGGACAAAATATATCTTATCCCTAACAATTCAGCTTGCATGATTGAATTAAAATCGATATAAAATTAAGAAGGAAAAACCTGGTTTTGGGGTGAGATATCCACATGGATACCGGGAGATGACCATCCCGCACCTACTCCTTGGACTTTCTTAGGTGGCATCACAGTTGTAATTCTTCGAACGTGAAAGCAGCTTTACCTCCTTTTCGGAATTTCACCGTCACTTCAATACTCTTCTTCTCTCTTTCAAGGCAAGGAATCATTAAGGGATTAACCACAAGAAAGGGGTAACAAGACCTTTAAGGTCTTAGCTTCTTCGGAGAGGGAAAGGTTTATAAAGCCTAAAAGAAAAGGCCCTATAGGGATTTATACGCGGGGGAAAATGGTGTGTGTGAGTGTGGTTTCAAAAAACATATGAAGGGCCTTGAAAGGGTATTAAAAAAAGGGGATCTTGAAGGGCTTTCTGGACACACGGGGGTAAGTTCCAACCCAAGGGGAAAGGGAAAGGGTGAAAGGGGGTAAAAAGCACAAGAAGGGGGTAATAAGTTAAACATGGGGTTAAGGTGGATAAGACTTTTCAAGCCTTAGTTCTTTGGGGGGTTCCATCCAAGGGAAGGGCTTAAGGGAGAAAAGCCTTAAGGCTTATAAAGCACGAAGGGGGGTGAAACATGGGTTTTAAAAAAACACAAGAAGGGCTTATTAATTTAAGCACCGGGGGGGGGTGTCCATCCATGGGAAGGGGGGCTTAAGGGTTTAAAACCGGGGGGTGTAAGGCCACAGGAGGGGGGCTTAGGAAGCCCACCAGGAGCTTGCTGGCTCTTCTATTCCCTTCCCCCCTTCCAGCTCAATCGTCGTGGATAGGAGGATAAGGGAAAAAAAAATTCCCCTTTTACCTTAATTTGATATATTACAGAAGTGTGGTCATCCGAGGCCCAAACTCTACCATCTAAGGCCGAGTTTTATTTTCAAAATGTGGTTGTCCGAGGCCAAATTTTTTCGAGTGGACACTAGTGACTAGGACGTCCAAGATTGCCATTCGAGGCCTATGGTCACTGTCCAAGTGTGGCGGTGAGTTGCCGAATGATGAAAATTTGTAAAAAGCCCTACTCACGCCTTACTAATCATTGAAACCAGGGTGGTAACACTAATCAACAAGCATCAAACAACATCCAAATCATACCTAAAGGGCTCGGGAATGAAAATCAATGAACGGATCTGTACTCCCACCTTGTAGCTCTCTCTCTCTCTCTCTCTCTCTCTCTCTCTCTCTCTCTCTCTCTCTCTCTCTCTCTCTCTCTCTCTCTCTCTCTCTCTCTCTCTCTCTCTCTCTCTCTCTCTCTCTCTCTCTCTCTCTCTCTCTCTCTCTCTCTCTCTCTCTCTCTCTCTCTCTCTCTCTCTCTCTCTCTCTCTCTCTCTCTCTCTCTCTCTCTCTCTCAACTAAATGTATACAAATGAGCTCTCTCTTTTCCATCTTGGTCTCTCAAACCCCTAGTTATTTATTCTTCCAATCCCCTTCTTCTCTCTATGCATTGAAGCTCTCTTTTCCCTATTTGTTTCTTGTTTTGGGCCTGCTATTACAATAGACACCCTACTATGTATTTCTCTGTTTTTTAATCTTTTCTTACCTACATATATTCAATTCACTAGTAACAACTCACACTACTCCAATCTACTTCTCTAAATTCAAAAAATTAGAAAAACTTACTTGCAAAGAAGATCGAACATCTCTTCAACTCTCTCGCTTTTCCTACCTATCTCAAGCACCGATTGGGGAAAACCTTACTTCAATGCTCGATTCAAAGCATGCAAGCACTCAAAGCTTGAATCCATTGGTCCCAGAAATGAAAACAAAATGTGAGAGCCTTCACTTAACTGCCAAGACCCACCGACCACTTATTACTTCAAGCATTTCAAGCCAAATGCCATGGCCACCTCTCACATGGCCATACATGCTCTCGATCCTACGAGTGTAGTGAGCTTGCCTTGATGCCGAATTGAGTAGCCTCCTCCCTCAAGCACTTCGGTAGCTCCATGATCTAAGATGTGAGCTCAAGTAAACTCAATCCCCTACCTCCAAGATCTATCCTCCATATTTGTGCACATGAGACAAGAGAAGAGAAGAGAAGAGAATGTGGAGAGCTTCTTCATCAAGGTCCCTCACCCTTACTCATTCATTCCCTCACACCCTCACACTCCCTCTCTCAAACTCAAGCACAAGCATAAGAGAGGAGAGAATAAGCGAGCCACTTTAGCCACACACCAAGAATGAGTTTCTTCATTCACTTTTTGACTTTTGTACATGCCCTCATCCCTTTGGGCACCCATCCCCTTTTTTACATGACGGGCCGTCTTAGCCAAGGTCTTCTTTCCTCATGTCTTTCCTCTTTCCATGGTTCTTTTTCTCTTGCACTTCTACATTTACAATTTAAACAGGAGGGAGCATGGCCCTCTTTTCTAAAATGAATTACATTGTGCCCTGCACTTTCCTTGCTAGAATATTCAGTGCACCTTGCTAGAATCTTTGGTGCTCTCCTACATTTTTTTTTAGCTTGCCTTCATTTTGCTCTTCTCATCTGGATAGAATGAGCTTTTCTATTCACTTTTTACTTGGGCTTCCTTAGTCTTCCTCTGCTACTTTTTGGGCAGTATGGTCCGTAACATATCTGTAACAGTGCATAGTAGGGAAGTGGCTTTGACCTCATCATCACTGTTAAACTTCAAAGAAACTAGCTAACTGAAAATCAAGTTAAACTCATTTATATGTACAGACATGGCCGTACCTTCCTTCATGCAAAGGTCCATCAATTTCTCTAGCCAATAAGCCTTACTAACTAGTAGCAGCATTCTTTTGAGTATACAACTCTTCAAGTCTACTCCACATAGCATAGGCAAAATCCAACTTCTCTATATTGAACAATAAAGAGTTTTAAATTGAAAGCTCTATCATACAGTGTGCAAGCTCATCCAGATCTTCCCAGTACTCTTCTTCTATGTCTGCTAGTCATACCCCCTTTGTCTTAATGGGCTTCACTTGTTTCTTTTGCACCAAGACATTGTAGCACTACTTCTACCATATGGCAAAGTTATGTGCATCCTCAAGCTTCTTGATGTGCAAAAGGTTGTTGCTATCACTACTGCCAACCATGATTATAGCCCAAAGATCACTCAAATGTCAATAAACACAAGCCCAATCTATCATGCAAATGACCAAGATGAAAGACAAGTACCAACCAACAATATTTCTTAGATCTTTGGCTTAGTATCACCTACTAATCATGTCCAATCATAGCTAGGCAAATAGGTTTAATACCATACATGAATACATTACCAAATAGCATTTGATAGCATTATGGATAACCTGTTTGCATATAAGATCTATTCTCCACAATATATAGCATGAAAATCTTTACAAAAACTGATATATTTCTACCCAAAACTGAGGCATGAAGCATGTGCAATCATTGTCCAAGCATATGCCAATGATACAATACCAAATCAGTGCTTGAAGATATCAATAGAAAGCATAAATTTGTACCAAATTATCTCCCAGATATTATACCTACAACATGCAATTTTATACAGCCAATGATAATGTTGGCAAGTCCAAATCCAAGCTCAAAACATCCCCGTAATCACCTTCAATCGCATAACATCCATGATAGACATCATTGCATCATAATAAGCACCCGAAATGGTAGCCATAAGCATTAGGCATAACATAATCCATGTGAAAGCATTCAGCCCTATGTATTCTAGCAAGCATATCTCTATCTTAATTGAGAAAACAGAGACTCAAATCAGACCAAAATGATGGCCAATCAATAGAAAAACATCCCCAAGGTTCCAATATCAAACAAGCATGAATAGGCATCACATAAGCATCACAACTAAGCATGAAGCATAAAAACAAAGTGCTACCTTGTATTACTAGCCTGTAAACCTATACTTTTAAGCCCCTGAATTGAGAGTTGTAGCTCAATGCTCAATGCCAAGTTAAATATCAATGCCAAGAACCAATGGCAAGTATCTAGGAGTTGCCAAGAATTGTGTAAGTGGCAAATGGTTGGTAAGAAGGAGGACATGCTGATCATGACCTATGTAGGGATGCCTGTAAAAATGGTGCAATCTGCATGCTACTATCCTAGAGGGATGAGGGCAATGATGAGCACCAATGAGGGTTAAGAGAGATCAAAGGGATCCCAAAGAACCCTCTCACAAGGCCTCAATAGGCATACATCAAAATAGATGATAGTAGGCTCTGATTTGAAGCTTCACAGGCTGGTCAGCTACCAATCCTGTAGGTATTGAACTGTTTGCTAAAGCAATGCCAGGAAGCTCCTCCAAATGTCCTGCTCTGATACCAGTTTGAAGTCAAGGATTCAAGATGGAGCTTCCTCTATGCTTCAATGGAGATGCAGTAGGTTGAGAGAGAAGAGAGCAGGCATAGCATGTGTGGGTACAATGACATGTACCTCTTTAGGTTTTTCAGATAGATATATCAAACAGAGTACAATATCCACAAAGGGTATATTCACACACATGTAGGGTGGTGGAAGCATGGTGGCCCTTTATTCCCAACACTGACACAGTCATGCTAGTCAAGTTTCTTATCCCTAATCTTTGTATCATACTACAAGAATATCGAGAAGGTACTAAAGCATGGGCTAAATGTCTTATTAAATTCAAACATCTTACTCACAATCACAGGGGGGGTTCACTCATAGTAAAGAAGACATGTCACCTGCGTGCAAGGACTTCTAAAAAAACCCCTATTTATGAAGCTTGTAAGACTAATATATCCCCCTATTTAAGCTTATAAGATATATACATGTATGACTTTTTATGTATCCCCTTTCTTAAATGTAAGTCTTCATAGAACATATACTAACTTTCTTTTTAAAAATTGGTATTATCCTAAGCAATTAAAAGTATCAAAATGGTCATATCACAAAATTCTGTCATCGTAGGTAAGGTTTCCTTTGTTAATGCCCTTGGTTAATACGCAAATTCTATGTTCGCATCTCTACAAAGGCAGTATTTGCTCTGGCTTAGAACAACCATTACCTAGCATAAGAATTCTACTTACTAGTGAAAACAATTGCTGATCTGTGACACAAGAAGTGATGCATTCTCTTTTTGCAAGTCTAAAGTGCTCACGCTCAAGGTGGCAGATGAAGGAAAAGAATCTGAAGCTGCGAAGGACGATGATCCAAAGTTGCAGCGGGAGGAGAAACAACAGTCGATGCTTATTCACAATTTGCTAATGTTTTTTTTTGTTAGAAACCTTAGGTTCAATAATCCTACTATGTGAGGGTTTAGGGTTTTAACCTTACTTGTCAAGGTCTCTTGTATCCCATGGAGAAACCAATCTATGGAGAGGGGTGATCAAATGCATCCCTCCCCTTGTTTTTTCCCTCTATCCCCTCCTTAAATTTAAGTTCAATATAGGAAATTAAGAGGGGACTACCTCTAATGTATACACTTAAGTGTCCCCTTCCAAAAACCCCCCTCCCTTACATGTTGAGATGGCAAGCTCAACACATGTGGACATTGATCATGGACCGCCTGGCTAGATGAGTCCGCACGTCTACACTTAGCACATTGGTGGTCATTATGATACTCACATGGCCATTGACTCATCACTTATTATATTTATTTTGTTACACCTACCTACAGCTGGCAAAGATATAGTGCCAGTCGATTAGTGTAGTCGGTTATGCATTGTTTGACTTAGAAGGTCACTTTCCTTTATGTTGTATCTTATCTATACTTTGTGTACATTGTATTGTGTGTGGAAAAAGAAGAAAAATCACCAAGAAAATGTTTTGGCCTCCATCTCTCTTCTTGTGTTCTTGAGCGAGCTTCCTCTTGCCGCTTATTGGTCAAGCGTTTTAAGCCGAGCGGCCATGGCTATCTCTCACATAGTCAATGCTCTATCCCTACCCATGGGGTGTAGTGAGCTTACCTTGATGCTCAATCAAGTACCCTCCTCTCTCTTGCACGTCGGTAGCTCCATGATCCTTGAGGCAAGCTCAAGCAACCTCAATCCCTCTCCATCAAGCTCCATCCTCCATAGCCGCGTGAGACAAGAGAAAAGAAGAGAAGAGAAGAAGATGAAGAGAGGAGATGGGGAGCTTCTTCTCCTCGATCCCTCACTCTTACACACTCACTCCCTCACTCTCTCATACTCCCTCACTCAAGCACAAGCAAGGAGACAAGAGAAGAGAAGAAAAAGAAGCTTTTTGCCACACGTCAAGAATGAGCTCTCATTCACTTTTTGAACTTTATATACTTTATATACAAAACCCTAAATCCCTTTTGGATTATCATCCCCTTATCCCCCTTTTTTTACATGGCCGGCCATGGCCTAGGCCCTTTTTTCCATTGTCCTCCTCTCTTCCTAGCTTACTTCTACCACCCGTTCATGGTTACAAATTGCACAAGAGGGAGCCTGGCGCTCTTTTATAGAGATTTTGGCTAAGCCTTTATATTTAAAGGTGTGCCTTCTTACTTTTGGCTTCTTTCGGCTTCCATGGTTGCATCTTGTACTCCTGATGGTTATTCCTATACTTTTAGATTTCTTCTCGGCCCACTCTCTTGTAGGGTGTCTTTTCCTTTTTTTCGCCTTGCGCTTTTCCTCTTAATGCCTCATTTTCCACTTCATTGTCTTTGCAGTAAACATTACCCCCTCCTACTTGAGTGCCAATCCCATGGCACTATTGGGTGGTGAGTCGGATGGTGTTGCTGGGGTAGACAGGTGGCTTTTTTGAGTTTATATATGATCCCTATTGGAAGGTTTGTTGGAGGGATTTATGGTTCTGGAAGGCCCTTGAGTTGGATATGAGCCATGGTGTTGGAGGGATTTATGGTTTTGAAAGGCCCTTGAGTTGGTGTTGGAGGGATTAATGGTTCTGAAAGGCCCTTGAGTTTGTATATGAGCCCTTCTGGAAGGTGTGTTGGAGGGATTTATGCCATTGAAATTGAAGATAAAGTTGGACGAATCCCTGCGTGGAGAGAGGCGGATGTGTGGATCCATCTTTGAAATTGAAGATATAGTTGGATAGATTTATGGTTTGGCCCTCCGTGGCTTCCTTCTCTTGCACTGTTCCAAATGAGCTCCTTCATTCACTTTTTGACTAGGGCCATGGTGTCCACCCCTTGCTTTGTTGTGCCTGCATGGTGACATGTTGCATAAGATGGGGATGCATTGCATGGATGATGGGGCCTCTAGATGTGGTGGTTAAGGCCTTTATTTGTACTTAGAAAGAAAAGAAGGCACACTACCTGGGGGTGTTTCTACCTTACCGTAGAGTGTGCGGTGCTCGTGCTTGTGGAGCTCAGAGATGGGTCTAACATCCTCGGTGGTGTCCCATACTTGAGGACCTAGTTTCTGCATAAGGGAGGTGTGGTGTAGGGGGCCTAGGGTGATGGGTGAACCATAGGCAAGAATTACCTTGCTAGTATGTCCTGCCCTTGATGTGCCCTAAGCATGTGTCGTGGGGGATGGGGCTAGGTATGGAAACCCTAGCTCCAGTGATTGGGGGGCTCAAGATGCTTTTGGGGGGTTCAATGTTTTCACCTTTTTTTTAGTAGATGATTATAGCCATCATTTGGATGCAAGGGGTAATCTTAGGCTCTACCCTGATCTTCCTCGAATGATTTACGAGGTGGTCTTAGGGACTTAGTCAAAAAGGCATGACTCTACAGGTATTCCTTGATGTTAGCCTTTGCATTAAGAGGTGTGGTTGACAAGAAAGGATGATTACACCTCATAAAGTGGCTATCACTCATGCCTTCAAGGATCCTCATACAAAATGAGAAAAGTAGGGTTGCCCTCATCATGAGCCTAGCCATAGCACAACTATCTATTCCTAGGCTAATGTCAAAAAAGAGTGGGGGAAGGTGGGCTTCCTCAGCTCTACTGGCTTTTGTTTAAGAAAAAACCTAATTGTCCTAAGGCAATGACAAGTAGTTTTGAGGGCTGGGTCCAGGCAAGAAGAGAATCCTCGAGGAAGCGGTTGATGAATGGGCACAAGTCCCCTACTCCAAAGGTCATGCATTCCTCGGGAGTTGCTGCATTGACATTGTAGATCTTTAGGAAGTCCTACCCACCATGCACCCCCTATCGTAATCCACTCCATGTCTATGAGGGTAGGACATGTAGATAGGATCATTATGTTCTTCCTGTAGCAAGCCAAAGAATGCCATGCATGCATCAAAATTGGTGTCCCAAATCCTCCTCTGCCACTGTGGTTGTGCCTCTGACCTCAGATGGTTTTGGAAACCTGATAGATCTTATCATGCCAGTATACTTTGTGGGTTTCTGCCTCCATTGTGTGATTACAATGCTCTGCTCCTCAACCCATCAATTCGCTAGAGTATTTCCCAAATAAGTGATCCTTTCCACTACCTCCAAGGGTAATACTTAGTCCAAGACTCATGGGTAGAGGAAGGAGAACTCAAAGGGTCGGGATTGGATCTCCCACTGTTGCCAGATAGTCAACTCCTGTGGCCAGTTGACAGGATGGTGATCCTCACGTAGTGGCATGGGCTCTTTAGGAATCTATTGTGGCCATGCTCGCGCTCTTTGCTAGGCTTGCTCCACAAGTTCTCTTCTTCTTCTTCTTGCAACAATAACGCGCTCGGGAACCCGGGCACCCTTTGGCTCTTCTAGGGGTAGATCAGCAAGCAAGGGAGAGGCAAGGGCGGATTGGGCTCTCTAATTTGCGGTTATTCTTCGAATGCCTGCTTGCAGTCCCCCTTCCTCGGTTTCTTATTCTATTGTGGGTTGGACTAGGGGTGATGGGGCTGCTCTTGTTCCTCAAATCCAAGTTCCCTGAGCTCATCGATGGAGAGGCGAACATGTCGCAAGTAGCTACGTTGGTGCTCCATGGTTATGCATGTGCCGGTTGGGAGTGTGCGCTCTTGCAAGTCATACCTTAAAGCTCTACTTTTCAATTCCAACTTTCTTTTCATTCTCTCCACTGAATCCTTGCCTTCAACTTGTGTGACATGAAGCACAGTGCTCAAAAAGGCTTACCTTTGCGTGTTAGAGCATGCTTCAGCAGCCTTAGCTCTGGATTTTGTGATCACCCTCTCACACTCCGCCCCACAGCCAGTCGTTGGCGCTCTGTCAACCCTCACACTCTTACAAAGTTGTGCCTCTCCCACTGTTGTGCCTTCTCTTCCAGATCTTCCTTGCCCCTTTCCATCTCCTGAGACAACCTCATTACCACCTGATGCTGCTCATCCCACACTTCCAACATTTGGGTCTTCTCTTTATCCCAATGGTTCAACTACTCTTCAGCAATACTTCTACCTTAATTAGCCAAGAAGAATTATTGGTGGGCCTCTACGAGCCCTTCTGATAGATCTTCAGTAGTCTGCACGTTGCTTTCTAGCTCCGCCAAAAGTGCAGTTTTCTTTTGGTCATGGCCATGGCCATTAGTCCCTCCACTTCCTACTGGGTGTTTCACAAGTTGTCTTGTACACTCCTGGTTGCTTCTTCTATGACCTCTTCCTTCTCCTTTGACACAACTCATATCTCTCTCTCTAGCCTTCCTTGCTCCTCCATTTTCGACCACACAACCAGAATACCAAGGCATTCTCTTGTTCTTGGCATCGTTATTTTGATGCTGGTCTCCTTCTTGCTGGCTCTCCCAATCTTCTACATACATCGCTTTCACCCATGCCATTCATTGCTGGAGCTCATCGTATTGTTGGATGAGCAACTTGTGGCCCTACTGCTCTACCACTAGGTCTTGGGTTTCATCCTCTAGCCTTTGCCTTAGGCGATCTTCATTCTCTTGTGCCTCATTTTCTTTGGCACTAAGTTGCTCTTTCAAGTTTTGAATTTCTTTCTGATGCTCCATGGCTTGCCGTGTTATCTCTAGCCTTAGAGTTGAGGCAACTTCTCTTTTGGCCTCTAGTTCTAGAGCCACTATCTTCTTCTCTTCCTTAGCCTTCTCTAGGTGGGCTAAGAGTTCAGCTACTTAGGCATCATAGTCCACAACCGAGGACATTGCAGATCGTAATCCACATTGCAGTGTGCTTGCTTCTTGAAAGTGCATCCTAGCAGCGATTCTTGACCTACATTCTTCGTGTTTGGCAATACATAGAAGATGATTGATACGCTCTTAGACTCGATAGAGACTGCGCTTTTGCACTTCCCTATGAGTGCATATGGCTTGCCCCTGAATGGGGCTGAGTTTAGCGTTGGTGGATTGTAACTGTGGTTGACCAATGAGGGTCCAATGAGAGTGAGTCAAGACATTGAAGTCAACTCCCTCATCAATCAAGACCTCAAAAGTGTGTGTGTGCGTCGGGCGGTGGCTGTGAGATGCATAGGTATGCTGGTGCTACTACCTCTTCATCCTCATCCTCTAGTTTGGTGATGGTGGCTACGCAAACATTGACAAGGGCTTCTAGCATAGGGGACCCATGTAGTGGTTGTGTGGGAGGGTAGTACTTCTTCATGCAACTGCCATTCAAGAATCCTATGCCCTCACCTTCGAGGGTTTCAAGTTCTACATTGCCTGTCCTACTAATGGTGCACACTCGGAAAGGTCCCAACCCTCCAAATTTCATTTTCTACATGTGGCCCTTTATCGATTAGAGCAAAACAAGGTCTCCCTGCTCAAAGTCATGTTGTTTGGCATGCTTGTCGAACCACATATTCCTTCGTGCCTTCCCGCAAATTAGGGCGTGGGTGGCTAGGAGCCAAGTTTCAGTGATTCATTCCAATTCCATGAGCCAGTTGGTCCAAGCTTCCTTCCCTTCCCATCTCTCCTGTTGTTACCGTGTTTCCTGCAGCACAAAGGAGCGGAAAACGGAAAAAAAAGAAATATCAAAAAAGGCGCAAGATAAAAGCAGAAAAAGGCGCCTTGACTGGTAACCAGACCCTGAAAAATTTAAATGTTCGAGCACAACCCTCAGAAAGCCTCGGTGTCGCCCCGAGACAACAAAAGAGTAAAAGGGCGCACCATTAAAATATGGCAGCACCCCCGAATCTTTGTAAAAGAGTGCCAGGCTCGCTCCTAGGCAAAGTGTACGCATTAGTTGGGAATAGGATAAATTAGAATGGTGGAAAATGGGAAAAAGGGCCTAGGCTACGGCCGGCCATGTAAAAGAGAAAAAAGGGGATGACCGCCCAAAAAGAATTTAGGGCTTTGTATATAAAGTTGAAAAGTGAATGAGAAGCTCATTCTTTGGTGTGTGGCAAAAAGAGTCTTCTTCTTCCTCTCTTCTTCTCTCCTTCTTGCTTGTGTGTGCTCTTGAGAGAGGGAGGGTGAGAGTGTGAGGGAGTGAGTGTGTGTGGGAGTGACGGATCAAGAGGGTGAAGCTCTTCATCATCTCCTCTTCTCTTCTTCTCTTCTCTTCTCTTCTCTTCTCTTCTCTTCTCTTCTCTTCTCTTCTCTTCTCTTGCGCGCGTGGCTATGGAGGATGGAGCTTGGAGATGGAGGAGGCTTGAGGATGCTTGAGCTAGCATCAAGAATCGTGGAGCTACTAGAGTGCAAGAGAGAGGAGGGTACTCGATCAACCATCAAGGTAAGCTCACTACACCCGTAGGATCAACTACGCGTCGGTTAGGTGAGAGATAGCCATTAGAGCTCGCTTGGAACGCTTGAAGTTGCCTCCTCTCTTCCACACACCGGTAGCTCCACGATCGTAGATGCTAGCTCAAGCATCCTCAAGCCTCCTCCACCTCCAAGCTCCATCCTCCATAGCTGCGCGCTCAAGAAGAGAGAAGGGAAGAGAAGAAGAAGAGAAGAAGATGGTGAAGAGCTTCACCCTCTTGATCCCTCACTCTCACCCACTCTCACTCCCTCACACTCTCACACTCCCTCTCTCAAGAGCACACACAAGCAAGAAGGTGAGAAGAGAAGAAGAAGAAGATTCCTTTTGCCACACACCAAAGAATGATCTCTTATTCACTTTTTGAACTTTATATATACAAACCCTAAAATCCCATGGACACCCATCCCTTTTTTACATGACCAGCCATTGTGGCAAGGTCTTTTTTCCGTTTTCCTCTTTTAGCCTTGTGCCTCTAGCCTACACCCATCCAATATTTTACAATTGGCACAGGAGGGATCCTGGCGCTCTTTTACAAGAATTTTCCGAGTTTTTTGAGGCGCCTTTTCTTTTAAGGTTGCGCTTTTTGCCCCGGTTCATCTTTAGAGGCTGCATGCGTGTCTTTGCTCTTTTTCCATCTTTCTTTTGCTTTTTCCTCCATTTTTCGCCTTCTTGACTTGGGGTTAACATTACCCCCCTCCTAGACGGGTGCCAGTCCCATGGCACTTTGGCGTGGGTGTAATGGTGAGGGCCACATGTAGACTCAGGTGCTTGTGGAAGCTCAAGAATGATGTCCGCCGGAGCAGCTCATTGGATTGCATGGGTGGACGAGGGCCGCTGAAGTTGGTGGTTGGGTGTTTTCGGTATACCTGAAGAAGAAGATGCGGTGCTCTACCTAAGGGGAGTGCTGTCCTCAGCGTGTTGGTGCAATGTTCTCATGCTAGTGCAATGGGAAAGTGGGTCTAACCACAGGCGAGCTCGAGTGATGTCCCACACTTGAGGACCCCATTTGTGCCAAGGGGGTGTGGTGCCAGTGGCTTAGGGTGACAGGTCTAACCATAGGTGAGTGTTACCTCCCTCGGTGTGTCCTACCATTGATGTGCCCTGAGCATGATGTGGGGGATCAAAAAGGGCTAGGGGGCTAGGGGTGGAGCCAACCGACCAAGGTCACTGGACATGCCTAACTTAAGGACCCCTAGGTGCAATGATCGTGCGTTTTTTTTTTTGATACATTTCGGGATAATATTACATCAGGTTCAGGACAACCAAGTCTAGTTCTCGTCGTCAGAATGAGGGGCGGAGGGCGGGCAGATGGATTTGCATAAAAATTGGTGGCTCTGCATGTACCCTTTCAGGTTCATGCGGACATGGAGAGAGGTGGTAGATAGGAAGGGATGATTGCACCTAGTGAATTGGCTGTCGCTCATATCCTTTAGGAGAGCTAGGCAAAATGAAGGTAATAGGCTAGCCCTCATCATTAAGCGGGTCATAGTGCAACTATCAATAGCATTAGGATCAAAAAAGAGGGGAGGCAAGCCATTTTCTTGTAGTGCCTTAAGTAGGAGTTTAAGGAGCATAAGGTAATTACAGGTGGTTATGAATGCGGGATCTAGGCAAGAGAAGAACTTAGCGAGGAAGCATGTCATGAAGACGGGCAGGCTTCCTAGATCAAAAAGTAGAGCGTCCTCAAAGGAAGTGGCATTGGCATTGTAGATGACGGGAAAGTCATGCCTCCCATGGAGGGTGGCGACAAAATCCACGCCTACCCTACGGCGATACGCCATAAATGTGGGGTCGTTCCGCTCGTAGGGTAGGGTGTTACAAAATGCCATCCAAGTGAGCATGTTGGTATTACATATTCGCCTCCTCCAGAGGGGTTGGCATTCATAGCCTCTTACCGTGTGTGGTACTTTGTATATTTTGTCTTGCCAAAATTCGGCCTCCTCCGTGCCCCACAAAGTGGGGGTCCTTGCCCCGTCCTCCAGCCATCTTTGGCCTAGTCGGCTGCCAGCCGCGATCACCTTCTCCATCACTTTGATCGGCAAGACCCTTCTCAGGCTATCAGGCATAAGGAAACTGAAGGAGAAAGGGTCCTTTTCCATTTCTTGCCGTTCCTAGACCACTAGTTCTGCATGGAATTACATTGGGAGGTTTTCGGGGCATGGTGGAAGGAGTGCGGATGGCTGCACGACTGGCTTGGCCTGCAGCCTTTTTCTAGCTTCTCCCACCAATTTTTTCTGTCGCTCCTTGAGGGTGGCCTGTTTGTCCAAGTGCGGGTTGAGTTGTTGCTGATCCTGTTCGTGCGGCGAGGGGGGCTGCGGGATTACATCTTCTCTGAATCTGTTCATGTCGATTTTGAGTTCGACTTCCTCCCCCTGCCGATTTTCTTGTAGTGCTCTTTCTTCAAAGCCGAGGGCATCTGCCTCTTGGGGGGTTAGGCGGGCCAATAGTAGATACTTTTGCTGCTCCTCTAGGCCCAGCCTTACCTCCATAGGTTGGGGTGGTATCTACAGCCCCGCATGCAAGGCTCTGCGTGCGATGCTTAATTTCTTCTTCACCACCTCCAACGGCTCCGTTCCCTCTAGTTGAGTTGTATCTAGCAGTGTATTGAGGAAGGCCTGTTGTTGGGCAGTGAAGGCTGTCTAGGCGGCATCCGCTTTGCTTTCTACCAAGATTTTTTCCTTCTCCACCAAGGCGAGGCACCACACCAGTGCCTTCACCCGTGCCTCATTTTGTGTAGCCCATTCCTTGGCCCTTTTGCTCATTCCTTCCATGCTCTCCCCCTGCTTTTGAGCTAGGGTTACGAGCTTTTGCTCTTGGACCCTAAGCTCTTTGCTCATGTTGTCTTGTTCTTTCTTCCTGAGACGTAGCTGCTCGATCTCCTTTCGTTGTTGCTCCCTCTCTTGGCTCCTCTCCTCTTCTTTGGCACTCAGCTCCTCCATCATCTGCTCAATGGTGGCGGTCTTTGACTCCAGTTCCTTATATTGCATCAGGAGGAGCTTGTACTCCCGCTGCATCTGCACGAGTTCCTGATTCTTGTCCTCCAGCCGCTGCTTGTAGCTTTCTTCCCTGTCCTCTTTGGCTTTCAACTCTTGCTTGAGTTTGAATATTTGGCATTGTTGCATGGCGATGATGCAGGTTTTTTCCAGTTGGAAAGCCGCCACTAACTCTTTTTCTGTCACCAACTCCGCCATTATTTTCTCCTCCTTCACTCTCTCCAGTTGGGAAAGCAGCTCAGCGATGCATTCATCGTAACTGGCTGGTGGCGTCATTGTTGTGTGGGTGGGGGTGGTTGAGGCCTCCATACGCGGACGCTTTTGGTCATGCCTTGATTCAGCATCTGCAGCTGGCCTTTTTGGTCCCGTGGTCATAGTTTCTGTGCTTTTCCCTTGGGCCATTTCCTTGTTGATGAAGTATTGCATCCAAGCCACCAGGTTGGACACTTCCAAGCTGGTGGGGATGCTAGGGGTGGGCGTAGTGGGTTCAGTGGGGGGTGCCATGAGGATGGGGATAGGATGCAGGGGTGCTTTGCCTTTTCCTTCTGGAACTGCGGGGGGCGCGGATTCTGGTGCCTGCATGCTGGAGCTAGGCCTCTCTTCCCTGGGCTGATTCCAGGCTTCTGGGTCATCCACCCTGCACTGCTGCTCAATGGACTGGCGTGTAGCTTCGGCCAGGTCCTCCTCCTCTTTTCTTCTTAACTCCTCTTCCTCCTTCGTGACTCTTCTTTTCCTTTCCTCCTCGGCCTTTTTGCATTCTTCCTCTAGTTTTTCTTTTTCCTCCTACTCTTCTTTTCTTCTCCTTTCAGCCTCTTTCTTGGACACCTTTTTAGCCTACTTGACTTTCTCCGTTGTTTCTTCTTCTTCCTGCTTCCTCTTCCTTTCTCTCTCCTCTGCCTCCCTGAGGGATTGTCGTTTCGTTTTCTCCAAGTCTTCCCTCTCCTTTCTACGGCCTTCATCCTGTTTCTTTTTCTTTTGTGCTACTTTTTTCTTAGTCTCCTTAACCTGCTTTTTGCTCTTCTACTCTTCCCCTTCTTCCTCGGTCTCCGTCCTATCACTGGACCTCTCCTGGTGTTGATGGGGAGGTGATCGATCAGGTGTTTCTCCCTCCCCCTCTTCTGCTTCCTTCACGGCCTCCTGGATAAGCACCGTTAAGATGCCCCCTATGCAATGAACGAGGCTTTGGAGGAGGCCCTTTTTCTTTCTGGAGCCTTGGACATCGGGGATTCTCCTCCTGCTGGCAGGCTTCCTAAGGCTAGCACTCAAGCTGCCTAGTCGATAGTCTTGCATACATAGCCGTTCCAGTCGACTTCGTGTAGGGTATGGGCCGCTACATTTTCCAGTATTGGTATGCTGATCTAATGCATCAACACATTGTAGCGCTGGCTGGAAAAGAGCGCATGTATGAGCTTCGCCTGTAGCCTGGTCTCTGCATTGTGGATGTCCTGGATACTGATGCCATCGTTTGTTAGCACGTCCTCCTTTCTCATCCCCAGCATGGTGTATACGTCCCTCTTTTGCTTCTTTTCCACATATGGTTCCAGTCCCAATGCCTTCTTCACCAAGGCCAAGCTTAGACGAACCAATGCTTGCTTAGCATTATGTCCTCTTCCCACTGTGACAGTGCCGCATTCGTTGTCAGGGTTGTAGGACCTAAGAAATTCCACACAGCTCGTGTGCTCAGGTTCTTGTGCGAAACTTTCCAGGTACCTCTTGAGGTTGCAGCTTTCCACGACTCTCCTGGCCGCCTCTTCCTTGGCCACTAATTCTTCCAAATTGTGAATAGTTTGGAATTTCAATTGATTATAGGCGCGGCTCTCTAGGTTGATGTTGTACCGCATTCTCTCCTCCTCCGTGAAGGGGAGTCGGTGGGCTCGGTCCTGCTGCGACATTTTTTGTTCCTATCATAAACCATAATTTTCATTAGTGCTTGCGACATAATACTCGCTGAAAAAGAAAAAACTCTATGCTTTTGAATGAATTCATTAAGGTCTAGTGCAGATTCCCTTTTCAGACTTTGACTTTTTGCCTTTTAATTCAAAGTTTTCATGCCCTTTTCCTACCCCATCCGTTTTTCACAATGTATGACTACATACTTCACTGACTTTGATTTGATTTACTGCTTCTGATCTGATTGAGTACTTCACTGACTTTGATTTGATTTACGGCTTCTGATCTGATTGATCTGATTCACCTTACCCCCACCCCTTCCAGTTTGAGAAGAATCCTCCCTAGGATTGAGGGTTAGAAGGTGAAGGGCTTTCGGCATGGAGGTGTAGGGGCTACTTGTGAAGGAGCCAAGTATAGAAATTGGGGTTGTATTCCAAATGGGCTTCGCGGTCCAGGTCGGAGGGTTTAATCCCCACTTGGGTGATGTATGTGAGAATATCAGTTTAGAAAGTTGCTCAAGTTGACTCGGCTAGCAATGTGTAACTCCTCTTCGATCAACAAGCGGTCAAGGTAGGGGTGTCCCTTGATGTGTTCTTCTATAGGACGGCCCCGCAGCATGGTTAACACTCGATATGATGTTGGCGCGACGTATGTGGGGTCGTACTCTGCTGTTTTGATAGCGCGTCGCTGCTCAGCGTTGGTCATTACTCGGTATCCTTCAACTTCCCATTGCAGCCTAAGAGCGTACCAATGCCTTAAGAACTGGGATTTCATCTTAGCAAGTTTTGACAGCTCTGCCACTTCTTGGTCAGTGATGGCAGAGGTAGTTCACTGATCATACGACGTGATGAGGAGTTGTTTGATTGCTTGCTCTTTTGAGATCTCACCACTGAGCAACTTAGCAGTGGAGATAGTGGCTTTTGTAAATGCAAATTCAAATGTTTCCCAAGAACAAGGCATCGTTTGAACTTCGGCTGCGAAGGATTCATCCAATAGGCCTAAGTCGAGGCGATCGTAGCTCAGAGCTAGCGACACAAAAGTGGCGTCTAGTCGCTTAATGCAATCCACCACGTCATCCCTTGTTTCCTCAGCTAAATCAACTGCTAGTGAGAGAAAGGATTTCCTCTCGTAAGAGGGCCTAAGGCTTGTGGGTTGTTGGGGTTTGGTAGGACTTGAGCCTTTGGCGATAGAAAGTTGCGGTGATGAGTGTGCTTGAGGTTGCGATTGGGTCGTTGGGACGGAGGCTAGGTTAGCAGCAGCCTCGAGTGATGGCCTGTTGCTTTCAGGATGGATTTGGAAAGTCAGATCGTTTCCTGCAGGTGATGATTCTTGAGCCGACGGTTGTTGCTTGGGTCCACAAGCTTGGGCGATTCGCGTAGGTTTGCGCGTGGAGGAACTTGATGGTTGCGGGTCGGGGAAGCTCTGCGGCTTGTGGTTTCGAGGTTCTATGGTTTTTGGGATGATCAAGCTTGAGGCTGGCATACGAGTGGTGCCTCTGGCCATGTGGGCCTTAGGTATCCATAGCCAAGCATTGCCCTCATAGTAGCCTTGTGCACGCAAGAGGGCCTTCGGGACTCATCTTTGACTAACTACCCATCTATTCCTGTAACTGCGTTTGGGTCTCCTAAGTTTAGAGTTTCTAGTCTTATGAGGGTAGGAGCGTCGACTCCTAGGCGGCTGTTGTGATTGTTTAGGCACCCATTGAAGGCGAGGCTGTGGGGACTTAGCTTTGGCTGGTATGGGTTGCACTCGATGAGACTCGGGGAGTGGCGGCCGCACACTATCCCCCTCCTTAGAATTGCCTACAAGTGTTTCTATCGGTGGCTTGGTGGCCCATGATGAGCTTGCGCAGCCCTTGCTGAAAGCTATAACAATGCGAACGTTGCCTATTGCTAGGTGGATGCGCTGCGATGCGTATATGGGCTTAATTTTGCAATGGTGGGTTGAAGTTATGGTTGGCCAAGTTGAGTCCAATGATCGTAGGTCGGGATGTTGAAGTCTGCTCCCTCGTCGATCAAGGCGATGAAAGCACATGTTTATTTTGCCATGACCATGATATGAAGGTATGTGGGTTCCACACTTTCTCGTCCTCGTCGTCGATTTCAGTGATTGTGGCTACTCGTACCTTAACAGGTGGTTCTAACATCGGTGGCTTGTGCAAGGGATGCGTAGGATGGTAGTACTTATTGACACGACTGCCATTGAAGAAGCCTATTCCTTCACCGTTTAGGGTCTTGAGTTCGACATTGCCTGTTTGGCTGATCGCACGAACTTTGAAGGGTCCAAGACCTCTAAATTTCATCTTTTGCTTGTGCTCTTTAACCGAGTAGAGGAGCACTAAGTCACCCTGTTCGAACTCGCGTTGCTTGACGTGCTGGTCAAACCAGCTCTTGCGTCGAGCTTTCTCACAGATCAGTGCATGGGTGGCTAGAAGATGAGTCTTCGAGAGGCGTTTGAGCTCAACCAAGCGTTGTGTCCATGCCTCCTTCCCATCCCATCATTCATGAAGCGCTATTCTCAGGCTAGGAACGAAGAACTCTAATGGTAGAATCACTTCTGTTCCATATGTTAGTCTGAAGGGGGTTTGATCGACAGCCATTTTATAAGCGGTTTGGTAAGCCCACAAAGCTGCCATCAACTTGTTGTCCCACTACGTGAAGCAGAGACAACCTTGGTTAGGACATTGACAAGGATCTTATTCGTTGATTCGGCCTGGCTGTTTGCCTGAGGGTAGTATGGCGAGGATTTGCGATGGATGATGAGGAAGGTGGACAGGAGATGCACGATCACTTCATTGATGAAGTGCGTGCCTTGGTCACTAACCAGTTCAATGGGGCAACTGAATCGTGAGATTACTTGCTCCCATAAGAACTTAGCCGTCGTTCTAGCGTCGTTTTTTCGTGTGGCTCGCGCTTTTGCCCATTTAGTGAGGTAATCCGTGGGCCACAATGATGTACTTAGCCTGCGAATACTGTGCCGCAAGATTGATGGGCCCAATGAAATCAATTTCCCATTTTTCAAAGGGTTGTCGAGCAATAACTGGGGTTAATTCCATTTGGTCTTTGCGAATTGGGACCTTCATCCGCCGCTGGCACTCGTCACAGTGCTTGACGAATCGTACTGCATCGTGGAAAAGCATGGGCCACCACAGTTGAGACTGCAACACTTTTCGTGCTACCGTGTCTCTGCTAAAGTGCCCTCTGGCAATGCCGCCATGCGCTTCTAAGAGCACATCGTGCATCTCATATTCGCACATGCATCTGCGCAACAATCCGTCTTGCCCCAGCCTATAGAGCTGGCCTGCAATCAGCTAATAGGGCTAGATCTTAAGGATTAATTGCCTAAGCCGGGCTTTTTCTATTGGTCGATCAGGTAGTCCATGCTCAAGCACTTGGACTATGTCATCTGCCCAATACGGCATTAGATCAGCCTTAAATAGGTCTCTCTCGCTAGAGAGGTTAAACAGATGGGCGTCGGGCAGCTCATCAATAACACCTTGTCCAGCGGCTTCTCCGGTGGAAATGCGCGACATGTGATCAGCCATGTAATGATGTTTTCCCTTCCTACCACTACAGAGAAGTCGTACTCTAAAAGCAGAAGGAGCCATCAAGCTATGCGTCCTGTAGCACAAGGTTTGTTTACTAGATAAAGAAAGGCTTGATGGTCCACAAAGAAGGTGAAGGGCGTGGCCAAAAGGTAATGCCGGAATTTCTTCACTGTGAATACCATGGCTAATCCCTCTCTTTCCATCGTCGAGTAATTCATTTCTGTCTCAGTGAGTTGTCTTCTAGCAAAGCTCACTGGATAGTCTAAGTTGTGTTCGCCAGGCTGGCACAACACTGCCCCACGGCAAACTTAGAAGCATTAATATGCACATGGAAGGTGATGGTCCAATCCGGGGCTTGGAGGATTGGTGTTGTGGTTAGAGCCTTCTTCAACTCTTCCTATGCCCGTTGGCATGCTTCAGTCCATTCAAAGATAATAAGCAACTTGTACAATGGTCTGGCGATCAACGCATAATTGAGCACAAACCGTCAATAGTACCCAGTATGGCCTAGGAAGCATTGAACTCCTTTGTGGTTGCTCGGGGGTGGAAGGTCAACAATGACCCTGAACTTCAAAAAGTCAGTGGCAATGCCATTTTTTGACACCACGTGCCCTAGAATGCATCCATGCTTCACCCAAAACTGGCACTTTAAGGGGTTCAAGGAGAGTCGGTATAAACGACACTGCTTAAAGACTGCTCGGAGTTTGTCTAAGTGTTCGATCCAGGTCGAGTGGACACAGAGGTCATCGACAAAGACTTCTAAGTCATTGCGAAGCATGTCCTTAAAGATGGTGCACATGAGGCATTGGAAAGTGGCAGGGGCATTAGTCAACCTGAAGGGCATGACTATATAAGCAAAGACACCCCACTCAGTGGCGAAGGTAGTCTTATTCCTGTCCGCAGGATGCACTTGCACCTGGTTGTACCCTGAGAAGCCTTCCAGAAAACTGTAGGCTTCCTTTCCTGCCACTCTCTCAAGCATGTGCTCGGTGTACGACAACGGATAGTTGTCCCTCTTGGTGGCAGCGTTTACCTTCTTATAATTGACGCACACTCGAATTTTTCCATTCTTCTTCATCATGATGACTATGGGCGATACCCAGTCTGTGTGCTCAATTTCATAAATGAATCCTGCTCTCATCAGCTTATCAATCTCCTCCTTGATAGCATAAACATGTTTTGGATTCATAGGGTATGGTCGCTACTTGACCGGTATTGCGTCTGGCATCATGGGTATGTTGTGAGTCACGACACTCGGATCTACCCCCTTAAGCTCTCCTAAGGACCAGGCAAACATGTCTATGTACTCTCGCAAGAGAGCGACAAGACTCGTTTCTTCTTCATTAGTCAAGTCATCAGCAATGAAGACTAGTCGGGGTGGTTCCCCTTCTTGGGCTTGGTCCACCTCCTTGACCTTGGCTAGTCCCTCGATTGGTTCGCTTATCTGTGCTTGACGTTTGGCACCTAACAGAATTACCACCCTATCCCCCTTTTTGAATTTCGTAAATCGTTTAGGGAGATCCTGCGGTTTTCGATGTTCTTTCGTTTGAGTATCCCTGGGTTGTTTTGCCTTTTCCTATCTCAATCGTCTGCATCTCAGGTGGACAAGTAGGTCCCCCTTGGTGCGTCTGGTTGTGGGCGGCCTAGGGATCTCTAGATCACTATCCGAACTAATCTCTGATTCAGAGACAAATCCCCCTCCTTTGCTAGAAGAGGTGGTCTCCCCTGGTGGGTGCAGTTCAGATGGTGATTTAGTTCTAAATACTGATGTCATTCTTGGCTGGGCTAGTCCCGCTTGCTCGAGGTCTATGGCTCCTACGTGTTCCAACCAGGCGTGGTCACATTCCATGCTCATGACTCCTCGCTCCATCCGGAAGATACTCTTTCTCTGCGGCTTGGAGTCTGCTCATATTTGCTCTATTTCTTGTCCTTCAGTGTCGTATTCCACAGTATCTACCTCACCCTCACTTTCGTCACTGAAGGATTGGCAGTCTTCGTATTCGTCGTTTGAATTCCCTTCACCAGACGGCTCATCGTCTCCTAGGACTCAATCTATCCCTGGTCATTGATCAGGCACCAGGGCCCAGTTATACATGAGGTTTAAGTCATGCATTCTAGTCCATTGCCACTTGGATTCATCTAAGAGATCCTAGAGTGGTTTGAGATTTGCAGCTGGATCGCTAGCTAGCTTGTTCGATAGACATTCCAGTATCTCCTAGAGTTCTCTTTTGTTGGTTGGGACGTGGAAGTTGACGTGCTTTGGCTTCCCATGAAGGCTTCCTGCCATCATGCAGACTGGTACGGAGGGTGTATCATCAGCCTTGCCGATTATTTTGATGGCTTGCTCATATGCCTCGTGATCAGAGAACGACAGGTTGATTGTAGCAAGGACATGCATCCAATCCCGCTCGTCCTCTGGGCATGGGATATACCTGGTCAAGGGTCCGTAGGACTTCTTCACCTGAGCATTACCCTTGAGCATAGCAGAGATGGCATCTAAGTCAACGGATGAGGTCTTCCAGGTGTCCATCTCTACTCTCACGGCGTCCGTCCTATTGCCAAGGAAGATTAAGCCATTACCCCAATCTTCGATGACCCTAGCGTTGCGCATCCAGGGGCAGTCTAATAGGATGCCATAGTCCACTCCCTTCATGACTATAAAGTCAACGGAGAACTGGACACCTGTGATCTTCACTGGCCAATTCTTAAGCACCCCGAATGGCTTGATTCTCATACCATTTGCTAGTGTGACATTAAACCTAGCAATCTCAATAGGTGGGTTTCCCCAAGTCTGAAGCACTGCATGGCTAAGCACACTAACCCCAGCCCCAGTGTCTACGATTCCCTTCCTTGTTGTATCGCCTAGGGCTAGGACCGATAAGACTGCATGCATCTCGAAGCCTTCCCAAAAGGCATTGACGTGCAAGGACTTAGGTGTAGAGTGCAGTGTCAAACTTGGTATTTGCGTTTCTGCCTCATGGTCATGAGGGTCTGTCGTGACCTGCTCTTGTGACCCTTCCACCCACTGCTTAAGATCTTGCCATAGGGTGGGGTGCTGCCTAAGCAGATCTCCCAGGCTAAGTGTTATAGGGGTAGCAACCAACGTGGTTAGGAGATCATTGGGTGTTCGTCTCTCTCCTAACCTGGATTGTCCTGGCCAGTGGCCGTGACTGAACCGCAGCCCTGTAGCAGCGCCGAGGCTTGGCCTTAGTGGCACCGCTTGTGGTGCAATTGCTTCTCTTGACTTTGGTTGTGGGAGCGAGGTTAGCGTACTTATGCTGGAGAGATCATCGGTCACATCCTCTATGATGGGCTCAGTGTCTTTTAGATGTTCTTGGGCTTCCCTCACCCATTCTCTCACCTTTTCTATGGCCTCTAATTGTCGCTTTGTTTGCGGGTATTCCCCTACCTTAGCACTTCCCTTTTCAGCCGTCTTAGGGGCTGATGTCTCTGCTTCTGCATCGGAGACCTTCTTTCCAACGGGCAGAGTTGTAGCACTCTCAGTGTTTAGTGCTATTTTAGCTTCCGACTTTCTCCTTCGCCATCTACGGCTCTTCTTTCCTATCGAGGCTGCATCAAGATTGCTAGGTCCTGGCAGAGAGATGTCAGCCTGCTTCGTTTGGGCACGGGTCATGACTCGCAATAGGATGGGCGTGGCCTCCCCATCATGGTTCTCGACACCAAACAACCCCAATGGGACATATGGCTCGTTGGCTGAGCCAGATGACGGCTTTCGCCTTGGACAATCGATGAAGAGATGGGTGATTCTGCACTCAGAATACCTTTGGTCAGCCTTGTCTCTGTTTTGTTGCTCCCTTTCAGGGCAGCGTGATGAGGCATGACCTGGGTGGCCACAGGTCCAACAGGTGATTGGATCCTGTGTCTGCCCTCCTAGGCCTTTACCTTGTCCTCTTCCTAACGCCATTACTGGTACGGGGTGATAATCCATGAGGACAGTGTTTCCCTCGTCGTCATGCAAAATGTAAGGGCATATGTAAGCTTCCTCTTCGTTTGGTTCTTCCACATAGTGGACAGGAGTGTCACTCGGTGGATGGGTTACGTAAGGACCATGCAGTCTAGGAATGCCAGTAGGATTTATTTCCATCCTAGGAATGGTTGGCTTAATGTCGTTAGGTGTAGAGAGGGCTAATGGGGCTCCCCTTCCGAAAAATGGATGTGGCCTATTCGCTAGGTAGGGCTGGCCGTATGGTTGTGAGTATGGAAGTCTCCTTGGCAGTCTACAATGTGCGACGTCATGACCAAACCTATCGCAGTTAGCACAAGGTCGTGACCTAGGGTCTTGACACTCGGCTGGCAAGTGGTTTTCACCACAGTACACACATTGGATGTGTGGGCGCATTGGTCGTCTCAACATATCTTGCAACTTGGCTAGTTCCATTCTAACGTCAGCCAAGTCTTGATTCATTTCGGTGGTTTTCCTCTTATCCTAGGATGATGGGGTTGATCGCTCTCTCTAAGCTTCACGAGTTGGTGTCCTCTAGGTTCGCGCTTCTGGAGCTCCGCTCCTTCAGTTGATCGTCAACTCAGATAGCCTCCTCAAAGACCCTGGCTAGCGCGTCTTGCTGCAAGCTCGAATTGCCTGCCAAAGCCTTGTATAGTTCCTCGTTCTGAATCCTGCTGATGAATACAGTTGACATTGCTCTTTCAGTCGGTCGCTCTCCAGTAGGGATTCTCTTGAAGAGACTCCGCACTTGGGTCACGTAATCGCAAAATGTCCTCCTTCTCTTTTTGCTTGATGTTCATCAAGCATACTAGTAGATTATCGGATTACCCGGGCTCGGAAAATCTCTTAATGAAGAGATCCTTGAGGCCATCGAAGTTGGCTCACTCTGCATTATCTAAGCTTGTATACCACGTCCTACCCTTGTCGCCCAAGCAAAGCCCAAATGCTTGAGAGCATTGTGTCATGTCGTTGAGGCCGTTCGCCTCGCAGACTTGCTCGAACTGCTCAACAAAGCTGTATGGATCGTCATGGGGTTGATACTTATCGAGTTGCTTGGCAACAATAGGGATTTTAGCCTGGCTCTTTGAGCCCTAGTTTGCTCCTAGTCCTGCGAGCAGCGATGTCGCTAGAGCCGTGGCACTTTGCTCTGCAGTCGTGTTATCGAGCAATCGCTCCATGAGAAGCTCACTCAACATTAAGTCTCCTTCTAGTGCCCTCTCATGGTCTGTTCGATTCCTGCCAGCCAAGTTCAATACCCGCTGCACCTCTCGCAACTCCATGCCTTGCCTTTGGTTCCTAGCCTGCTTATCCCTATTATACTCAACCGTGCTTTGCAATGCTTTGTGGGCTAGCTTTCTCTCCTCTTCTAGATCTGCGATGATAGTGTTTGCTATCCTACCACGGTGCTCATATCGCGCATGAGCGTTGTAACTGCTGACCAACTGGCTAAACAGCATATGGAAAGGCTTCTAAGTCGGATTCCTCGTTAGATCTGCGGTCTGAACTTTCTTTCACCATTGTCGGGTTGTCGTGCTCCACCAAGCTATCGATCAGGTTCACTAGACTCGTTAGATCCACTTCGTCGGCGTCCCTTGCTTGGTCCTACTTCTATGCGTTGATGGTTTGTCTATGTATTGGGTTCTCTCCTACTGGTGGGTTCCTTGAGTGGTTTACATGGGTGAGTTCCTTCAATTATTTAATACAGCCCTCAATTTACGGCCACTCAATGTGTCTTTCCTCGTGCACTTGTGCTCAATCAAGCTTTTAGTTTCCTTAAGTGCACTTCAAGTGCGAAAATTCAGGGTGAGTGCAGCAACCAATTTCTAGACGTCTTACGCACTCTCGCGTTGTTTTGGGCCAAATAGGCTTGTTGGTCGATTCCCTGGCCGTCTTGTCAGGGTTTAGGGTTTCTCTAAGGCGTTGCCTCGTTTGTTTTTTGTCTGATCAGGCCTTACAACTCAGCGATTCGTGTCTAAGCCTCCGGGTCTCGCAACTGCCCACTTCTAGCTGCTAAGCAACGACGCCCTACAATTTTGCCTATTTCGCGTGCCAGAATCAAGTTTTGAGTTCCCCATGGGCTTTCGACAGTTTAAGTTCCTAAGTTCTAGCCGGGTCCGGTCAAATTTCTGAAAATCTAGAAAAAATCTACACTCGGTCCAACTGGTCCAAATTGCAGGGTCCGAGTGGGTCACTCGAACGGGCCGAGGGCCGAATTTGGGACTTGGACAGGGTGGACTTGGACGGAGTCACTCGGACGGAGTCACTTGGATGGAGTCACTCGGACGGAGTCACTTGAACGAATTGGCTCGGACAGGCCGAGTGGTTGATTCGGACAAGGTTACTCAGACGGGCTGAGGCGCATGGGCCGAGGGCCGAATTTGACATGTGGCCTAGGGCCGAATTTGTCCATGGTCCAAATGATAGACTCGGACGGGCCGATTAGGGTTTTGGTCGGATGGGCCGAATGGCGAGGGGTCAAGGGCCGATTCTGGGACTCAGCCCAAAAGTGGCCGTTCGAATGGGCTGAGCGCGGTGCACGTAAATAACGTAAACTCGATTTCGATCGTTTCTCGTGCTTCACTCAATCATACTAGGCATAACCCTCTAGATCCTACCTAAGGGAGTAAGAGAAGGGATTCATATACCTGGATGGAGTGGCAGGCTAGTCTTTGGTGCGATCGAATTGAATCGGCCGGTAGCTCTCTCTCTCTCTCTCTCTCTCTCTCTCTCTCTCTCTCTCTCTCTCTCTCTCTCTCTCTCTCTCTCTCTCTCTCTCTCTCTCTCACTGAAATATTGCAAATGAGTGCTTCCTTGGCCTCTTGTCTCTTATACCCCTTCCCGGGTATGGTGTTGATGCTCCCAATCACTCACTTACCAATCTTAAGCATCGCAAGCAAGCTTTTTGCCATTTTTGCACAATATTTTTGCCCTATTTTGCCCTGTTTTGCAACAATAAACCCTACCCTTCTCTGGTGCGATTTCCTAATCCTATCCTACTCTAAATGCAACACGAATCGAAAGCAAAATACTTAACTGATTTCTCCATGTTTCCTAATCATCAAACAAACAAAATAACCCAAAATACTTACTTGTTTTGAAGATCAAAAACACCCAAACTTCCTACCTATCTCAAGCTCCGGTTCGAGGATGAATCCCTTACTTCGATGCTCGATATGAGGCGCGCAAGTGCTCAAGCTTGAATCTGTTGGTCCCGACAATGGAACCAAAATGTGGGAGCTTTTGCTCAACCGCCAAGACCCACGGACCGCTTATTGCTTCAAGCGTTCCAAGAGAGCTCTAATGGCTATCTCTCACCTAGCCGACGCACCGTCGATCCTACGAGTGTAGTGAGCTTACCTTAGTGCCAATATGAGTTTCCTCCTCTCTTCCACACACCGGTAGCTCCACGATCCTAGATGCTTGCTCAAGCATCCTCAAGCCTCCTCCACCTCCAAGCTCCATCCTTCATAGCCGCGCATCCAAGAAGAGAGAAGAGAAGAGAAGAAGAAGAAGAAGAGGAGATGGTGAAGAGCTTCACCCTCTTGATCCCTCACTCTCACCCACACTCACTCCCTCACACTCTCACACTCCCTCTCTCAAGAGCATACACAAGCAAGAAGGTGAGAAGGAGAGAAGAAGAAGAAGACTCCTTTTGCCACACACCAAAGAATGATCTCTTATTCACTTTTTGAACTTTATATATACAAACCCTAAAATCCCATGGGCACTCATCCCTTTTTTACATGACCGGCCATTGTGGCAAGGTCCTTTTTCCGTTTTTCTCTTTTAGCCTTATGCCTCTAGTCTACACCCATCTAATATTTTACAATTGGCACAGGAGGGAGCCTGGCGCTCTTTTACAAGAATTTTCCGAGTTTTTTGAGGCGCCTTTTCTTTTAAGATTGCGCTTTTTGCCCCGGTTCATTTTTAGAGGCCGCCTGCGTGTCTTTGCTCTTTTTCCATCTTCCTTTTGCTTTTTCCTCCATTTTTTGCCATCTTGACTTGGGGTTAACATTAAGGATAGTATTAACCTTCCCACACCAGTAGAGGTGGAAACGGAAGAGATCAGAGACCCTAAAAGGTTGAAACTAGATCATGACGAATATGAAGATTTTAATGACCTAGTGCCAATCCCAAAGGAGAGGACTAAATGCCCTCCTCCTCATAGGGATCTCTCAGTATTTTATGGGTTGGTAAATGAGGACCCAATGTTGCACTTAAAAGAATATGGCCTAACTTGCCTTGCAAGTGGGTTCAATGATATTCATCGGATGCTTGTATTTTCTAGCACCCTAAAGGGAGAAGCTAGGAAATGGTATTAGAGCCTCCCAAGAGGGTCAATTAAATCATTCAAGGAGTTGTACAATAAATTTTTAGATGAATATGAAAAGAAGGTGCCTATGACCCAGGTCTTAGGGCAATTTATGCAGATAAAACAAGAGTCTTACCCTTTTGCCAAAGAATACGCTAAAGCCTTTGATGATATTCTTAGGATTTGGCCAAGAAGAGCTACTATGTTTCCTAAGGATGTGCTATGTGAGCTCTTTATGAGTAGCTTAGATATTAATATGCAAATCCAAGTGAGGATCCAAGATCCTAAGTCATTAAATGAGGCCAAGATACACGCAATTGACTATGAGCAGTATATTCGAAGATGTTGCAAAAACTTTTGGATTTTCCCCCGCTCGTTGCAAGTGCATCCAAATATCTAGCCAATTTTGCAAATAGAAAATCCTTTTGCTAATACCAAGACACCCTGTGTAGGGCACCTTGGTAGCCAAAATCTCCAAGCAGGAAATGGCAATCCTATGAATAGCGATAAGCTACCTCTTGGGGATAAATAGATTCCAAGCCAAGTAAGCCCCATCAGGGTTTGCAACACTTCCACGAGGGGTAGTTGCGATGGAAAAATTTATAGAACCATCGGACCTATGAGTGTGGATGAGTGTCCCATTAGTGGTTCTAGTGGTGCTCCTAGTAAGGCTCTTGAGAATCCTTTTAGGGATGAATCGTGCTTTCAAGTAGATGCTATTCCTTTTAGTAAGGCATGGTTCCTATGGCTAAGCAGTTTTGCACAGTGGACAAAGGCAAGAAAAGACATGTCGTATGAAGAAGATGCAGCATGTCCAAGGTCCACCTTTGCTTGATGGAAGTCATAAGGATGTGAGGCCATCTGGCTATAGCATTAAGTCTGCTTTGATTCCATTAGACCAATGCAACAAAATGAGACAGTATAAGAATATAAAAAGGAATATAAGATGGGTTTGGAGACCCAAAATTTCTAAATGTGTGGTTGGTGTGCCAAATGAAGGGGGCTAGGAATTGCATATGGACGTCCTTTGATGGATTCCCAAGAGTATGTGACTAAAGGCCATAATGCTACATCTGACAATGTGCAGCACCCTAAGTTGCATCCATGTGATGTGCCTAAGCTTGAAGCTCTGCCTAGTTTGGATCGTATCATTGATATATGTGATGGTCCAAATTAAAGAAGAGTTGAATGATCATAAATCCATGATTCTCCCCTATAGGAGGGAGGAGTTACTGGAAAGTTGGGACAAGTGATCCGTTTGAATGACGACCAAGAAGATGAGATATATCAACCTAATGATGACATTCATTCAACTCATAGTACCCAAGAAGAGATGGCCAGTATTACTGAGATATCAATAGAAAGGCTTGGGCTATTGGATCTAGAAAGGGCACAGATCAAGCTTTTAGTTGACTCGCATGAGTAGCATGAGGCTAGTCCTCATATTTTATGCTATCTTTGGTACCTTGGTTAGTTTGATAGGATGTGGTGTATATGCCAAGAAGACCATATATTACATGGATTAGAATGGCCTATCCATTTTATTCCAAGAGGGCCATTTGTTTGTTTAGTGTGGGTGCAGTTAACAGTTTTTGTTCTAGTGCTGTGTTAGACAGATTACATGGAACCTTTGCTACGTCGGCGCTTCTCATGGCTCCATCCAGGTGATATATTTCCTTTATGAGCACCTTGTTTTTATACTATATATGTCAGGTTACTTGTGAGGGACTTTTTTTCTTGTTGGGGACCAACAATCAAGGCATTAAGTCCCAGGTTTAGGTTAAGTATGTCTGTGGGAGGTCTGAGCAGTTGTTGCCTCCTGCAAAGGCATTGTCAGGCATTAAAAGACCTATTTTAGAAGGCAATTCTAGTGACCCTGTTTTGCTGCCCTCCTAGGCGGCCATTCTAGGAGGTTTTATTAGTTGTGAGGCAGTTAGAAAAGCTTTCTAGAATAAATATATACAAAGAAAAAAAACCGTGAATATCTAAAAGAAAATATATAAATATACGGAGGTGTGTAAAAAGGGATTCTAACCCCTATAAAAATAGAAAAAGAAAGAAAGAAAAATCCTTGAGCAGTTGTTTATTGCCTTGCAAAGGCCTAGTAGGTTCCTGGGGCCGAGTCAACCGATGCCTTGTCTTCCTAGGGGTGGCAACTAGCTGAAAAGCAAAGAAAACTAAGGAAGATTGGAGCAAAAATAAAAGTGAGCGTCAACAAAGAATTAAGTGTCACCTTGCAAGGGCTTGGTAGGCTCTTGGGTATCGAGACATGACCTGAGGCCGATGCCCTGTTCTCCTTGGGTCACTATGCTCAGCTCCATCCTTTTTACACGCTCGAGTATGGAAAGTAAAGGCCTAAAAGGACAATGTGCTAAAAGACAATATTTTTTGATCAAGCTGCTATAAGAGTCCTCGTCTAGGACGAGCTCCTGGTTGAGTTTTCCTCAATTAAGAGGGTAGTTCAGACCACCACATAGGATGACATTTTTTATAGTTCTTTTTGGCTTGGCCGTGTTGAAGCAGTCGGTTAGTGACTAGCTTTGGGCTTTCTATTAGATTGTGTTAGGCCTACTCCTCATGGATTTCATGCCTTGGTTTTGTCAAGGGGTAGGTTGAGAGCTATGGAATGTTTTGTTGTGTATTTTTTTGTATCAGCTTGATACTCTTTGTGGTTGTGTTTATGTGTAAATCTGTTCGTGGGATTCGACTGGCTAAGTCGCCCTCTCCCGTCGTCGCCAATGAGAGCTAGATTTTAGGACCTGATTTGGACCCGTTCTTGGAGCGCTAGAGCCCGTTTTGGAGCCGGAAAGTGCCCAAGAGGCCTTAAAGAGCCAATTTTCATAAAAAATCAAACGATGGCAGATGACTGAGTTGGAGTTTTCCTAGATGCATTTCGACGTCAGGAATTCGACGCAAGTCTCGATTCGTCACCCCCCATTTAATCCCTGCAAGGTTCAATGTTGTAAAGAAGCTACCAGATTGGGAATCCGTAAAGTACGTGGGAGGGGCCAAGTTGATGGAGTTCGACGCCATGAAGTTGCATGTCCAGTCGGATTGCAAATTGGAGTTCGTGTAGGCCTTCAAAATCGAAAAATCCATTTGTTGGGCACTGTGAACAGGAAAGGCTGAACCACTTATTTTAGTCTTTAAACCTTAATGAAGGGTTTAAAGGGAAAAAAAACTTATGAAATTGTCGAGACAGAAGGGGGTGCATTTTTTCACAATGCTCCGATGATTGGTGCCTCTCCGTTGTTGCGAGTTGGGTGAGAGAGACGAAGATGGATTACTGATCCACATAGAGCGCTCTCCATTTTGGTTGTAAGCATGCGCCATATGATTGAGAAATGGGAAATCTGATTTTTTAGTCTTTCTCTCACCTCCCTCTCTCTCCTACAAAGGGCAATTCTTGCGTGTGAAGGGAGATAAAGCCCAAGTGGTGAATGCTTGTCCAGCGTGGTACCAGATCACTTCCGAGTCGACTTGGGCCTGGAGATGGGTTGAACATTAATGGTGACTGTTTTGCTATCTCAAATCTCATTTTAGAAACCTGCAACCATAAAAAACCTAGTAACTCTATTTTATAAAGGAAAAATGCTTCCTTTTGAGGTTTGGTTGGCCAAATGATGTTCACATTGGATGAAAATTGGTAGAAATGTTGTTTGCTATATGTGTAATGATTCTATGTCAGAAAAATCAGAATACATAATGCCATAATACTAAAAATAATTTTCTAAAATCCAAAAACCGCATTTTACAAAGAAAAAATAAGATTTTGCATGTTTTGGTGGGAAAAAATGTGCATATGGGCTGGAAATTTGTTTGAGACTTGCTTGCATCATATTTGAGGGTGCTACACATGGGAAAATGCAGAACTCATAATAATTTATGGTCATAACTAATTACTTGTACTTCTTCGTTTCTTACTTTTGTTAGGGATGGTGAAAATGGTCTAGTAGGTTATTACAAATGCTGAGATTGAAATATTCATATGCATTAATATTATTAATCAATGTTATATAGCACTCATCAATCTTTGTTACAATCCCAATGTTCTATAAATGTGTTGCAAAAATTGCTACAATATCAACAAATGAAAGTGCAAAAAGCTTGAAGAAGAATTGAAGCAATATAAAGACAAGAGACAAGATATGGCAACAGGCACACAAAGAAATCCAACCTTGGGGAAGGAGAATGCTTTATTGAAATCACTTTTGGAGAAAATATAGAATGATAATAACGTTGCAGAAGCAAAGTTGCAAAGGTGCTAGCAAACTCCCATGGGTTATAAGGAAAGAAAACATCAATTACTTCCAATGCTATCACTATCCTAGAATGGTAGAGTGTGAAAAAGATATGTGCAAGTAGTAAGATTTGTCACTTTCTATTGAAAGATAACATAAATCTGCTTTTTTTAAATATCTATTTTTTCTCAAAAATATTTTTGGTAATATTGGAGGCCAAGGTGAGAATCAGCAAATGGAGCTTCTAAAGACATTCTTAAAATGCAAGCATTTGATTATAATTTTGAGAGGCCCTTGATATAGATCCCTCCAACTTGTTGCTTTGAATGAGATTATTACATATGTTTTTAATATTTTATTCATAGAAGAAGTTCAAATAGCAGGTGATACAATTGGGTTCAGTCGACAAGGCCATGAGGTCGTATACTATATGATAGCAACTGCATTGGCTTGTAGCAAAATAAAGCACATGATTTTACCTCATTCATGTTGGCTTAGAGTTGTAAGATGAGCAAAAATATATCCATTGCTAATTCAATAGGAAAGTATTTATTTTATCACTGGAAAAATGGAAGTGGAAGAAACTAAAGCTAAAAAGATTTCTCATGACTATGATAACTTCACTAATATTTTTGTTAACTTGGTTAAGTTGCAATGTGCCATGACTCATTTCTACAAGGTGCAATGCTCGAAAGGCATTGACTTTTCCTAATCTAACATTATGGATTCAATGTAGTGCACTTGTTTCTCCTAAGTTTGTACCAACTATGATTGTCAAGTTTTGTTTCAATCTTTGAGTTTGTTATCAAGCTTAACAAATGTCAAATGCTAAAGGGACACAAGTTGGAGAGGGTGGCCCTTACATTGATGAATTATGCCATGGTCTATGCAAAAGATAATATACTTGTCCAACTGTAAGTGTGTAGTCAAAAAATAATTCCAAGCAAACAAGTGGCAAGAAATTCTATGTGGAAAAAATCAAAAAATTCAATCATAATTGGCACTTGAGTAGTGATCTCAAGACTCTAAAGTGTATGTTCAATTGTGGCACTAAGGCTTTGATATCATTACCTTGTTCATTTTGCATTTAAAAAAATAATTCTTCTAAGACCGTAGATAATGTTGTGTGGAAGAGAGGAGCACTAGCATACAACAGAAAGGCACCACTACATAGATCACGTCTTGATGAGAATTGGAAAGCCATATTTTCAATTAACACTAAGAATATCTATTTTTGCACTTTGTATTGCCTCATGTGCATATTTGACAAGTCATTGAAGTTGCATATCAAGTATGTATACACAATGAAACCTCCCTTTAGATGTGAAGCAACTATTGAGAAATTCAAGGAACTATTAAATTCATTAGGTGTACATGGAGGTAAGGTAGAGATTAAAAAGAACCAGAAAACATCAGTCCTAACTTATGATGTAGAAGGCAAAGAGATTCATGAGCGATATGGCTGGCAAGCCATCAAAGTTAAAGTGGAAGCTATGGAAAGATTTAAGTAAATGCAATACAGATGGCATCCTTTTGATAAGCTAGTGTATATAATGCTAAAACCATAAATAGATCATTCCACTCAAGTTAAATTTTATATAATGGTCAATGATTTTATAAATCTAGTTGTCAATGCATGGGGAGAAACCAATATCATCCACTACATGGTACACCTTCAACTCTATTACTTACATGTTATTTAATATTTGGATACATTGACACTTCAAATATAATATCAATGTTACATACCTTTGAAACACATGCTCATGGATCATATTTTTTGGAGAAATATGGGCCTTTGAAAATATGCAACAACCAAGGTATGAAAAAGTCTCATTACTAGGCTCATGGGGCATATTTCAAAAGCACTTGTCATGGAGGTGGTCATTGACGAAGGAAATTTGGTATGGCAGCCTCTATACTATGCCAAACTCCCTTCTGCCACAAAGTGAATGAGGTAAGGGCACCACCTAGTCATGGAAGAGTGGACTAGGACACTATGCAAGAGGGAGAGCAACTTGTGAGGGAGAAGAGAGGAAAACTAAGAGAGAGAGAGAGAGAGAAAGTTATATTAACGTCTTCTAAAGACCAAAACTGGCCTATGAGACAAACTGTGATACAACTCATGAGGTCCAGCTATCCAAAATAAAAGTGTTGAATGAAAAGCTAAAAACTGGAAACTGAAAATACGGTGTTGTGAGTGTGATAAGTGTCGTGTATGTGTATGTGCGTATGTAGCTCTGATACTCCAGATAATGGCTACAAAAGGGGAACAAATGTCGGCTGTGATAGGGGAACAACTGTCGGCTGTGATAAAGTGGTGCGATGTGTATATGTAACAGAGAGAACTACAAAAATAAGATGAATCAATAAAGGTTAAGAGGGCACAAGAGATGGAGAACCCTCAAGACATAACCAATATACACAATATGGACACCAATAGCATGGGCTTATTACACTGTAGAGCATGCATAACCTATAGTAAGGGAATGAATTGCATAAGCTCATGAGAGAGAATGGGGAAGGCTCAATAGGGCTGAAGGAGGCCTGTTGGCTCTCTCTTGCAAATTACAAAGGAGAAGGCCTCTTTATATAGGCCTTGAGGGTGTTTAGGAAGGAGGTTCATATAGAATTGGAATTAGCACCACCAAAGCTACATTAAGGCGGTTCCACCAATGTGAAAGCTCCATCTAGATGTTTTGTTGACCAATTTTGTACTTAATCAAGTTCCATCATAGGTGAGTTATCTCCATTCTCCCCCCCATAGCTTGAGTCCAAGAACTCTCCTATAAAAAAATATAGAGAATCTTCATAAAATAAGATCATATCTAGCAATAATGGAGAGAGAGTAGTGAGAATTCATACATTACTACTACAATTAAGGATGATTTGAGGGTGATTTAAGAGGAATATTCCAATGGTTTATTAGCTTGAGAGAGAGAAGAAGTGTAACGTGTCCGCTAATATCATCCAGGACACGTCTTAGCAGTCCATCGGAAAGGATGTCTAGAAAGCTCCGCCCGGCACTCCCATGGAATGTTACGGTATTTGCGATCTAGGGCTTTCTGTGTCTACCACGTAGCGGAAGTATTCCATCCGTTCCCACTTAGGATCGACCTGAATTAGGGTTTTCTTGTTTGGTCATTTCCTAATAGCAACTAGCGTCGGACCCAAGCGAACTACTTTACGCAGAAACGCCAGGTCCGAAGCGGAATCACGCTGCACTTGGTTCAAGGAGAATGGGAAACGAGAGGGATGCAAAGCTCAACCTCTCTGCTATAAGGCATAGTCCCATTCTGTTCCCCTAAAACAACGTAAATCAGGTTAAATAATAACTCTAGGTCAATGTTTTTGTTCTTCTGTCCTTTGACGATCATTCCGCTGTTCCTCGTGATTTGAGAAAAGTTCCCGGCCAACCGGGACCACCCATCCGTAGGACGGACCTATGGCCCATCCTCTGCACTTTCCTCGGATTGTTTTAGTTATTTAATTATCTAACACATTAGTTGGACATGTAACAACCAGCTTCTTTAATTAACCCATTAGGCACTAGTTCCTTCACGTAATCTTATCACTTGACATAGAAAAACAATATCAGACAAGTTCCTTATTAACAGGTCATCATATTTATCTTTGAAATACAAAGAGTCCAGCCCGTAGGCTTATCCACAATCCGCCCGAAGGCTATCTAGTAATCCATAGGGATCACTAATCCAAGTTTCCCCCCGTAGACTAGTATGCGGGCCTTGAGATCCAATCCCGAGTCACGTTAGCCTCTTGTGCAGGACCCAGAAGGCGAGGGATTTACGGCCAGAGCCCCCCTGGCACCCAAGCGTCCTCCTGCTCCAAGTAGCGCTCAACGGAGAGACCTCTCGCAGTGGGTTCGGTCCACGTTCCCGGCGTGGTCAACAACCCCCTCGGTTAGGGTCAGGCACGCAGTCGGGGGTAATTGAAGCTGCCTCTCCCTTCAGGACTTTATCCTAAAGTATAGATATCCATTTTATCTTTTAACTCATTGATCAAACAAAGCCAAACAGTGTTCTAAAATCTATAGTAAGCACAAACATTTCCATCAATCGTTTTTGTTGTTGGTAAACTGCTAAGGAATGAATCCTTCCTTTCGAATGCGTCCAGCACTTGATCCGGGATGACTTGCAACTTGGCAAGATCCCCTATATCCTGGGTTAGGGCGTACCCTATTAACCCAACTTGGTCAAACCTTGAGTTCATTAGTTACTTCCGTTTATCGGCTGGTCTTTGGTTTCTAAACAATCTTCCTTACTCAAGAAGGATACTAAAGTATTCATCCTCTTGCAAGATAGCTTGTGTAAGGATCCCCCATCCTCGTTGTGAGAATTTGGCCTTTTTCTTGTGATCCAATCATAAGACTATATGACTCTGCACTTGCTGCGCAAGTACCCGCATCTTACTATGTGACAATGGAGTCACGAAACAATTTGTTTCAGGTTCTTTAGACTGACGTCGTTAGACCTAGGGTTTCCAAGTTTCATCTTTGTAAGATTTCGAGGGACAAACCCTAGTTTATTTTACAATTACAATTCACTGTCCCTACAATCAGTGAATGTGGGCAAGTATTTAAGGTATAAGCATTTCCTGGAATTTAACTTATTCCGAATGAGTATTCTGCGGCTTAGGTGTTTAGGTTTTATGCCAATTTGGTTAACTCTAGAAGATAATTTCAAGATTACTTCCACATGATTCGTTGACTATGCGTAAATTGATTTTTCAATCCTTAACTTATCGGTTTGAGGTCAGGCAAGGTTAATTTCAACTAATCTTCCCTTTTCATTGCGAACAAAATTCATGCTAAATAAGCAACCTTTTCTTTGCTAATTTATGCAGTTAACAACGATAATTTCATAGATTTTATGCATCGTAAGAGTCATTTCATGATTTGCACTTTCCATGATGATTCATTGCAAAAAGAATAGGGTTTAATAGTGCGAGATGCAGTTTTATACCTTTACGCTTAACCGAAGTATACTATTTTAATGGGTAACAATCTAGCTCATAATTCATTTCAATGCATAAAGCTATTTGCTAAAAATACGTTTATGCTTTATTTATTTTGCATGTTCCATTAAATGTATTAATGACTAAATTCCTTTGTCGTGAACAACTAGGACAAAATATATCCTATTTCTAACAATTAACCTTGCATGATTGAATTACAACGATATAAAATAAAAATTAAGAAGGAAAACCGGGTTTGCGGTGAGATATCCACATGGATACCGGGAGATGACCCTCCCGCGGCTGCGCCTTGGACTTTCCTAAGAGGCATTGCAATTGTAGTCGTTCGGGCATGGAAGCAGCTTTACAATTCTTCTTTGGAATTCACCGTTGCTCCCTTGCACCACAATACTTTTCTTCTCTTTTTCGAGTACGGGAAAAAAAAAATCAAAGTCCCAAGGGTATTTTGAAAAGGTAAGGAACTGCTAAGGGTTTTAACCACGGGAGAAATGGGGGGTAATTCCTAAGTCCAAGAGAAAGGCTTAAGGAATTTTATAAAGCACACGGATTTTTAAAACCCACAGGAAACATGGGAGGGTTAAGGAAAAAAGAAACCTTAAGAGCTTTAAACATGAGGGGGTCTTCAATATGTCACAAGGGAAGGGGGATGCGGAATTTTACACACACGGGGGTGTTTTTGGCTTAAGGGATAAGAGGGATGATAGGACACAGGGGAAAATGGTTTCAAAGCTCAAAACAAAGAGCTTAAAGGTTAAGTCAGGGAAGGTATGGAAGGGTTTTGAAAGGCACGAGAAGGGGGTGAAAAGGGCCTTAGGAGATTAAAAATCCGGGGGGGTGAAAGGGGGCTTAACTAGCCCCCCCTTTAGAAGCTTCTCATTAGAAGCTTCCACAGCTTCTACGTGGCAGGGAGGGAGGATTTGGCACCGTGTTGGCGTCGGCGAACTGGCGTACTCCTGGGAGGCGACGAGGGCCTGTGGATGAAGGCGGTGGTATCTCCATGGCAGCGCTGCAGTCACAACGTCCTTCACTCCCCCCCTTCCTCACGACCACAATGGCAACTGGATAGGGCCCACACTCATCAGTTCTCATGGCAGCACCTCCTTTTTTTCTTCTACCCTCTCGTCTCTCATATGGCAGCAGCCCCCCCTTGATTTAAATAGGGGAGGGGAGAGGGATCCTCCCTCCCGACGTGGCGAGAGGCATGGCCTTGAAGATAAGCAAGCTCCAACGAGAAGCTTGCTGTCCTTTCTAAATCCCTCTCCCCCTCCCGCACAAACCGTCGCTGACAGAGTAAAAAAAAAAGAATTTTCCATGAAATATTTGATATATTACAAGAAGATAGGGGAAAGGGTGGGGAGTCTAATGAATGATGTTTTATGGAAGTGTTAAATGTGGGGAAGAAAGTGTGGGTGTGTGTAAAATTGGGAGGTGATCTCCACCACAGTTGGAAAAAGTTGGCGTCCACCATTTTGGCCATATCTCTCGACTCGTAGCTTCGAAAAATTATAAAAAAATACCAACCAAAACTTCAACTCATGCGCTACAACTTTCATGTTGAAAAGTTTTTTTGGGTCAAAGTGGAAGTATTTTTAAAAAATCTTATAAAATCACGTGCCTAATTTTTCTTCCACTAATGCTTCCAAGAAGGGTCCCATTTGTTTGAATTATCATAAGGCTCCAAAGTCATGATATTATGAGCCTCACATGCCCTTTGGATGGCTCCAAATCCATTTCATGTCTTTTCTTTTCACATTAAACATTTTCCCTTCACCTTCCTCCATTGATCTTTACTCTTCACCCCCCCTTGGTAAACCGGTCCACAAAATATTTCCATCCAGTGATTTCTTGGATTTCCCAAGAGGTTGTTCCTAGCGTCTTCTTTATTTCAAACCTCCAAATGTACAAAAATCAACAAAGTGTTAGACAATTATTTTTTTGTAATTTTCTCGGATCATATAGTCCCCCCCAACCTGGCTAGAGGTATTAATGTCTCTAGACACTCTTTGGTATCTTGAGCTGACCCCACCCTGATGTGATAGGGTTTTAAGTGCCATCCATTTACCCTAGTCTTGTGCACTTTTCCCTCAATGTATTGAAGTTTGTAGGAGCCATTGTTGAATTTTTTTTGTGACCCAAAACGGTCCCTCCCACCGGTAGAGAAACTTTCCATCCTTTCTTTTATCAAAGCGATTGTCATATTGAAGCACTAAAGATCCCTCCTTGATGTTTTTATCTATTAGCTTCTTGTTGAACTTTTCTCTACGCTTCTCAGCTTCCTAGGAGTAGTGGTTAATGGCTTCTTCACGATCCAATTGTAGCCTCTCTAGGTCCAGTAATCTTTGATGTAACTTCTCCTTTTGAGAGCCTACTGTGTCACCTAATACTCGAAGGCTAGTTAATTTCACCTCAATAGGCAAAAGAGCCTCTTGTCCATAAACTAGATGAAAATGTGTGAACCCTAACATGGTTTTGAAGGAGGTTCTGTAAGCCCATAGAGCTCCACTAAGGTGCTTGTCCCAATCCCAAGACCTTGAATGTACCTATTTGCTGATGATTTTACAAATCATTCCATTTACCTTCTCCACCAGTCCATTGCATTGAGGATAGTAAGGGGTAGAGTGTCGTCATTGAATATTTAGCTTTTGCATGAGTTCACTCACCACATTAGCTCTAAACCCTAGTCCTCTATCTAATAGCATTTCAAGAGGGTACCAAACCTACAACAAATGTGGTCAAAGATGAATTTATTCACTTCCTTAGCAGTGATTCTTCTAGTTGGCATAGCCTCGGCCCATCTAGTCATGTAATCTACCCCCATGATAATATACTCTTTTCCTGATCGAGTGTGTGGTAGAGGCCCTATGGCATCAATTCCCCACTTCTCAAAGGGTCCACAGACCTTGATTGGGGTTTGGGGTTCTGCTATGAGCCGTCGTGGTCCTGATTTCTGACATTGTTCATATATTTGACACCAATATTTGACATCTCGGTGTAGACTGGGCCAAGTAAAGCCGGCTTGTAGAACCTTTCTACTTGTGATGTCGTGTGCAAAGTGGCCTCCACACACATCATTATGGCAAGCTTTTAAGATTTCTTCAATTTCCCACTTTGAAGGCACTTTCCTAAGCACACAATCCTTACCAAGATAATACAAACTATCATTTACCATGCAATATCTTGTAGCCTTCCAAGCTAGCCACTGTCTTTCTCCCTTAGTCAGGTGTTTGGGAGCTTATCCTTGCTCTAAGAGGTGTAGAATATCTTCTAAGTCTTCCTTGCCTTGCTGAAGTGGGGGTTTGATAGCCATTGCTCCCACCATTGACTCATTCGGCTTTGATGATGCTAGATGGTCCGCATCCTTGTTCTGGTCTCTTGGCACATGATGTACTTCTGCCTCCCTAAATCTTCTCATAAGAGATTTGACCTCTCTCATTTTACTAGAGAGGTTTGTATTTTTGCATGCCCATGTACCTTGCATCTGCCTTACTAATAGCATGGAGTCTCCAAAAGCATTCAACCTCTGGATTGAATTACTAAGACACCAACAAAGACCATGAATTAAAGCTTGATATTCTGCCTCATTGTTAGAGTGGACACCTTCCAAGATGATTCCTTCACCATATATTTTCTCTCCTAAAGGAGAGAAAACAACAATGCATGCTGCTACCTTATCCTTAGTTCTCTTGTATGCACCATCAAAGTAGAGGCTATAAGCATCTATAAGAGTCTTTATGGATGGGGGTGGTGGAAGGTCCTTTCTTTTCACCCTGAGATTTTTCTCATAGCATCTGTTTGTCAAAATATCAACCAGGCATGCTCGAGTTGTTTTTTCAACCTGCACTGTATAATCAAACTCTTGAAGTCGAACCACCCACTTTGCTAATTTTTCAGAGATTTTCATATGTTGTAGTGCATAGGGAAACATATCCTCCTCCACAGTGATGATCAGAAACCTCTTTGGAAGCAAATATGGCCGAAATTTGGTTACTGCAAACATGAGGGCCAATACTAGTTGTTCCATGGAGGTGTAAGCCTTCTCTGAGGCTTTCATGAGGCGACTAATAAAATACACAGGCCTCATGAAGGATGTTTTTGGATATTTTTGTAGGAGAGCAGCACCAATGGCCTCTTCTCCCACACTAGGGTTTACAAAGAATGTTTCTTCCCAATAAGGCTGGAGGATTATAGGAAGTGACTCCAACATTTTCTTTATCTCCTTAAAATGTCCTTCACTTTGTTCACTCCATACAAGTGTTTCTTGGCGTGTCAATTGCTGCAGGGGATATATGGCCTGAGAGAGTTAATAAAACTTCAAATAGAGGAAGACAAAGATGGAACAAGCACAGGTTAGGAGCTACATGCTGTCCTCTTCTTCATTATTCTTCAACCATTCCTCCAACTGTCCACGCACCCTAAAATGGTATCCTCAAAAGATAGATACCCCAAACTTAAGGACACTTTACATACAACCATAGGATATGACATATTTATCAACACTCCCCCTCAAGCTCAGAATGAGCTTGCAAAGGTAATACTCCAAGTGCACTCCTGAAGTATTCAAACTTATCTTTACCTAATGCTTTGGTAAAGATATCAACAACTTGGTCATTTGTTTTCACATGGACCAAGTCAATCTCTCCATCAATGACTTTTTCTCTAATGAAATGATAGTGCACTTCTATGTGTTTTGTTCTTACATGGTAGACTGGGTTCTTTGCCAACATAATGCTACTAACATTGTCACAATACATAATGACTCCACCATCAATCTCTATGCCCATGTCATATAAGATCAATCTCAGCCATGTCTGCTCACATGCTGCCAATGCAATGCCTCTATACTCTGCTTCAGTGCTTGATAAAGCAACTGTAGGTTACTTCTTACTGCTCCAACTTACCATGGCTGATCCAAATGAGAATGCATAGCCACTAGTAGATCTTCTATCCATAGAGCTACCTGCCCAGTCTGCATCTGAGTATCCAAATAATGTAGGCTTGATTCCTTTTTCATAAAACAGCCCAAATCCAGTTGTCTTCTTCACATATCTAAGAACTCTTCTTACTACATCCAAATGTGATTTACATGGTTTCTGCATAAACTAACTTATCAATCCAACAGTGTAACTCAAGTCTGGTCTTGTAATGGTCAAGTAGATAAGACTACCAACCATCTTTCTGAACATAGTAACATCCTCAACATAAGATCCATCATCCATCAACTTAGCATTTTGATCTAATGGTGTATCAACCGGTTTGCATCCTGTCATGCCATATTTTTCCAACATCTCCAATGCATATTGCCTTTGTATCAGCCATATACCATGAGGTGTGTCAATAACCTCAATACCCAAGAAGTATCTCAACAAATCAAGGTCCTTTATATCAAACTCTTTATGTAACCCATGCTTAACTTCAGTAATCTCCTTCTCAAGTGTACCTGTAATAATAAGATCATCAACATAGATGACCACAACAATCATACCATCTTCTGTATGCCTCACATAAAGTGAATAATCATCTTTGCTCTGTTGAAATCCCATACTGCATAAGAATTTGCTGATTCTATCACACCATGCTCTTGGTGCTTGCTTCAGTCCATATAAAGCCTTCTTCAACCTGCATACATAATGTGGGTATTTTGGATCCACATAGCCCTCTGGTTGATCCATGTACACTTCCTCTTCTAAGTTTCCATTCAAAAATGCATTTTTCACATCCATTTGATAAAGCCTCCAACCATAGATAGAAGCCAAAGCAATTACCGATCTCACTATCGTCATTTTAGCTACTGGACTGAATGTTTCTTCATAGTCCAAACCATATGTTTGTGCATATCCTTTTGCAACTAGCCTTGCTTTATACCTTTCAAGAGAACCATCCGACTTACATTTGACCTTATAAACCCATTTACATCCAATGGACTTCTTGCCATAAGGTAGTTTCACCAAATCCCAAGTCTTGTTTTTCCTTAGTGCATTCATCTCTTCATCCATTGCTTGTCTCCACTCTTTGCTCTCTACTGCTTCTTCAAAGCAAGTAGGCTCCACATGTTGTACATAAGAAACCATGTATACATAATGCATCTTCATGGACCCATTATAAGTCAATCTATCAACTGGATACCTTACCCTTTCTGACCTTCTCAATTGAGGTGCACTACCGTGTGTCTCATCTGATCTAGCATGTGGTGGCACATACTTTCCTGCACTTCTAGTGCCAGGTGTTTTAACATGTGAAATGCCATACTCATCATCTATAGATTCATCTTCTGAACTTTCAGTCATTGGTCTCTTACCTTTTGCAACTTCTGCACTCCTTTGTGCATTTCTCAATCTACCACTCCATGGACTGTAGCTGCCACTGTTTTCCACATTCTCTTGAGGTCTTGAAGCATCTTCCACATGCTGATTTTCAGCCTTGCTGTTTGCTGAAATTTTCCTTCCATAGCCATTATCATCATTGCTTTCATAGGAATCAACATCCACTGCACGTTTGGGCTTGTACCATGATTCATATTCACTGAATCTGACATCCCTGCTTATGTATACTTCCTTACTCACTGGATCATAGCATTTGTATCCCTTCTTCTCATCAAGATATCCAAGGAAAATGCATTTTATAGCCTTAGGTTCCATCTTCTTTCTCAAATCATCCAGAACATGAACATAACAGACACATCCAAAGACTCTAAGATATGCAACAATGGGTTTCATGCCATACATTCTCTCATATGTTGACATATTATGAATCAAGGTTGTAGGTGTTCTATTCATAATGTGAACTGCAGTATGCACTACTTCTGCCCAATATGACAATGGCATGTTCATTTGATTCATCATTGCCCTTGCAACCTCTACAATAATCCGATTCTTCCTTTCAGCCACACCATTTTGCTGAGGTGTATACATGCATGTCAATTGCCTTTTGATACCATGATCTCTCAAGAAGTCACAAAACTCATATGACATGTACTCTCCACCATTATCTGACCTCAAACATTTTATGTAGCATCCAAACTGCTTTTCAGCCATAGATTTAAATTCCAAGAACTTTTCAAATGCTTCACTTTTATGCTACATAAAGTACACCCAAGTCATCCTGCTAAAATCATCAATGGAAGTGATATAGAATCTACATTTTCCGCTCATGGAAACATTCTGACTTGGGCCCCAAATATGTGAGTGTATTATTTCCAAAGGATAGCTGCTTATTCTCCCCCTCTTTGGAAATGGCAATCTGGACTGCTTGCCAAATTGACAAGCCTCACATACATGATCAAAATTCACATGTCCTAAATGCGGTAGACCACGGACTATCTGTTTTGATTGCATTTGCTTCAATCTTTGCAAATTAACATGACCAATCTGTCTATGCCATAATTCCACATCCTTATCTTGCCCATGTCCTCTCTCAACATACATAGAGTTTTGAATCACTGGAGTACCTGCATCCAAAGCAAACAATCTCCCTTTCTTTCTACCATGAGCAATCACCCTGCCAGTTCTCCCATTATGGAACTCTTCAATGAAACATCCAAACTTATTGAATCTCACCTGCAATCCTTGATCTGTCATTTGACCAACCGATGCTAGGTTCTTAGTTATTGTGGGCACATAAAGTACATCACCAAGCTTGTTCTCAATCCCATCTTTAGTAACAAGTGGCACACTACCAATATGAGTAATTTTGTATAAAGTATCATCACCAGTGGCAACATATTCATCATTCTGCATTTGCTCCTTACTATCAAACCACTCAGCATGATGAGTCATGTGGTTTGTAGCTCGTGAATCCAAAAACTAGTCATTCTCACGAAGAGGATGAGTCATGCTCCCAAGCACATGCTCCATAGCAAATAGGGGACCTCTAGGCGATCCACCTCTAGGTCCATACCCTGTACCAACATAAGTGCTTGCATAGTGGCCATATTGAGTCCTTCCATGACCCCTAGACATGGCATTCTGTTTTTGATAACAATCCCTCTCAAAGTGACCAAACTGCCCACAATAATGACAAGTGCCATCTCTTTGTGAAGAAGGACTAGACCGTCCTCTACCTCTAGGGAAAGATCTCCCCCTGTCTCTATGCATGAAGTCACCATGACCAAAGTTACCTCTTCCACGAGCAAAACCATAATTACTACGACCAAGTGAAGAGCCTCTAGCTCTAGATGAGCTGCCACAACCTCTCTGGTGATAGAAAACACTATCTCCACCTGCATTTTTGCCACTGCTAGATGCATTCAATCCCAACTTGATTTCTTCTGTAAGTAGCAATCCAATAAGCTCCTCAAAGTCAGGCATAGAGCCTCCCCTAATGGAAATAGAGGTATCTAAAGATTTGAAAGCTGGTCCAAGCCCATTTAGTGTCACTGACACTAAATCATCATCATCAATAGGTGCATTAATGGATGCAAGGTCTTCTAAAATTTGCTTGATTTCTGCGACATAGTCACTGATACTGTGATTGCCTCTCCATGCTCCATGTAATCTCTGCTTAAATTGTATCTTACGAGCCTCTGTACATGTTCCATACATTTTTTCTATGATTTTCCATGCCTCCTTACAAGTACTTGCCTTTTTTTATGAGGAATCAATGTTTCTGAAATACATATGGAGATCCAATGCAAAACCTTCATGTTCTTCCCAGTCCAATCCTTGTACGCTTTCTTTTGCTCTTCAGTTGGATGTTCGGGAACTTCTAGACATTCATCATCACCTGTTATGAGGTCCCATAGACCTCTACCCATCAAAAATTCTCCATCCTGTAAGGCCAAACACTATAGTTGTCTTTGGTCAATTTGTCTCCCACAATCTGAGTGATCTGTGCCATGTCAGACATTATGACTGCTGCAAATTTAGAAGAAAACAACAATACAATCTATCTAGAAATGATATTCAGCAATATGATTATCATATATGTGTCCAAAAACTATCATATACATCGATCCATGATGCCAACATGTCATACATTTAGTTCCCAGCAAAAAACATCTAAATCGGATTCCACACGATGTCTGTATGACCCAAAATGCATCAAAACATGGGTCTAAAGTTGACCACTTTTCCTGCAATTTTTTTGTGCCAAACTGAAAGTACTTGTCAAGCTGAAGTTGCAGAAGATTTCCCAGAATTCTCTGAGCAAAAATCGACCTCCAAACAACTAATTCAACACTGCAAGACATTAATGTAGCACAACTTTCCCTTGAGCAAACACAACTCTGTATAATGCTGCAAACACCCAAGAACATTGAAGGCCCTTCCATAGCCCTGTTGTTAAGGTCTACCACCAGTTTACTTCTGATTGCAGCATGCCTTTCTGATGAGCATCCATGATTTTGCACACATAACCAGCTGTTGCCACTTGGAACAACTAACCAGCTAGCTTACAGCTTCTGCCATAGCTCAGCATTGAGCATATTGTATGTTGTTACAGACCTGTTTTACCATCTGATGTTTCTTCCAAAATTCCTGAAAGAACGTGACAATAATATGAGAGTAGGGTGGTTTCTTCATACACCATTTCCATCTTCAGAAATATATTGGACTTTACCATCACGTTTGGAGCTTCTTAAAGCTATGCTTTCAGCTGATCTGATAGGATTCCACACTTATGATTATGCAAGACACTTTGTGAGTGCCTGCACCCGTATTCTTGGCCTGGACGGCTGCCTCTCCATCACAGCAGGCTTCATCTTCATCAATCGCTAGCAGGAAACACAGCTATGGTTACCAGCCCGGCCTCCTTTGTGGCCTTGCCATGGCCTGCCGTGCATTGCTCCCTGTCATCATCGTCATCATCTTGTAGCTCCGCAAGCCTCCATTTCCTGAACCACAGGCAATCCAAGAGCACCACAGTCCTGCACAATAGGTCCTCTCTGCACATCAGGGGTGGACCAGATGGCGAATCCCCTCCAACAACCCACAAACAGCTTGTAGTCCAAAGGCCTAGACGTAGTGATACATTGAGAGAGGCACCAGAGTCTGCAGCTGCGTCATTGCAGACTATGAGTGATTATGTGTTGCATAGTGCACACTATCCTGTCGTTATTGTTAGGCCATCTGAGGCACTTCAAAAAACATCATTCAAATCATCTGAGAGGTCCAAAAAGATTGTGATAGCAGTTGATGACTCTAAGGAGACTTTCCATGCATTCGTCTGGTCCTTACATAATTTCTGTACCGAGCTAGACAAAGTAGTTATTTACCATGTGCACCATTCTGCAGCCCCCTCCATTATAGCTGTAGGAGCAAGTGCATTTGAGATGGAAGAGATCTACTTGCCTCTTGATACAACTGATGAAATGGAAGTACAGGCTCTGATACCATAATAAAACTTCAAATAGAGGAAGACAAAGATGGAACAAGCACAGATTAGGAGCTACATGCTGTCCTCTTCTTCATTATTCTTCAACCATTCCTCCAACCATCCACACACCCTAAAATGGTATCCTCAAAAGATAGATACCCCAAACTTAAGGACACTTTACATACAACCATAGGATATGACATATTTATCAACAAGAGTAAGTGTATAAATCTACCCAAATATCTTAGCTTTTGTAAGAAGGAGACTAATTGTTTGATGGAGCTTGGGGAAGGTAGAGCTAGCAATGTTTCTACATTTTTTGGATCTATCTCAATTCCTTCAATTGACACTACATGCCCTAGTAGTGTAACCTTGCTTTCCCCAATGTGGCATTTATCCTTATTTAGTTGTCCACCCAACCTAGCTAAGCAAGTAAATCCTTCATCAACCTTGCGTAGATGTATGTTTCTTGAGCTGTAAATACAAAAGTCATCTATGAAAACCCTTATGGACTTACCAATGGAATACCATATTCATGAATCGTTGAAAGGTTGCTGGGGCATTTGTGAGACCAAAGGGCATGACCCGAAAGGCAAAACAACCCCATGGTGTGATGAAAGTGGTCTTCTTTTGATCCTCCTCTGCGATGCAAATCTAGAAGTAGCCAGAGTAGCCATCACACACTGTATACCGCTCATGTTCCGCTACTTCATTCAAGATTTCATCCTGAAATGGGAGAGGGAAGTGGTCCCTCTTTGTTGCACCATTTAGTGGCTTGTAATCTATGCATACTCGCCACTTACCATTTTTCTTTGGCCTCACTACTACTGGGAAGACCCATTCTGAATCTTCCACTAGGTATATGAATCCTGCATTCAAGAGTCTCTTCACCTCCATCAGCAGTGCATCCTGTTGCACAACTCCCGGTCTTCTCAATCTTTGTACTACAGGTTTGCTTCCTTCTTTGAGTTGGATGTGATGCTTCACTGCAATGACACCTGTAATGTGAGTATAATCAGAAATAAACAATGATGCATGCTTCTTGAGAACATTCACATAACCCTCCCTTTCTTCATCCTCTATATCCTTGGATATCATCTTCTCTAGGCTAGAGTCCCACACATCTTCTCCTTGGATTCTTGGGTTGTCTTCTGATGAGGTAGGTTCCTTTAAGGTGACGCCCATAACTTTGAGAGTGCTATCACTCTCTCCACTTAAACTCTCTTCCTCTTCTACCGATGAGGAACATCCACTTGAGCTCCACTCATCAGCAGATGTTTCTAGTTCAAGGTTCTCTTAACGCCCACTCTTCAAGTTATAAACTACCTTTTGATCGTGGCCACCCACCCCGGCGTGGCCTCAACTCTAGATCCCCTGTTGCCCAATCCTGCCTAGCTCCGATGCCCATAAGCCAAGGTCTCCCTAGGATGAGGGGATATCCTTCTCCCTTTACTGGCATCACATAAACATCCACCGCTGCAGTGATTCCAAAAACAGAAACTCTCAAAGCTTTCACTACACCCACACATGTGACCACATCATTGTTGGCCATCTTTGCCCTAAAGGTTGAGGATTCCATTACTTCTAAGCCTAATTGATACATAAGCTTTTCTGTCATGACACAAACCTCTGCTCCACTATCGATGTATGTTTTTCGAATCTGTTGGCCTTTGATTTGAGCCTCCACTAAAGGCACTATATCTTTGAGGCCATATGCCTTGATTGCACTAACCATTTTACCTTGCCTTACCCTTGTGCTTATCATTTTTCACCATTGTTGTCGTAGCTTTTGAGAGGCATGAAGTAGTTGTGGCCAAGTAATTTTTGGCCCTTGAGAGCTCACATTTGCTATCAGATCATAAGGTTGTGTCCGAGAACCCAAAGGGAAGTTGAAGATATCAATTTTAGACCTAGTTCGAGTCTTTCTCTTCTTCCCTTCATCTCTAAGTGCCCATGATGTACTTGCCTCTTTGATTGCTTCCTTGCTTGCCTCAGTTTGGACACGTACCCGCTTGATAGGCATGGTCTCTACTACATCTACCTTCATCTTACCTCTCGCTATTTCTTCTTGGAGCCTTTTATCCCTGACCACCTCCTCTATTTTTATGACATTAACATTTGGTTTTACAACAAGGGTTTCAGCTTGAGCATAAGGTGGTTGTAAAATTACAGGTCGTGATTGCTCTTGCTCTTGAGTCCTAGCATGAGGAGGGCTTACTTGTTGTCAAGGACCTCTGGCAGGGTGATTATATCTTCTAGGGTGAGGACAATTGTACATGCCATGACCATTTTCTCAACAGTTGTAACACAACATCTCCCTTTCTTGTCGCCGCATTTGTGGTTGATTCCCACCATTCCCCTCAATAGGTCTTCTTGCACCTTGCACAAGATTCACTCTCAAACCCTCTAGTTGATTAGTAAGATTGTTTATTTGTTGGATCATGTCTTGTTGACCTCTAACAAGGCCTAGTGCATTAGATACATTTGGGGGAACTTGAGAGGCCTCCATAGTTGTGATGTTGTTTCCCAAAACTGCTTGGCTAGCTTGGGCTTGGTAGAGAATCTTTCGATTCTTTTTCCTAGTGATTCTCAAAGCATCTTCAAAAGTGTTTGGAAATTTTACATTTACCTTCTCCCTAAGCAAGGGGTACAAACCTTAAATAAATCGATCCTTTTGAAGGCAGTTTGGAGCTCTCTCACCAGGATTCAATGAGTCTGACCACTGCCCCCAAAGCTTCAAAAACCCTTCCTCATAAGTTGCATAACCATAAGGATCACTTTGATGGAGGGCCAAAAGCCATTGCCATAACTTTTCAGTTGAGTTAGTTTGTTGAAATCTCTGCAAGAAAGCTGCCTTCAATCCCTCCCATTCAGCTCTTTGGGCTGGATTTAGAGTTTGGAACCACATTCTAGCTTCTTCCTTTAGCACCAAAGGAAAAGCCCTCAACTTTAATGCTTCATCATCTCTCCCAGAGACAAGAAGGCCATCGTTGTCCAAAAAATCCACTGCATTTTTCCCATTGCGCCCAAAGAAGCTTGGAAATACCATGTTGCCTTAGTAGAGTACAAAGATGAACACGTCTAGACTTAAGTTGTATTTTATGAGGGGAAGGATGAATGGGTTCATAGATGCATTGATTTCAACAAGACGTCTAGGCCCCAGTATGCTTCCAATAATGCCTTGGAATCTAAGCTTTGTGTCGGCTACAATATGCATAGTTTGCATAGCAAGAGGTTGGATTGGTCCATACAACTCGCGGTGATTCATGAGAAACTATTATAATAAAATAAAGACATGTACAATGAAGGATGCATTGTAGTCTAGCATTAGGAAGATTATAGGTTCTGGTGATACAAGAATCTCCCTTAATCTTTTAGCCCCAAAGTACATGACAAGACACTACTGGAAGAAAATCTTCCTACTGATGCATACATTAACTCGGATGTTTTGTACAGAGTGGAAGGTGTAGAAATTTGGACCATTAGTATTATTCATAAGTGGAGACTACTTAAGGAAGTAGAGGGAATGCACTTTCTTGAATTATAAAGGATTTTCCCCAGAGTGTTTCTTTCTAGAACCCACCAACTTTGCTATACAGAGAATTTGCTCACCAGTGATTGTTCTTGTCTTAGTGTGTTTATCCTCGGTGACATATATTTCATAAGGTGTGATGGGCACCTTTTCAACCACGCCCAACCTTCGAGCTAGCAACAACAGTTGAAGGTAGTTTCCATACTTTGCACCTCTACAAAACTCCACACCGTTCATGCATAGTTGTCCTCCTTTGATGTGGATTAGGCCAGAGAGAGAGAGAGAGATTTGATGATTTGGAGATGAGGACCTCCCGGAAGGGCATTCACTTTGTTTGCAAAACACTCACCACAATTATGAGAACCTAGAAATTGATGGCAACATGATTTTTTTCGTTGTGAGAGAATGGAATTTCTAAGGTGAACACCTTTTACCCGCATACGTGCCGTCATCCAATAGGCATACTTCCTTTCTTGGGCTTTCTTGGGAGATCATTGTGGGAGTCGTGGACTTCGACCAGCTTCAAAAAGAGTTAGTGAAGGCATTAGAGAAGAGCACTTAGAGCACTTGTTGTAGAGGATGCACCACTATGTGTTGTATCGTCCCGTATAAGGAGGTAGAGAATTGTGGATGAGAATGTCCTCAGTGGGGGCACCAATTTATGACGAAGGAAATTCGGTATGGCAGCCTCTATACTATGCCAAACTCCCTTCTTCCACAAAGTGAATGAGTTAAGGGCACCACCTAGTCATGGAAGAGTGGACTAGGACGCTATGCAAAAGGGAGAGTAGCTTGTGAGGGAGAAGAGAGGAAAACTAAGAGAGAGAGAGAGAGAGAGAGAGAGAGAGAGAGAGAGAGAGAGAGAGACAAAGAGAGAGACAGAGACAGAGACGAGACAGAGACAAAGACAGAGACAGAGAGACAGAGAGAGAGAGAACTACAAAAAATAGATGAATCAATAAAACTTAAGAGGTCACAAGAGATGGAGAACCTCAAGACATAACCAATATACACAATATGGACACCAATAGCATGGGCTTATTACACTGTAGAGCATGCATAAGCTATAGTAAGAGAATGAACTGCATAAGCTTGTGAGAGAGAATGGGGAAGGCTCAATAGGGCTGAAGGAGGCCTCTTGGCTCTCTCTTGCAAATTACAAAGGAGAAGGCCTCTTTATATAGGCCTTGAGGGTGTTTAGGGAGGAGGTTAAGATAGAATAGGAATTAACACCACCAAATTTGCATTAAGGCGGTTCCACCAATGTGGAAGCTCCATCTAGATATTTTGTTGACCAATTTTGTATTAATCAAGTTCCATCATAGGTGAGTTGTCTCCATTCTCCCCCCCATAGCTTGAGTCCAAGAGCTCTCCTATAAAAAAATATAGAGAATCTTCATAAAATAAGATCATATCTAGCAATAATGGAGAGAGAGTAGTGAGAATTCATACATTACTACTACAATTAAGGATGATTTAAGGGTGATTAAGGAGGGAAATTCTAATGGTTTATTAGCTTGAGAGAGAGGAGAAGAGAGGGGAAAGGGTTGGGAGTCTAATGAATGATGTTTTATGGAAGTATTAAGTGTGGCGAAGAAAGTGTGGGTGTGTATAAAATTGGGAGGTGGTCTCCACCACAGTTGGAAAAAGTTGGCATCCATCATTTTTTGCCATATCTCCCAACTCATAGCTCCAAAAAATTATAAAAAAATGCCAGCCAAAACTTCAACTCACGGCTACAACTTTCATGTTGAAAAGTTTTTTTGGATCGGAGTGAAAGTATTTTTAAAAAAACTTACAAAATCATGTGCCTGATTTTTCTTCCACTAATGATTCCAAGAAGGGTCCCATTTGTTTGAATTATCATAAGGCTCCAAAGCCATGACATTATGAGCATCACATGCCCTTTGGATGCCTCCAAATCCATTTCATGTCTTTTCTTTTCACATTACACATTTTCCCTTCACCTTCCTCCATTGATCTTTACTCTTCACCCCCCCTTGGTAAACCGGTCCACGAAATATTTCCATCTAGTCATTTCTTGGATTTCCAAGTGGTTGTTCCCACCCTCTTCTTTATTTCAAACCTCCAAATGTACAAAAAATCAACAAAGTGTTAGACAAATATTTTTTTGTGATTTTCTCGGATCAGTCATGTCAAGAAAAACTACCTTGTAGAAATGTTCGATTGGTTTTATAAATCCATCTTCGGTCGCTCCATCAAATTGGAGAATGCTAAGGCTACTACATTGGCTAAATCTCTCAAGCAACAAATCCATGCATGTAATGAGGCAAGCTAGACAAATTCCTCCTCCTCCTCTAGTATCCCTCCCTCCCCACTCTAGAACCAGAGCGGATGGCAATCATAGCGAGGTTCAACCAAAGGAGTCCCATGGAAAAGGCTAAAGCGGAGGAAGAACTATCACCTAATGGCTCTCGGGGAGATCCGCAAGTACTAAAAGAGTATGGACCTTGTGATCACCAAAGTACCCATTACATGCTTAGTACAGGAAATCCTTCACTCTTATGGATACCAATTCTGCATGCAAGGGACATGCATTTACTAGATGGATAGAAGGGGAGAGAGATTAGAGCTACCAAGAGCCTAGAGTTTTTGTAATACACTACAATGTACTTTGTGAACTTTGACATGTAATGAAAAAACCTTTGCTTTTTATTGTGACTCGAACATCTCATATTATATTTGTGCAATGACATTGTAATGATTAAATTTGCAATGTCAATTGAAAACTCAATGATTAAGTAGAATGAGAAATCGAGTATTAAGCCAATGATCTAGTTCATCTTTTTACTTTATCAAATGATAAGTTAGTGTATATCATACAACCAACAAAGTACAAGAAATTTTTTTAAATTTTGTGGGTTGACAAGCTAAAGTGCTTAGTTTTGGCTCAAAAAGCCCAAAAATATCATCAAAAAGGAAATCTAAGCAATGTAGGATGCCTTGGATGCTACCGAGCATGAATGGGAAAAATGACATCGTACTCAGCATTCTATCTTATCAAACCACAAATTTTTAGTTATATTTTTAATATCTATCATACTTTGAATATGTTCACACTAGTATCATGTAATGTTGGTTTGTAAAATACTTCAAACTTATCAGAATTGAACGCTAAAAAATAGACAATATGCTGGAGAGATAGATTGCAAGAAAAATATGTTTGTATTATAGTGCAAAGTATAAACGGATTTTTCTTTATAGGGCTATGCTTAGAATTGAACGTTAAAAAATAGACAATATGCTCGAGAGATAGAATGCAAGAAAAATATATTTGTATTATAGTGCAAAGTATAAAGGGATTTTTCTTTACAGAGCTATGCTTAGAATCTTAAAGCTCAATACAAGTTTCAGGCCATCTTTAGGTGCTTGATTTTCTCATGGCATTACTTCTCCCTCTTCTTTATGTTTGGTAGCAACCCTATCTTGACACTCTCCTACATGGCTGCTTGGTTAGCTCCTATGGCTTTGCCAATTCCCACAACTTATAGTATCCTTCTATATAGGCGTGCACCAAAAATCTGCTTCACCAACTCCTTTTTAAAAAAAATGATCTTGTACACATTTGAGGTGATGGTGAATATACACAACACTTTTAATAGGAATTTTTTAACAAAAATGATCTTGTGCGCATTCAAGGTGATGGTGAATGTACACAACACTTTTGATAGGGCCTTCAAGATAGAGAATTGAGCCCATTTGCCTAGGGTGGTGAAGATGACATGGACAATGGCTATGTCAACTATGTCAACAATGGGGATCCAGCCAATGTAGTGTCCTATGAAGGCATCCTTCCCGAATGCTCCCTAGCACTTCTGGAGACTTGAAAAATCATCGATAGCAAGCATGGTCTACATTGACAAGAAGTTAGCTCAAAGTAGTATAGTATACACGCCAAAATAAAGTGTCCAAGCATACAATTAGTACACTTACTTCTTGCTCGACATCAGTGAAAATCTTCAATAGCTTGGTCAAGTCTACACTTGACTCAGACTTGTCGATAAGGAGCCTTGCTGCTCTTCTAAGGGCACCTGTCCTAGCACTAAGCTAACTTGCTCTCAGGTACAAAACGTGGCATGATCCACCACCAAGTCCATGACATCTCCAAGAGCAATGAGTATTTTGTCTATGTCTTCGAGCTTTAGGTTGCTAAGAGGTCGATGTACTCCTCCATAGGCAAATCGTCAAATGCAAGAGGGAATTCATTGGCAATTATGAGCATCAAAAATGCCTCATCCTTCTTGACTCCAAAAAATTTCTCTACATCATGGAGAAACACAAAATCTCCATCGTCAATGAAGTATTTGCTCATGCTATCTATGTGATAGTCTGCATCAATTGTAGAGGATATAGCCTCCTACTCACCGAAGCCACCTCCTAAGATGATATCTATAGTAACTATAGCTCTATCGATCATAAGGTCTAGAGATTTTACCTCTTCTACAACCTCTTTGCTTCCTCTCTAGAGCATTGTCCATTGGTGAAGGCTTTGTATTAGGGACATCCTTCAATAAACCTTCCATATGCTCTTCAGCATCCACTATGACTACAGGGGATCCTCACCTTCATTGAGTAACAAAAAAAAAGTGGCAGTCCATGAGAGATAGTCAATGCCATGCTAATCAAAGATGTATTCTCTAGCTTGCTGAGGAGTCTATTCTTGATAAAGTTTAAGATATGGTTAGAATTCGTAAGTAGCTATTGCTTTTCATGCTGGAATGATAGAGAGCTTGAGATAGCCGATTAGATTTTCTTGACAAAATTGGCTCCTTAATACCATCTTTTCTTCTTGTATTCCCTTGGATTTTGTTGATAATTCTACACATCCAAGTCTTTAGTCTTACTACATCTTCCATAGGTTGTTGATTTGCTAGTTTTTTGTTGTTGTGTTATGCATATCATTTGCCACTTGTTTTTGTGTACATTCACTTGTTGATAGAACTTGAGAGCATATGCAATTGAGTTCAATAAGAACTTGGAGAAAATTTTAAAAATTGTTATTAATATCACTTACCTGTTCATGTTGTTAACCATTGGTTGCTTCTGCTTGCTCCCTCCTTACAAGAAAAATATGGCAATGCTTCTAGGCATTGCAAGGGCACTAATAGTGTGTTATGCATGGATTTTTTGATTTCTTGGTTTTTTTTCACTTTTATAAATTTGGTTGTGTATAGAATTGTAATGTACAAGGTTTTATAGTATAGGGTTACTCTGCCAAGATGTGGGCCATTGATAAAAATGAGGATTATACTAGAGTACAGTGTATTTGTTGTGAGAAGTTGCAGCATTTGTGCCATTAGGGTTTAATATGCAACAACATCAAGTACAACACCTTCTTGGTTTAATCTAATCGTAACATGGAACTCTTCTTCTGTGAGAATTTTGTCGAGTAAGGGGAGGTGTAATTAGCATGACTCCTTATAGAATGGAAAATACTTGAAGGGAAGTCAAAGCTACATACATTGGGTCAATTTGGGATTTCCAAATAGCCCATCATTGCTCTGAAAATGTCATGAGCTAACTTTTGAGTTTGGCCATTGAGACTCTCATGTGCGTACCACACTTGCTCAAATGAGCTACCAATCTCTACATTCTCTTTGAGGACTATTGATTCCTTAATGGTTTGGGGGCATAATGAATTGTGGAATATTGGGATCAAACAATATTCCTCAGCTTCCTCTTCTGGAATGAGTTGTAGAAGGTTATCTAGTTGATCACTATATTGCTCATCGTTGAGATGTTCCTGCTTTTCCCAAGATAGTGGTAATATTATGTTATCCTTGAACTCCTCAAGGAGGATTGTAACATCAAATTGGGCATAAACATGAGTAAGGAACATGATTTTATAACATAATTCTTGAAGGCAGATAGTCACTGGTTGATTCTCATTTCAGGAAATTTTTACTGCAATGTCTTTTAATTTTCTCAGCTACAAGTTATGTTTCAATTGATCTAGAGGTCTTAGTCGATTTGAGCTTGACTTAAGATCTACTAACCCTCTTGGGCTTGTTGGTTTAGTGCTTGCAGCACACTTTCTTGAGGTAGTAGGCATATATTCCTTGGCAGAGTTGGTGGGTTGAGTTGCAACTAGGAAGTGTGACTATTGTGGTTCCACTTCTTGATCAAAGTAGCAATTGAGGGCAACTACAGTCCTAGATCTTGGTTCTATTCAGAAGGATTCTTGGGGCTAAGGGGCTCTCCTGTGTTTCAAGTTCCCTGTGGATGTGTCTTTAAGGAAAATGATTTGTCAAGGGTCCCTTTAGGAGATATGGATCTGTGGCCTAGATCTGCAAGATGATTCCTCTTGTATAATCTAGCACTATAAGGATATGGAAGCATAGCGACAGCGCTTTTCAACGCAAAATAGTGAGTACACGAAAGAGAGAGCGAAAGGGAGAGCGAACTCCATCTTGCATTTGAGAGGGAGAGGGAGAGAAAGAGAGAAAGAGGGAGAAGGAAAGCTTCTCACCGCCTCCATCGCTATTTGCGAAGAAGAGGAGGAAGTGTACGGAGGGCGAAGAGGAGCCGCCGTCGCGAAGAGAAGCCGCCGAATCTATCCTCGAGCCTTTACAGTGAGTGCATTGTTCCTTCTTGCTTTGTTTTTGTGTTTTCTCTCTTTCTTTTACTTGTTTTTGTTAAAAAACATGTGTATTGAGAGAGGGAGAGGAAGAGAGAAAAGGAAAGAAGGAACGAGAGAGAGAGAGAGGGAGAAAACATTAAACATAATAGGGAAAGAGAAAGAGAGGGAGAGGGAGAGGGAGAGGGAGAGGAAATGAGAGAGGGAGAGGAAGAGAGAAAAGGAAAGAAAGAACGAGAGAGAGAGAGGGAGAAAACATTAAACATAATAGGGAAAGAGAGAAAGAGAGGGAGAGGAAGAGGGAGGAAGAGAGAGAAGGAGGGAGAGGTTGTTATTATTGTTGTTGTTGTTGTTTTATTTCTTTTCTTTTTTTATTGTTTGTTGTTGTTGTGGTAGTCATAGTAGCGGTAGCGGTAGCGGTAGTTGTTGTTTAATTTCTTATTTTCTTGTTTGTTGTTTTTGTAGTTGTCATAGTAGTAGTAGTAGTAGTAGTAGTAGTGGTAGCGGTAGCGGTAGTGGTAGTTGTTGTTTAATTTCTTATTTTCTTGTTTGTTGTTATTGTGGTAGTAGTAGTAGTAGTAGTGGTAGTGGTAGTGATAGTAGTAGTTGTTTAATTTCTTCTCTTCTAGTTTGTTGTTGTTGTGGTAGTCGTAGTCATGGTCATAGTCGTCGTAGTCATGATTGTAGTAGTAGACTAGTAGTAGTAATAGTAGTTTTCTTGTTTGTTGTTATTGTAGTAGTAGTAGTTTTTTTCTTTTCTTATTTATTGTTGTTTAGTTTTCTTGTTTGCTGCTGTTGTTGTTGTTGTTGTTGTATTAGTTTTTTCTTCTTTTCTTGTTTGTTGTTATTGTAGTAGTAGTTGTTGTTGTTGTTGTTGTTGTTGTTATTGTTTTTTCTTCTTTTATTGTTTATTGTAGTGGTAGTGGTTTATTGTTGTGGTAGTCATAGTCGTTGTAGTCGTGGTTGTAGTAATAGTGGTTTTCTTGTTTGTTGTTGTTGTTGCTGCTGTAGTTGTAGTAGTGGTTTTTTTTCCTTTTCTTGTTTATTGTTGTTTAGTTTTTTTGTGTGTTGTTATTGTAGTAGTGGTAGTAGTAGTAGTTTTTTCTTCTTTTCTTGTTTGTTGTTATTGTTGATGTTATAGTAGTAGTAGTTGTTGTTGTTGTTGATTTTTCTTCTATTCTTGTTTATTGTAGTGATAGTGGTAGTAGTAGAGAGAGAGAGAGTTATGGTGGTCGTAGTCATCGTAGTCGTGATTGTAGTACTAGTACTAGTAGTAATAATAGTAGTTTTCTTGTTTGTTGTTATTGTGGTAGTAGTAGTTTTTTTTATTTTCTTGTTTATTGTTGTTTAGTTTTCTTGTTTTTTGTAGTAGTAGTAGTAGTAGTAGTAGTAGTAGTAGGAGTTTTTTCTTCTTTCTTTGTTTATTGTTCTTGAAGTAGTAGTAGTTGTTGTTGTTGTTGTTGTTGTTGTTTTTTCTTATTTTCTTGTTTATTATAGTGGTAGTGGTAGTGGTAGTGGTTTTTCGTAGTCGTAGTCGTAGTCGTAGTCGTAGTCGTGGTCGTAAACATAGTCATAGTCGTCGTAGTCGTGGTTTTAGTAGTAGTAGTGGTTTTCTTGTTTTTTGTTGTTGTTATTGTTGTAGTAATAGTTTTTTTTGTTTTCTTGTTTATTGTTGTTTAGTTCTCTTGTTTATTGTTGTTGTTGTAGTAGTGGTAGTAGTAGTAGTTTTTTCTTCTTTTCTTGTTTGTTATTATTGTTGTAGTAGTTATTGTTTTTTTTTTTCTTCTTCTTCTTCTTCTTTTCTTATTTATTGTATTGGTAGTGGTAGTTGTAGTGGTAGTGATAGAGAGAGAGAGATATATATTTTGTTAAAGGAAATTGGTAGTAGAGAGAGATATATGTTTTGTTAAAGGAAATGAGAGAGGGGGAGGAAGAGAAAAAGGAAGAAGGAATGAGAGAGAGGGAATAAATATACAGCATAATCAAGAAAGAGAAAAAGAGAGAGAGATGGAAGGAGAGGAGAGAATGAATGGATAGAAAACAAAGAGAGAGTGGTGGCGAGGTTCGGTGAGGTCCAGTGCAATACCATGAGACGGGAAACACTCTGACATATGTTAATTTGTGGGTGGGTGGAGACTTTACATATGTTAATTTTTGCTGAGTTACAAGAGAAGAAATCCCTTCTCAAACAATTTAAGAAAGAAAAAAAGAATAATAACAAAAACAAATTGTTTGTCGTAACGTAGAAAAAATGGAAAACAATGAAGGTCCTTATGTTCAAGATCGCGAAGCGTATCTTAATCAGCGTGTCCCATATCCTTGCTCTCAATGTAAGCTGGTAATTAGACGAAAACGTCAATTGTCTATAGAAGACATACGATGCTTCGGCAAGTTTCAATCTGAGATCATTGATCAAGCAATCTTAGATTTTGAGCAAACGGTAAGAAAAGTTTATATCAATCATGCATTGTATTCGCAAGCTAATTGAATACCATATACAAAAAGATTGGGTGTGGCTGGCAAATTTTCTATCAAGGGAGGTGACATATTGTCCCAAGGAGGAGTACACCCTTTGCGGCCAATTAGAAGAGTTCGTAGGCGTGCGATGGATGGAGTGGCTGAGCTAATCCACCACTTGGAAGGTACTACCCAATCTATGCCATCAATACCAGAGGAGACAGGCAGCCTTCAGACTTACTTACAATCTTGGAGCCTAAGATGGAGGCAATGATCGATGCATTAATTCCCATGGATGTCGAGACTTCTGATCTACTTAGAGAGGAAGTATCCATACCATTATATGATGGGTGCCAAGTATCTCGCCTAAAGACACTGCTTCCACTCCTAAGTGTGCAAGCAAAATACGGGTGGAGCGATGCAAGTGTGACTGAGTTGATCAGGTGTATTGTATGTATGCTTTGTTGATTTCTTTTCGGCACTATCATTAAAAACATTTGTGCTTTTTCAAGGTATTTTATGATTTTTTTTAGGTTACTGAAGTATCATATATTACCACTTGCAAATACCATATCTGAGTCTCATGATGATGCATGACATGTTTTACGAAAGCTTGGCATGGACTACAATAGCATCCATGCATGTATCAACAGTTACATACTGTTTCGAGGAGAATACAAGACTATGGAGACATGTCCAAAGTGTGGTTCTCACAGGTATCGACAGGACTTGCAAGTGCAAACCATCCCTCAAAAAGTTCTTAGACACTTTCCGCTTATCCCCCGCATAAACCACATGTTTCATACGTCCGGCATGGTGAGCTTGACAACGTGGCATGCACAGAATAGGTCCATAGATGGAGTTCAACGAATATCAATGGATTCACATGCATGGAGCCACGTTGACTCTAGCTTCCCAGGCTTTGCCCGAGAGCCAAAGAATCTTCGGCTCGGTCTTGCAATGGATGGCGTGAGCCCATTCGGTCTGCGCTCAACTTCTTACAGTGTATGGCCTATAGTCATTGTTAACTACAATATCCCTCCATGGTTTTCTACGAAGAAAGGACATCTCATCCTTAGCTTACTCATTTCCGGCTGCTACAAAGTCAAAAATATGGACATGTATCTTCATCCACTAGTCAATGAGCTTAAGATTTTGTGGGAGAAGGGTGTCACCGTGTAAGATATGAGCAAGCGCAATGGTCGACAGTCTGCCAATATTTGAGCCATTCTCATCTGGACGATGCATGACTTTTCGGGATTCAGAGAGTGCTCAGGTAAGTAGACTTCCGTTCTCGTTGGTAATATCTATCATATCTTGTTCAAGTTTGTATTCACTGGATAGAGGTGTTGGGACAAGTCTGGTTATCTTAGGTTATCATGCATGTCCATTGTGCGGGCCACAATTAGACTCCCAAAGGTCACGAATCATAAAGAAGATAGTATATCAAGGACATGCCGCTTTCTTACCAGAGGGTCATGAACTCAGGGAAGGTTTTCTTGGATGACCTCCAACACGTATAAATGCTCAAAGCTGGTACGAGCTGAAAATAGTCCACATGAAGTCACATCCAAACGGAATGCGACGATTCTCAGTTTTCTACAAGTTGCCATATTAGACCCACTTACAGATTAACCACTTGTTGGATCCTATGCATATTTTCAAGAACTTGGACAACTTGCTATGGGACCACATCACAGGAAAGAGAGACACTATAGGGGCACAAATGGATTTGAAGAAGGTAGGCAAGATGGAGGTGCTTTGGCCGCAGTCGAGTGCTGATGGCCGCTTGCAGCTACCTCACGCTCCTTGGGTTTCGTCCACTAAAGAAGAGCGCATTGTGAAGCAAATAGTCAAGTCTATCTGCACTCCGACGGGTATGATGCGTTCTCTCAGGATTGCATTTTCTAAAGACGACCAATTATCAGGGATAAAATCCCACGATTGGCATAAGATATGTTAGGTTTGTACTACAAATGGATTGTAAGTAGCCTGCATATTTTGCTATTTGGAGTGTAGTCATTGTTCATAATGCTTTCTCATTTGTGGCAGTTTGTACTATCGATCGCGATCACATGATTCCTTACTCCAGAAATACACGGGGCAATTTACAAATTATCAACTTTAGTGCAATGGATCTCATAGAATGAGATTAAGACATCCTCTATTGAATCCACGAGGCGATGAACAGTGGAGATGGTCTGTCTCTTTGAGAAATACCTTCCTACCAGCATGCTCACAATACAAATCCACCTTCTTGTGCATCTTGTAGATGAAGTGGAGATTGTTGGACTTGTCCATACGTGATGGATGTTCTTCTTGGAGCACTTCATGAAAACCCTGAAAGGCTTTATGCGACAACAAGCTCAGCCAGAAGGTAGCATGGCTGAAGGTTGGTTGGTGTCTGAGGTGCTAGTGCATATTTCACAATGGCTACCAACGGTGAATTCAGACAACAGTATGCTATGGTCGCTGAAGGACGAAGATAGAATGACCGGAGATGTGGTGGTTGGAAATGGGATGGAAAAAGAATGGATACTGCAATGGAGGAGAAAGTGAATTGCTTTTGTATGTTGCACCATGCCTCTATAGAGACGTGGCTCACTAGGTACCAGCAAGCTAGGAAAGATCGAGAGGAAGCACGATTTGAATTTTGATGTAGTATGTGCCATCAACCGATTCGAAATCCCGGGCATGGAAGAGATGCCGCGGTTTATGTCAATGCGATGGTTGCATGGAGCTTTGACCCCAACGTCTCACGAAGGGACGGAGGTCTCAACCGAGAGGAGTAGGGATTCTTGAGGGGATGTAGTCCAAAGGTGATGACGTGTTGTCGTTATTTGTCGTATCTATATTTTATATGTGACAACTAATTGAGTGTTTCAATGTACAATACAAAATATATAGTGCAGCCTTGTCACGCAGACGGCATTTACGCGTGGAGCGTATTGACAAAATGCGCTCCACAACAGATTGTGGTATCATGGCAAGCTTCTAGCAAGAGAATCGACGATGAGCAACGGATCCAAACACGGTTATCGATGTGCAGTGGTTCAAAGTGGCACTTGAAGGAGCTGGAGCAACAGTTCAATGAGGTCCATCTGCATTTCTCGAAATAGATTTCGAAAAAAAATGAACGGATTTGCACGACACCTTTGTGTTGCCGGCCCATTGTGAACAATTGCATGAACTCATTTATTTTTTAATTGTATTACGACATGGTACATGTCACAATAGTTAAATCTCTCTTGTACGTGATTGGGAACAGGTAATCTTCTATCCAAACCCCCCACAACCTCAATGGTGGTATGTTATACCTTCAGCTCCCCGAAGTGCAAGAGTATATGATCAAAGCGATGTTCCGAGCATAGATGAGGACAATATGCAAATAGAGGGGTCGATATTGCAAGGGGTGGAGGCCACCGAAAGCTTGGAGCATGTAGAGGAGCCAGCATCGGGTAACAATGATGGAAATACAGGAGTCCAAGAATTCTTTGAGAACGAGGTGGACTCATCCTTTTGTGGTGACATGTCTATCGACCTTCCAGTGTATGCCGAGTTGTGTCAGGAGATTGACATGGGACCATAGGATACTTCATACTTGGAGCATCCACCTACTCAATTCATTGACGAATCGCTTATAAGGGTACATAAGATATCCATTTTAAGTCATATCATTTTTTTAAGATTTATATTACCATGCTTTGTATGATTTAAATTGATTATGCTAACATCATTTTTTGTCTGTGCAGGTGACCTTTGTGGATATTTAGATCATCAGGATGAGTCGAGGGATGAGCGATGAGAAGCTACAGGAGACCTTCACACGCATATCTCCAGATCAGATGGCGAGATTCAAAGACATAGCAGACTAGGAGCTGTCTCGAACACCGTCAGGCCGCTCTATTAGATCTACTTTGGCACGATCTGATGCTTCAGTTTTGAGCAGACGAGGTCGACGCTCCAGACTTGGGTCAGACAGAGGGAGTGGTTGAGGGGGATACTGCAGAGATCTGGATGCAATGAGCCTGCGTTCGGCTTGGGATACAGGTGCTACTCCTCGCTCTCATGGTGGTTCCAGAGAGCATGGCTCAGGTGGTTGTTGTGGAGGCATGCTGTAGAGGCACGGATGCGGTGTCTCCGTCTCGTCGTTCTACTGGAGTTGCGTCACCTCCAAGATTTGTCACACATGTGGGGACGTCTATTCCACTCACTCTAGCTTTTGCTCAGTCGTCCGCAGGTGGCACCCCTATGGGTGCTACTCCAATAGATACTACCCCGGTCGGTACACCAGATGTACATGGGTCTCCTGGATATGCTCAGGAGCGTGGTCGCAGGTGGGAGAGGACCCATCTTAGGCATACCCTAGAGGGGTATGTCTACCTTGTAGATGATAGGTTAGGAGCCATCATCATGAATGATGAGGGGAGAAGGGTGATGGCTGGCATGAGAGAGTTGTGCCAACAAGTTTTTCGGCACAACGTCTTGGATCATTGGAAGAACATACCATAGGGGAGCAAGGACTACATAGTAGCATCCTTGCATAAGGAGTTTTTGGTACCAGCCGCAACAGATAGGTTTTCTACGGGCTGGATGATGGAGTGCATGCGTGCATATATGTCGCACAGACGATCGGACAAATGCAAAGCACTCAAGAGTGGGGCTGCAAAGCCCGAGTGGCTAGACACGGACGACTGGCACCGACTAAGGGAGGAGGCTACAGATTCTCCAAGACGTTGGAGATAGCAGTGCGAGGCCGCGAGGGCACGACTAGAGGCCAGAGTGGTCCATCATCTTGGAGTGGCGACCACAGGGACATATCTAGAGGACTTTGTAAGTTTTTCTTTTGTTTTGCTTGCTTTTTTTTTGCAATATCCTTTGTACTAACAATCGTGTTTCTAACAGTTGTATTTTGTTTTCTTTGCAGCACTCCATTACAAATCGCGATCCCACCAGCCTTGAGACTCGATATGCAGAGAGGCACGGTCTCAATGCATTGATCGATCGATTGTATGGACGTGGTGGCCTTATAAGTCATTCATCTTTCTTGTCCATAGTTACCATGTTTAATTAGAATGTATTATTGTATTGTGGACTACTGTGTAGTTGTTTCTTTTTTTTGCAGAGTCCATTCGATGCTCCTTTGCGGCGGGACGAGGTTTCGGATGGCGATGATCTATAGCTCGCCCTTGGATCCCTGGAGCTCACACACTCTTTTTTTTTTGTCACGTGATATGTGTAGACATTTTCTATGTAGTAGTAGTATCTTGCCATGATTGTACTGATTGCTTTCATTATGCGATAATGTATTTATTTCATGTATCAGTGTTATGATTTAAGTACACTTTGTCTTTATTTACACGAGCATTGTACACATTTCTAAAACTATTTTGTATGGCCCAAATAAAGCACATAGTGCTATATGTGGCAGGGCAGCTGCTGCCCTACCACAAAAAAAAAAATCCCTATTACCATCGCTATTAGCATTGCAAATTTATTGCACATATCGCTATTAGCATCGTTATTAGCGTCGTTATCAATATCGTTACCGACGCAAATAGCAACGCTGATAATGACGCTAATACTGACTGTTCTATGGCATCGCCAATAACTACATTTTTTGCAACGACGAGGGAAATTTTCTTTATTAACATTTTCGTCGCTTTTAACGTTGGTATAAGGCCTATATCTTGTAATGTAGTCATGGGAGGTGAGGACATAGGCAAGTCACTCTGCTTTTCATTTTTCCATGAATGATTAGATGGCAGTAGGGAAAAATGAGAGCTAAGCTAGATTTCATGTCACAAACCTAGGGATTAAACCATGTGAAGAAGTTGGGATTGTATCGAAGTGAATCATAGCCATCTAGGATTGTTGGGTCTTAGGTAAGGCAAAACACATATGCGCTAATATCAAGCACCATGCTTTCTACTCCTAGTTTTCTAGCCATGTGGAGATCTTGTTCAACAAGAAGCTTATCAAATAAGGGATGATTTTGGACAATGGCTAGAAGCTCAATATCATGGATGATTGATAATACTCATAGGGATGTAGGAGGATATATGTAGAGTCACGTAGGGATGTCCAAAGAGCTTTCCTTTGCTCAGCTCTACTATCATTAGTCGGTGGCCAATTTTAGCTACTAGAGTTCAATTAGAATGTCATTTGTGCACAAAGGCACCTTGCATTTTTTCTTTTCATTCCATTGCTTCTAGATTTTTCATGTTCATTCACGAAGATAGTATAAAAGGAGGGAACTAGATAAACTTCTCTAGCTATGGTTTTTGGCATACCTTTTGTGATTTTCTTGAAAATGGTCGTGTAGCGAGAGAAATTTTGTTGATGCTCGTCCCAAGTCAATGGATTTTCTAAAAGTAGGTTTTCCAACGTCACTGTAAATGCATACTCGTGTGAGTGATAGTCTTGCATCATGCTAGACTAGATACTTCATTGCTAGTTCATTAGTCTATTATGCTAGCTCATCGACCATCTCCTCAAGATTCTTCTTTTTAGGCATAGATCTGAGGTGCATTGGAGGTTCTAAAGGTAACAAGATTGTTTCTTGAAACATTATTTCTATCAATGGGCTTACAAGGGCTTGTCCCTCTATGGATATGAGCTCTGTCAACCAAAGGCAGTGAGATTAAAGAGATTCCCATTGGAAATTAATAGCAAAAAAGTCAACAAATTGGCTATATGTGTTGTTTGAGGTTGCCTGTGTCATCCAATCCTTATTCTAGTTGGGTGTGACAATGTCCTTGTGGCTGATTTTTATGAGTCTACTTTTGTAGATTGAGTAGCGGTATAGGGCTACTTTTATTAGACGAGACATTCATAAGAGACTTGGGACTCCTAAGTGGGCTCCTTGATGCCTCTAATGGTTGCTCCTTACTTGCAACTTTTTTGTCTTGTGAATATTTTTGTGCAATAAAAATATTACCATGGAGTGGATATGTTGATTCCTCTTTTGGGTTGGCTGTTCTATGAGATATTATCATTGTCTCCTTGGAGTTGACAATTGCATTATGCAGTTGTATTTCAATGTTAGGCTTTGTCTCTATTTTTTGATAGGTGAGGTTTGGCTTTTTGGTTTTTGTCTTAGCTTGCTCAATTTCTTAAGTGCCTTTTTACGTAGGCCATATAACAAGTTCAGATCGTTTTCTTCATTTTGTCTAGGCTATGATTGATAGAGGTGGTGATGCAAGTAGTTTGGGCAACCAAGTCCATTGATTTTGTATGTAATACCATTAAGCATGTAGCATCGCTTTTGGGATTCCATCGCAGTATTGTGCTAACTCTTCATCAACATTTATGATGGTTTCCCTAGGATCTTCTTTTTTTTTGCTTGGGGGTCTATATTTGGCAGTATTAGCAATGGGATTGGAGCTATGCATTGCTTGGGTTTCCTTGCTAAATAGGACTAAGAAACTTTGCACTAAGGGGCATTTGCTTTTGGTCTTGTGCTTTGAGTAGTTTTCTCAAAACTTCATGACTCTCTTCCATTCAGTTTTGATCTAGGGTAGAAACCAATGGCTTACCCTTACTTGAGCAATAGCAAGGTTGCTTTTGCTAAAGATCATGAGATGATCTTGACGCTAAGTAAGGTCAAGTATATCCACTATGCCTCATAGTCTATGTCACACTTAATTGTGCATTTGAAAGGTCTGCCAAGTAAGATTTCCTTCCTGATATCCGCTTGATTAGAAAGCACATAAAATATAGCTAGCAAGCTTTCAATTTCTAAGGCAATTAAGATCTTCAATTTTCCTAGAAGAGAGTATGGTGATCCTCTGTAAGGAGTAATTGTAGCATTTGTGGGTACTAGTTTATGTTGTCCTATGCAAGTCTAAGTGTGATAGGATATTATAGTCGGCTCCTTCGCTGATGAGAGCTTCAGGGGTGTGCTCTCTTTTGCAATTAATTTTACCCTAAGATAGGCAAGTGGGATTAGCTCATCGTCTTCAATGTCAATGATGGCAGCCCTTTGCATACAAGTGGAAATCTCAGGGCCAATAGCTGTAAGGAACTTGCTATTGGCTATTGCATATTTAGGACATTCATGATGTATGGAGATAAACCTGATGCATTGAGGGTCCTTAGCATCAATTTGTGGCTTTTGATAGTAGTAGGTTACATGGCCTGATTGATGGCAATTCAAACAAGCTCTACATTTATGAGGCTATGTGATAGATGAACCGTGGGATGGGTCATGAGATGATTGCATGGCGGTTGGGTTTTGTCTCATTCAGGCACATAGAGTTTGCACTTTATCTTTCAATTGGTTTGTCGTGTTGTGGAGTTGAAGAATACGTTTATTGTTTCTAAGCAGATAATCTCTTTTCAAGTTTTGATCCCTAGAAAGGCAAATAGTTCTATGATCTAGATTGAGTGCACTATTATGAGGTTCAGTTATGGCAATCGTGGGGCACCATCCTATCACTTCTTGCGAAGGTAGCTAGCCAATTTGTTCCTTGGCATTCAACTCAATGGCTACTAGGATTGCATTGAAAGGTTTTGACTCTGTTATATGTTGGAAAAGACCCATGATCATTGTTTGTCCAAGACTTCCAACTCGCACCCCACAATCACATGCCTACTACCATGAATGGAAAACTACACTTTTCCTCAATTTTAATTTGCGTAAGTGTGTGGTGCGCAAGCAAGCTTTCTTTTCTTTTCAAACACTCATGGATCTTGCAGCACTTGAAATGGAACTCACAAGTCAATAATGATTGTAGGGATTGCAGTACCTATTGCTTATGTTGGCTCTTGAGCTTGTCGCTTTCGTTGGCTCTACACATGAATTGTTTATGCATCCCTTGGCTCCTCATGTCTGAGGTCTTGCTTGCTCTACTCCATGAGGTTATGCTCAAGGTTCATTGCACAATGAAGTTTCACACATACAATTAGGCGATCTAATAAGATGGTGCAATGGTGGTTAGCACGGGTGGTAATGGGGCACGGGCACATAGGGACTAATGGTGTGGTAGATGCCAACCTTGTGATGGTGGTCTTGTACGGTGGGCAGGAGGCCATGCAAGAGGCGCGGCCAGTGGAGCACAACCAGGCGATCCATAGCGAACGCACTAGGGGCTGAAATAGTGGCACTAGACGCAGCCAAAGATGGGGGGAACCATGGCGGAGGTGTATGGTGGAGAGCAGACGAATGGGACATGCTAGCGAGAGCCTGCTAGTGGCCGGAGGTGGCGGGAGAGGGAGAGGTGAGTTTGTGCATCGGGAGTGGATGCACTGTGGTGGTCGTGGTTCGTTAGTTCGCAAGCAGGCGTGAAGGAGAACGTAGCATGGGGGGAGGCTGAGAGGCAAGCGCGGTCACAGGTGGGGCGGCTGAACAACAGTGCGTGCAGGCTCGCGCAGAAGTGGAGTAAGGCACGACGGATCAGGCCAGAGAAGTCAATCAGGCATGGCGGCCACAAACACCACGCAAGTGGGAGAAGCAGGTAGCCTACATGGTCTACGCGATGGCTCGACTCGATGGAGCTGGACGGTGGCAGCCGCATGCAAGGAGCGGGGCAGGAAGCAGACATTTGGGAGGTTAGAGAGGAAGGCGAACAATCAGGGCGGAGGAGAGAGGGATACATAGCAGTGTACACAAGCTCCTTCTCCTTCCTTTCTTCTCTTTCTTTTCTCTTCTCCTTCTCTCCTTTCCTTCCTCTTCTTCTTCTTCACTCCTTATCTTCTTTTTCTTCCTTCTCCCCTTCTCTTTCTGTTTTCTTTTCTTCTTCTCCTTCTCCTTATATTTACGCACACACCCCTTCTACTTCTCTTCTTTCTTTTTTCCGTTTCCCACTAACTAACCTAAACCATATACATGAGAGTTATAGTACCTTTTTCTTTAATTTCAAAAAATTAAACCATGCAAACTAGACCAAACCAATATACATTGATGAAACCAACCGGGTTTTCTGTAATAGAAAGAAAATAAAAATACAATTCTATCTACCAACATATGTAAAAAATGTTTTTTTTCCAATGTCATCACAATTCAATACTCCAAATAATCCAACAAAAAACCATCAAATCTTAACTATTCACAAAAATGTTTCGAGCTTAGAACCACAATGTCCCCCTATTCCGCATTGGGATGCATGGCAGGAGCAACATGTCCCTGGTCCCGGCAATGGAACCAAAATGTTGTGCTACATAAGCTCAACATAGTGAGACTTTGAACACACTCTTATTCTCCTTCAAGAGCTTTCCATGTACAAGAATCGAATAACTATCCCTCACATAGTCTCTCATACATCAATGCAAGCATCTATTTGTAGTGAGTGTCATGGCCTTCCTTCAATCCCACATGAAGAATATGCTTTACATACTCCATGATCTAAGTGAGTGCTCCTTCAACTCTCAACTCTCCACAATCTCCACATGCAAAAGAGAAGCATGGATATGGCAAGTTTGATATATTAAATATCATTATCGTTTGGCAGTAATGCATATGAATATACTTAGGATAGTCGGGGCACTATTTTCCCCTTTAGGAGGTTTTTTTCCGCAGTCTTGTATATATGCCTATTCGCTTTTAGGGCATATGCATATCTAGTTTTGTAAATCTTCTCTATTTTGACACCTCTCAATGGACTTCGAGTTGTGTTCTCTCTATCAAGATTGTGGGAGAGAAGGAAGGAGTCTCACTTGTAGCTTTCTTACTTGCACAATGGGGGAATACACACAGAGGTGGAGGCTGAAAACAGTTTTTCTCTTCTTAGTTGTGTAAGCCAAAAGAACTCTAATACAAAGAAATAGAAGAACCCTATATATGGGTTTCAAACCAAACTCAAATAACTAAGGTGGCATACTAACTGAGCCACGAACTAGAGTAGATAAGGATAGCTATCATCTAGCTATTATTCATGGGCGGTATACCAACCGCATCTGCAAAACTGACAAGTGGTGACATAAATGCACAACGGTCACCCTGGCATTGTTGAGAATCAGCAACAATCACACTCACTAAAACAACCTCTTTGTATGGAGCTTCAGGGTCAAGGATATGCAGGCTAACCTATCCCATATGCACAATGGTGCCTACTGCAGTTTCCTACTTTCCTATAAAGCATTGTACTTGCTTCCTTTTCTTAATGTAATGATAGTACTCTTTTCATTTCAGTGAAGTGTCAATGTCATTGTCATCATACACAAGATTATGTTTATGAGTCCAAGTCTCAATCTTGGAACCTAATTCACTTGTGTAACAAACAGTGTCTTTATCTTCTTCATCATGAGTCCACACTTCTTCTTTCATCCACCATAACTCACTGCCATGCTCTAGATCCCGCATTTCTCACATGGTATCAGAGCCCAGTTGGGCATGGCATTGCTTCTCCAGCCTCTCTTGATTCCTCTCAACCTCAATTTAGCTCAATGTCAACTCATGACTTCATCTCCCAACTCTACTCTCACTGAAGCTTCCATGGCAGCCATAGCCAGCAACACCCTGTCAGATTGAGCTGCTTATATCTCACTCCACAGGTCAAATCTCTTGGAGCTTCCTTCTAGAAAAGTATTCCCCAACTCACAAAGCTTCCATGTATCACATCAATCCATGATATTTGGCTATCTGAAGCTCAGCATTGTGAAAATTCTCAATCTCTGCTCTGTATCTGTCATAGCCAGACAGGACCTAAATCACTTGGAGCTTCAATAACTTCTCAACTAGGCCACTTCAGCTCTTGATTCCTTCTAGGGGATTGTTCTTCTACTCAAGACAATTCATCCTGGCACATAAATCGACCACATTGCTGCGCCCTGACCCTGGCATTACAGAAATCGCGGAAACCTGTCCTGAACTGCGCCGAATCTGATCGAGTGCCCTGCATGCTTCATACAGTCCACGATCTGGACGATTTTCATAGGGTTTTGATAGCCCATGAAGTCAGCTTCCTAGGCATGTAAAAAATTTTAAAAATGATCAAGTATAGCTCCTGCAATCTGAGAAAAACCAGGCCCCTGTCTCAGAAACCCTAATTCCACCATAGCCAAAATTTCTCAAGCTTTTTTTTCCTCAGTTTTTCTCACTCCTGACACTAAACCAAGCTAAAGCCCACTCTAATCCATTAATCCAGCATCAAATCAAGGAGGGGAAGGACCTGAGAAGATTGAAGAACGACCGAATGATCCCGAACAAGAAGAATCAAGCTCAACATCAACACTGACATAGTGTGTTTTCACACTGTCACTAACTGTGTCTCTTGACACACTGCATTCTGCTCTTCTACTGATAAAATCTCAGAATTCTGGTGTTGATTTGCTGCTGATCTTGCAACCTCAACATGGGAAAAGACTCTCCAAATGCTCCATTCAAAGGAGTCGGGTTTCACACCTGGCAAACCCGCATCAAGCTCATCTTGATGAAAAAGGGTCTCTGGGCCATCACAAAGGGCAAAGAGAAGAAACCTCGGGACGCAGACCTTGCAACTACTTGGCAAAAGAATGATGACAGAGCCCAGGCCATTATCAAACTGGAGCTAGACGACAGTTATATCCACCATGTGGATAACTGTGAGACCTCACAGAATACATGGAAAAGACTTGACACCCTGTTCGGTGCACAATCTAAATCATCAAAGTATGGTCTCCTGATTGAGTTCTTCAGGCTTGAAATGAAGTCCAGCACATCACTTGCCACACATCTCAATTACATGGAAGGACTCCTAACCCAACTTGCAGGAATCAACATTAAAATGGATGAAGATGTTTGCATCGGTGTTCTACTTAAGAGTTTGCCTCCTGAATATAATAATGTATCAACAACTTTAATCAACATGCCAAATCCTAAACTTGTTGATATCCAGGCATCACTGTTAGAAGAGGAAAAGAAGCTAAAAACTAAGGAAGAACCAAGTACTTCTAGAGATGAGCATGAATTATATGTTGGCAACATGTACAAAGGCAAGCAGGATCAGCTCTTCTGTGACTTCTGCAAAAGGACCGGGCACACCGAGAAGTTCTGCCACGCAAGAAAGAGATCCCAAAAGGCCTATCTAGTCGCAGTCAAAGAAGAAGAAGAAAATGCAGCAAAGGAAGAAGAAGATGAAGATGAAGACCACCAGGATCGGAAGGACAAGACTCATCAGTCCTTCTATTCTCATAACTCTGATAGACTGTTTTAAAAGCCTTGTACTTCCTTGCCCTAATGCTTCCTGCCATAAGCTTTGTAAACTCCTTATGTAACTTGGCATTACAGTCCCTGTACACTTTGTGAGGCCCCTGTTACAACCTCTGGATGTCCATCATGTTTTGGTGCCCACACTTAGCCTTTTCTGCAACAGCCTCTGGTGTCTACCATGTTTGTGCTGTGCCCACACTTTGCAGGTGGTTCTCATTACAGCCTCTACACACTTTGTGCCTTTTTTAGTTGTGATTGAGGAGGGGTGTTGAGAATCAGCAATCACACTCACTAAAACAGCCTCTTTGTATGGAGCTTCAGGGTCAAGGATATGCAGGCTAACCTATCCCATATGCACAATGGTGCCTACTGCAGTTTCCTACTTTCCTATAAAGCATTGTACTTGCTTCCTTTTCTTAATGCAATGATAGTACTCTTTTCATTTCAGTGAAGTGTCAATGTCATTGTCCACATACACAAGATTGTGTTTATGAGTCCAAGTCTCAATTTTGGAACCTAATTCACTTGTGTAACAAACAGTGTCTTTATCTTCTTCATCATGAGTCCACACTTCTTCTTTCATCCACCATAACTCACTGCCATGCTCTAGATCCCGCATTTCTCACAGGCATATCACAAGTGGAGCTCGATATCTCAACACTCCCCCTCGAGCTCAATCCCAATTCCTGCACACCAAGCAGGTCTCTGAACTTGCGTAGCTTCTCTGCGCCCAATGCCTTCATAAATATGTCAGCTACCTGATCCTCTGTGCTGATATAAACTAGATCAATAAGACTTAGTAAAACCCTCTCCCGCACATAGTGATAATGCACCTCAATGTGCTTTGTTCTAGCATGATAGACTGGGTTATTTGCCAAGTGTATACTACTCATGTTGTCACAATAAATGACAATTGGCCCATCTCTAGGCTGATGCATATCATAAAGTAGCTTATGCAACCAAGGTACCTCACATGCAGCCATTGCTGCGTCCCTGTACTCAGCCTCTGTGCTCGACAAGGCAACTGTAGGCTGTTTCTTGCTGCTCCAAGTGACTGCAGCACTCCCAAAAGAGAACACATATCCACTGGTAGATCGTCTATCAGAAATACTACCAGCCCAATCAGCATCAGTGTATCCATGCAACTGTATCTGAACCCCAGTCTCATAAAGTAGTCCATACTGCAATGTGGACTTCACATACCTGAGTATGCGTCTAGCCGCATCCAAATGCGGTTTCCTTGGAGCCTGCATAAACTGACTTACCAATCCAACAGCATAGCTCAAATCTGGCCTGGTAATAGTCATATAAATCAAACTTCCTACTATGCGTTTGTACATAGTAGGGTCTTCCAGAAGCTCACCTGCATCTGCGCTCAGCTTCACATTCTGCTCCAAAGGAACTGAAATAGGCTTACAGCCTGTCATCCCATATTTGGACAGCATGTCCAATCCATACTGCCTCTGTAAGAGCCATATCCCACTTGGTGATCTAATCACCTCAATGCCCAAGAAATAACGCAGCTCTCCCAAATCCTTCATCTCAAACTTCTGCTTCAATAGCATTTTCACATGAAGGATGTATTCATCACTGTCACCTGTGATAATCAAATCATCAACATAAATGACAAGCAGCATAATACCTTTCTCTGTTTTTCTCACATAAAGTGAGAAATCTACCTTGGAAATCTGAAAGCCAATAGTGACAACAAAGCTTGAGAATAGGAACCCTACAAGCGATGCATGGTCCAAGTATGAGGATTTTGACAATGAGTACAACGATTGTTGTCCCACTAATGAGGAAAGTGAAGAGGAAGTAGAGACCATAGAATATGACATGAATGGAAGAGTTATTGAGCAAATCAAAGCAGATATGAAACCCCAAGAGCTCAACATGTTTACAATGAGCAAAGGAGTTACCAAGCTAGATTGCGATCAAGCTTGGTTAGAATGCCTAGAGGTGGTAGATTATGAGCAAAAGGGATTAGTTTTGTTAAGAATGATGTGTATTGAGGGATAAAGAGAGGAAATGAGAGAGGGAGAGGAAGAGAGAAAAAGAAAGAATGAACGAGAGAGAGAGAGAGGGAATAAGCATGAAACATAATAAAGAAAGAGAGAAAGAGAGAGAGAGAGAGAGAGAGAGAAGGAGGGAGAGAGGAGAAGAAATGGATGAAAAACAAAGAGAGGGTAAGATCTTGTTCTTTAGTTTCTTCTTTTCTTGTTTGTAGTAGTAGTAGTACTAGTAGTAGTAGAGAGAAAAAGAGATGTTTTGTTAAAGATGCACCTTGGGTGTGTTCGACGCTTTGGAAAGGCGAGTAGTAGTAATAGTATATATATATATATATATATATATATCACACCATGCTCTAGGTGCTTGCTTCAAGCCATACAATGCTTTCTTCAACCTGCAAACAAACTCAAGATGAACATCATGCACATAACCTGGTGGCTGCTCCATATATACCTCTTCTTCCAAATCACCATGCAAGAAGGCATTCTTTACATCCATCTGATGTAAAGACCATTCCTTTGATGCAGCCATAGCAATGACTGCTCTTACGGTTGCTATCCTTGCAACCGGACTGAATGTTTCTTCATAATCAATACCATATGTTTGTGCATACCCCTTGACTACTAATCTTGCTTTGTATCTGTTCACAGAACCATCTGCATTGTGCTTCACCTTATAAACCCACTTACAGCCAATTGCATTCTTACCTTTAGGCAAAGGTACCAATTCCCATGTAGCATTTGCTTCCAAGGCATCCATTTCTTCATCCATGGCTTTCTCCCATTTTTCTTTTCCCATGGCTTGCTCAAAAGAAGTGGGTTCTGGTTCCTGTATCACTTTGACCATATATGCGTAGTGAATGGCTGCAAATCCATCATATTTCAGCCTATCCACAGGATACCTAGCTCTAGTAGACCTGCACAAAGTAGGTTCACTCCCAGGTGCTCTCAAAACATCCATGGTCTTCCTTACTCCAGGTGTAACAATAGAAGGAATACCCAACTCATTATCAATGCTCTGTTCTGAGCCACTGGATTCACCATCCACATAAGAGTGACCTGCATTCACATCAAACATGGGCTGCCCCGATCTACCTTCTCTTTTCCTTTTCGTGATACTTGAATACCACTATCTGCATTGCTTTGAGAAGATTCTCCTAATCTCAATCTGCCTATCCATGGTGAAGAATGTGAACCACTGCTAGAGGACACTCCAGGTCCACTAATATCTTGTGACTGCTGCTGTGAATTCTGTGCAGCATTGCCATTTTGTGCATCTACATTATCAATCACATTTACTGGTTTATACCAGCTACTCATCTCATTAAAAAAAACATCTCTGCTCACTGTAAACTTACGAGTAGAAGGGTTGTAGCATCTATACCCTTTTTGCTGTGCTGAGAGTAACCAATAAAGATGCACTTCTCAGCTTTTGGATCCAACTTGGATCTCAACTCATCTGGCACATGAACATAGGCAATGCAGCCAAAAATCTTCAAATGAGAAATATCTGGTTTCCTACCAGTATACCTCTCCTTTGGAGTCATCCCATGTATTGTTGCAATGGGAGTCCTGTTCATTATGTAGACTGCTGTAGCAACTACTTCAGCCCAGTAAAAATCTGGCAAGTCTTTTTCATTGAGCATGGCACGAGATACCTCTCCAATATGCCTGTTTTTCCTTTCTGCAATTCCATCTTGTTGTGGGGTATGACTGCATGAATATTGCTGCTTTATGCCATGCTCCTGTAGGAACCTTGCAAACTCATTTGAGAGGTACTCTCCACCTCCATATGACCTTAGGCATTTTATTTGTAGGCCTGTTTCTTTTTCAACCATAGCTTTAAGAGTTTTGAAATGCCCAAAAACTTCACTTTTCTTTTTCATAAAATACACCCAAACTTTTCTGCTATAGTCATCAATAAAAGTGACAAAATAATGACAGCCTCCAAGAGATGCAGCTTTAGTAGTCCACACATCAAAGTGGATTAATTCCAATGGCTTCTTACTCTCTTGAACATGTCTAAGAAATGGTTTCCTTGCCTGTTTTCCAAATTGTCAGGCTTCACATACCTTATGCATTTCTGCAACCTTGAATTTAGGCAATCCTGCAATAATATTTTGGGCCCGCATTGATTTAAGTCGCTGTACATTAACATGACCAATGCGTTTATGCCAGATATCAATATCTGCAACTACACCGGTCCCATGTGCAAACATTGCTACACTCAATTCAAACATGTCTGCATCCAACGTAAACATTCTGCCCTTCTTCTTTCCTTTTGCTATCAAGCGACCTTTATTTTTCATATCCTCAACAAAGCATCCATGAGGATTAAATCTGACCTACAAGCCCTGTTCAACCATTTGACCAACAGAAACCAGATTCTTGGTGATATTCGGGACATGAAATACATCGGACAGGTATTTCTTTTTCCCATCCTGCATAGACAAAGGGATTTTTCCAATCTGCATAATAGGATGTGCAGTATCATCACCAGTCTCCACAAATCCTAGTTTTTCCATTTTCCTTGCATCCTCCATCCATTCTCCATGACCTATCATGTGGTTTGATGCACCTGAGTCAACATACCATACATCCTTGCTTTCTTCTGCACTTATCACAGAATTGTTCATGTGCTGCACCATAAACAAATGCTCATTTCTGTCATCACCATGTCTACTAGAAGATGCATAATTCCCTTGTTGCAATTTTCCATTCATGATATCATTCTGCTTTTTATAGCAGTCCTTAGCCATATGACCCATTTTACCACAGTAGTAGCATTCAACATTGCTGTTTGCATTTTGGCCTCTTTGCCATCCATCACGACCTCTTTGGCTCCCCCTGCCTCTAGAGTTACCACATCCTCCTCCATAGGACTGGTTTTCTTGAGTTTGCTGCATATTCTGATTTCTACCACGGCCTCCAAATCGACCTCCTCTACCTCTGCCTCTACCTCTTCTAGCATTTGAGTAGAAGACAGCTTCTTTTGAAGTTCCTCCTAAAGAAAATGCACCACCATTTCTCTGCTCCTCATAAATTAGAAGAGCAATCAACTCCTCAAAATCAAGAAATCTTTCACGGACGGAAATGGATGTTCGGAACTGTGCATAATCCTTTCCTAGACCATTCAAGGTCACAGAAGAAGAAGAAGAAGAAGAAGAAGAAGAAGAAGTAGTAGTAGTAGTAGTAGTAGTAGTAGTAGTAGTAGTAGTAGTAGTAGTAGTAGTAGTAGTAGTAGTAGTAGTAGTAGTAGTAGTAGTAGTAGTAGTAGTAGTAGTAGTAGTAGTAGTAGTAGTAGTAGTAGTAGTAGTAGTAGTAGTAGTAGTAGTAGTAGTAGTAGTAGTAGTAGTAGTAGTAGTAGTAGTAGTAGTAGTAGTAGTAGTAGTAGTAGTAGTAGTAGTAGTAGTAGTAAAAAGAGGAAAGAAAAGAAAATGGAAAGAAGACAACTGATTTGCTACCATCAAAATGATTGCACCACTTGAACTTGATGATGTCAATCGCAACACTTTCACCTCGACCTCATCAATCATGCAAGGTATCCATCTAACTCACCACAAATTCGTCGAACATCATGCAAGGTATCCATCTAACTCACCACAAATTCGTCGAACATCATGCAAATCACCACTTAATTGTGCAAAACTATCACAGTGAAGTAGAAACGTAATGCTAGCCTTAACTAAGAAGAAGAAGAAGAAGAAGAAGAAGAAGAAGAAGAAGAAGAAGAAGAAGTAGCAGTAGCAGTAGCAGTAGCAGTAGCAGTAGCAGTAGCAGCAGCAGCAGCAGCAGCAGTAGTAGTAGTAGTAGTAGTAGTCGTCGTAGTAGTCGTAGTCGTAGTCGTAGTCGTAGTAGTAGGAGGAAGAGCAAAGTTGAACTTGATGATGTCAATCGCAACACTTTCACCTCGACCTCATCAACCATGCAAGGTATCCATCTAACTCACCACAAATTTGCCGAACATCATGCAAATCACCACTTAATTGTGCAAAACTATCAAAGTGAAGTAGAAACATAATGCTAGCCTTAACTAAGTAGTACTAGTAGTAGTAGTAGTAGTAGTAGTAGTAGTAGTAGTAGTAGTAGTAGTAGTAGTAGTAGTAGTAGTAGTAGTAGTAGTAGTAGTAGTAGTAGTAGTAGTAGTAGTAGTAGTAGTAGTAGTAGTAGTAGTAGTAGTAGTAGTAGTAGTAGTAGTAGTAGTAGTAGTAGTAGTAGTAGTAGTAGTAGTAGTAGTAGTAGTAGTAGTAGTAGTAGTAGTAGTAGTAGTAGTAGTAGTAGTAGTAGTAGTAGTAGTAGTAGTAGTAGTAGTAGTAGTAGTAGTAGTAGTAGTAGTAGTAGTAGTAGTAGTAGTAGTAGTAGTAGTAGTAGTAGTAGTAGTAGTAGTAGTAGTAGTAGTAGTAGTCGTAGTCGTAGTCGTAGTCGTAGTCGTAGTCGTAGTCGTAGTCGTAGTCGTAGTAGGAGGAGGAGGAGGAAAGTTGAACTTGATGATGTCAATCGCAACACTTTCACCTCGACCTCATCAACCATGCAAGGTATCCATCTAACTCACCACAAATTCACCGAACATCATGCAAATCACCACTTAATTGTGCAAAACTATCAAAGTGAAGTAGAAACGTAATGCTAGCCTTAACTAAGAAGAAGAAGAAGAAGTAGTAGTAGTAGTAGTAGAAGTAGGAGTAGTGGTGGTGGTGGTGGTGAAGAAGGGAGAAGAGAAGAGAAGAAGAGAAGAAGAGACAAAAGAGAATAGAAGAGGAGGAGAGAGGAGGAGAGAAGAAGAGGTGAAGAAGAAGAGAAGAGAAAAGGAGAGGAGGAGAGTAGAAGAGGTGAAGAAGAAGAGAAGAGGAGGGAAAGAGAGAGTAGAGAGGAAGAAGGGAAGAGATAGATAAGGAGAGAAGAATAGAGAGGAAAAGGGTGGGGACTGACAAGGAGTGAGATAAAGGAGCAAGAGGAGATCATCCCCAATCACAAAGAGAAGCATCACTCCAACCTGCAAGAACCTCACCCACCTTCATACCCTTTGTACTTTGACCACGAGTCCTTCCTCCCCTAGAGAAGTCTCGAGCCGTAATGAGCCACCAGACCATCTAAAGTTCAAGACCGTCAAATGGATCTACTACTACGGATGTCTTCTCGTCATGGCCCCAAAGAGGAGACATTTTGAAGTAAGAAACATAGGAGCTACCAATGTGGTCGCAAATGTGGTCGACATACCATCACATGTGGCACAAGACCAAGTTGCTTCACAAAAAGTAATATTCATTACATGGCTAGGAACGTTGATAAAGGAGTTGCAATATGGTAAAGAAATTATAGTGAAAAGAAGTGATAGGACAAGTAAAGACTACTAAATTAGAATTGTATAATTTAAAGCTAGGATAAACTACATAGTGTCGCCTAATAAGTTATCTTAAGTTATTTATAGATAATCAATTGTATTAAGAATAATTCTTTTTGCATTTATAAATCATGTAAATGTTGGAAAGATGAGAGTTGCATCAAGGATAATTCTCTTTTGCATTTATAAACTATGTAAACGGTAGAAAAAGTAAAGTTGCATTAAGAATAAGTCATTTTGCATTTATAAATCATGTAAACCTTGAATATATGAAAGTTGCATTAAGAATAGTTCTTTTTGTATTTATAAGTCATGTAGACATTGAAAAGATAGAAATTACATTCAGGGAATTTCCTTTTTTACATTTATAAATCATGCAAATATAAAAAAAGATGGAAGTTCCATTAAAAATAATTCTCTTTATATTTATAAGTCATGTAAATGTTAAAAAAGATGAAAGTTGCATTAACAATACTTCTTTACACATTTATAAATTATGTGAACATAAGGAAATGTGAAAATTGTATCAAAGATATTTCTCTTTACACTTACGAAATTCTTGGATATCAAGAAATATTTCCTTAGTACTTATGAATATAGAAAAAATAACCTTATCTTGGTATTTAAAGTGAACCAGGATAATTAAAACAGATAATCAAGATTATTGATTAGGATACTCTTAAGGGAGAAGAATCCCACTATAAATTCCAAAGATTCAATAATTTTTCACAACTTTGGACAATGTCTAGATTATTGGTGAGGTCAAGTAACCAATCCTCCTTGACAATGACTATAATTGAAAGATCACAAACAAAGACCAATGACAACTAAGGAAAATACCTAAAAGAAGAAAGGTTAATCAAAGTTCTTAAAAAGGGGATCTAGAAATATAAAATCTAAAGTGAAATTAGGAAAACCCCAAGAGTTAAAAGAGAGCCAAGTCAGAAGGGATTGCCTCTCAATTTTAAGATCTCACTCAATTGCCTCTTTATTTATTGGGAATATTGCTTGAAAGAAATTGCTTATATTTGTAGCAATGCATACAAGTTTGACTTGATGCACTCAATAAATTGATTGAATAATCAAAAGTCCTAATACACTAAGTCTGCAAAAACCAACAAGATAATAAGGAAAGCACACTAAACATCCCCCAAGGCTAGTTGTGGGTCCCTTTTCCAAGGCAGAAGAAATTGCTACCTCAGAGAGTTGTGGACCTCGATGGCGAGAGATCACTACATATAAAATCCTTGGGCAAGAGGAGTTGAGGGTGCCAAGAGGGTGTGCCAATAAACTCTTAGACTCCTAGGAACCGTCCAAACTCCTGTGTGACACAATATGGATTTTATGAGACCCCCATACTAGTTAGAGGTAGAAATCTTAGAGAAATAAAGGCCTTCGTGCCATTCTTCCATATGGGCGGAAGGTGAATATTTTTATAATAAATTTTTATTAAATAAATAATTGTCTTTCAAGAGGTTTGTTTCATTGTGTGTGTGTTGTGATTTTTATTTTACACAAATGAACACTATGATTAAAAGGATTAATTAAGGAAACTGATTTTATGTGATGACTTAAATGTGCTAGGTAAGCAAATAAGTAAAACTACCCAACCAAAGAAAGCGAGAGGGGATGATCCTGAATGGATCTGTCCTAAGGCAAGGTAGTCTCTCGGTAAGTCAATAGCTCTCTTCACAAATTCGTAGAGTAGAATGGATCTGAAGTAGAGTAGAAGAGGTGAAGAAGAAGAGAGGAGAAGGGAGAAGAGAACAGAGGAGGAGAGTAAAAGAGGTGAAGAAGAAGAGAAGAGAAGGAAGGGAAGAGAGATAGCAAAGAGGAAGAAGGGAAGAGATAGGATAACAAGGAGAGAAGAATAGAGAAGAGGAAGAGAGTGGGGAAAGAGGGAGAGTGAGACGAAGGAGCAAAAGGAGATCATTCCCAATCACGAAGAGGAGCGCCACTCTAACCCACAACAACCTCACCCACCTTTGTATCCTTCACACATTAACACGAGTCCTTCCTTCCCTAGGGAAGTCTTAAGCTGCAAGGAGCCACCAAATCATCTAAAGTTCAAGACTGTTAGAGCATTAGAGCCAGTACCGCGAACATCTTCTCAGGATGGCCTTAAAAAGGAAATATTCTAGGGCGAGGAGCGTGGGAGCTACCAACGTGGTGTGGTCGACATTCCATCATGCACGACACACAAGACCAGGGTCTTTTGCAAAAATTAATGTTCATTCAATACATGGCTAGGAATATAAATAAAGAGGTTGCAATATGGTAAAGAAATCATAGCAAAAAAAAGTGATAGGATAAGTAAAAACCACTAAATTAATATGGTCTAATATGAAGTTAGGATAAACTACATAGCATTGCCTTAAATAAATTGTCTTAAGTTGTTTATACGTAATCAATTGTATTAATAATAGTTCTTTTTGCATTTATAAATCATGTAAACATTAAAAAGATGAGAGTTGCATCAAGGATAATCCTCTTTTGCATTTATAAATTATGTAAACATTAATATAAGTGAATTTACATTAAGAATAATTCTTTTTACATTTACAAATCATGTAAACATTAATATAAGTGAAGTTACATTAAGAATAATTCTTTTTGCATTTACAAATCATGTAAACATTAGAAATATGAAAGTTGCAACAACAATAATTCTTTAATTTGCATTTAAAGTCATGTAAACGTTGGAAAGATGAAAATTGCATTAAGAGAAATTCTTTTTTTGTATTTATAAATTACATGAATGTCAGGAAATGTAAATGTTGCATTAAGAATAATTCTTTTTGCATTTTAAAGTCACATGAATGTTAGGAAAGATAGAAATTGCATTAAGAATAATTATATTTGTATTTATAGATTATGTGAATGTAAGGGAAGGTTAAAACTGTATCAAATATATTTCTCTTTGCGCTTAGAAAATTCTTGAATATCAAAAAATATTCCCTTAATACTTATAAGCATAGGAAAAATAGCTTTATCTTGGTATTTAAAGCAAGCTAAGATAATTAAAATACATGATCAAGATTATTAGTTAGGAATACTCTTAAGGGAGAAGAATCCCGCTATAAATTCCAAAGATCCAATAAATTCCCACAATTTGGATAATCTCTAGATTCTTAGTGAGGTTAAGCGACCAATCCTTGATAAGGACTATATTTAAAAGATTGCAAACAAAGACCAACCAAAACTAAGAAAAAGACCTAAAGAAGAAAGGTTAATCAAAGTTTTTTAAAATGAGAATCTATAAAGATCAAATTTGAAGGAAATTTAGAAAAAACCCAAGAGTTAAAAAAGAATCGAGTTGGAAGGAATTGCCTCTAAGTTAAGATCTCGCTCAATTGCATCTTTATTTGTTAGGAATATTGCCTAAAAGAAATTGCTTATATTTGTAGCAATGCATACAAGTTTGACTTGATGCACTTAGGAAATTGATGAAATAATCAAAAGTTCTAATACACTAAGTCTTCACAACAACAGGATAAAATGGAAAGCATGCTAGACCTCCCCCAAGGCTAGTTGCAGGTCCCTTTTCCAAGGGGGAAGAAATTGACAAATTGGAGAGTTGTGGACCGACCCTAATGGCAAGAGGTCACTCCATAGGAAATCATTGGATAAGAGGAGTTAAGGGTACCAAGGGAGCTATGGCATGTAAACTCTTAAGACTCCTAGGAACTGTCTCCAAACTCCTACGTGACTCAAAATGAATTTTTTGAAGCCATGGTACTAGTTAGGGATGAAAATCTTAGAGAAATAAAGACCCTCGTGTCATTCCTCCGTATGGATGGAAGGTAAACACTTGTATAAGAAATTTCTATTAAAAAGAATTATCTTTCAAAAGTTTTATTTTCTTATTTGTGTGTTGTGATTTTTAAATCATGCAAATAAACGCTATGATTAAAAGGATTAATTAAGAAAGCTGATTTTATGTGTGCAACTTAAATGTGCTAGATAAATAGATGACTAAAACTACCCAATCGAGGAAAGTAGGAGGGCGTGATCCCTAATAGAACTGCCCTAAGGCAAGAGTACCGAGTGGCATTGCCTAGAACAATCATCTCAATGGACTACTAAATCATGCTGCCAAGATGTCTTAAGCGGGCATGCCACACATAGTATTAGACGCCATCACACACAGCATAAGACCAAGTTCCTTCACAAAAATTAATGTTCATTCAATATATGGCTAAGAACATAAATAAAGAAGTTGCAATATGGTAAAGAAATTATAGAGAAAAGAAGCGATAGAACAAGTAAAGACTACTAAATTAAAAGTGTATAATTTCAAATTATGATAAACTCCATGGCATCATCTGAACTAGATTATATTAACTTGTTTATACATAATAAATTGCACTAAAATTTATTCTTTTTGCATTTATAAATCATGTAAACGTTGGAGAGATGAGAGTTGCATCAATGATAATTCTCTTTTGCATTATAAGTTATGTAAACATTAGGATAAGTGAACTTGTATTGAGAATAATTCTTTTTACATTTATAAATCATGTAAATGTTGGAAAGATGAAATTTGCATTAAGAATAGTTCTTTTGCATTTATAAGTCATGTAAACATTAGAAAGATGAAAATTGGATTAAGAAAAAATTATTTTATATTTATGAATTATGTAAATGTTAAGAAATGTGAAAGTTGCATTAAGCATAATTCTTTTTACATTTATAAGTCATGTAATTATGTGAATTTAAGGGAAGGTGAAATTTGTATCAAAGTTATTTCTTTTTTCACTTATAAAATTCTTGAATATCAAAAAATATTCCCTTAGTACTTATGAACGTAGAAAAAATAACATTATCTTGGTATTTAAAGCAAACTAGGATAATTAAAATAGATGATTAACATTATCAATTAGGAGTACTTTTGAGGAAGAAGAATCCCATTATAAATTCCAAAGACTAATAAATTTTCCCAATTTCGGATAATCTCTAGATTCTTAATGTTATAGAATCCGAGATACACGCTCGACTTTCTTATATACTTAAAATATATATGGCGAATATTATGTTAGCACAGAGGGAGGATAGATGAGAGAAAAGAAAGATGTAGAGAGAGAGGTAGAGAAATTGGCAACACACTAGGGACTAGCTAGTCCCCTTCCTTGTGGAGTTATATTATTGACAAGGAGCAAGCTCCTCCATTACACATAAGCCAATTCTTACTTGTAGATCTTGGAAACAAGATCACGGTTCCTTGCACAATATACAACCGGCTAACACTTGCACAACTTGGAAGTTAGCATCTTTTGATCCTTCTTGAGTCTCCTTCTCTCCTACACAATATGTGTAGGGCTCTCCTCTTGGTGCTTGATTTCAGCAGAGCTTCCGCAGTACTTGCACCTTCTCTTCTTCTCTTGGAACTTGATTCCAGCAGAGCTTCCGCAGCACTTGCACCTTCTCTTCTCCTCTTGGAACTTGATTTCATCAGAGCTTCCGCAGCACTTGATTTCAGCAGGGCTTCCGTAGCACTTGCACCTTCTCTTCTCCTCTTGGATACATGCAAACTGATACTTCCTTCACCTCTCCCTTACACCCAAGGAGAGCCTCCTCTTTTATAGGCTTTCAAGAGCTTCTCTTCTTGGAGAAAGAGTTGAAATGATCTTCATGCAAGATGTGGTTATTCCACTCTGCAACACTAATTTCGAGATATCTTTGTGCATTGTTTGGATTAAAAAACATCCAACACAAAAGTTGTAGATCTCACTGTTTTCGATAACCCGTGCAACCCGTTTTTAGAGATCGTTTTTCTATTGCGAGATATTTTAAAAATGGATTTTTCAAAAAATAACTTTTTAAACTATACTCTTAACTTGTGGTCCATGCAACCACCTTGAGTCATAGATAAGGAGAGTTCATTAGATTGCCTTGGGCCTCAACCTTAAGATTGAATTGCACACAAAAGCTTGTGTCATTTTAGACCTTAGAAAGAGAAAATCACTTTTCTCCTCACTTCCAGAGGATCACGTCTCTCGTCTTTCTTAGTGAGAGAATTCCCTCTCTCGTCTTTCTTAATGAAAGAAAAGACCTTAAACCTTGACTTGTAGGGGAGAGGATGACCCCAAATGAATGCAATGCTCATTACATACAAGTAAACATTCCCAGGCATCCTTGGATGCACACATAAATACATATACACAATGCTAATGCACTTCCTCTTCTTAGAACTCAATCCATCTTCATTTATGTGTAACTCCTTGGTTCTTGTGTACACTCTTACACTTGGCAGACACTTCTTTTCCACTTCATAAGTTGTATTGCCTGTACCAGATATCCCCGTCACAGTGCTCTGATCACCCCATTAAGTGATGCACTAGGAATACTGGTCTCTAAATGGTCTCATGCTAGATCATCATCAACACTTAAAGAAAAGTGAGTCATTAATTTATTGACCTGAATTTATTAAATAGAGAATGCATAATAAGCAATCAATTAAGTGGCATCCCTCTTGCTTCTAAACAGTTGACCTCAACTGTAGAAGGGATACATAGTCCTTAAGAAGATCTGGACAGTCTTGTAGTTCTCTCTCACTCATAGACTGAGCGTCCAATGGGGGATAATTCTTAAACTTAACCAGATACTTCTGTAATACCTTACCTGACCTTAGAGTATTGTCCTGATGGTGTAAAATTCTTTCAGGCACAAGGAACTCTTTTGTTTCTTTTATGTTAGGTAAATCTTCCTTGATTGGTTCCGTTGGAGGTTCTCCAATATAGGGATATAGCACACTTATATGGAAAGCATTATGAATGTTCCAATGACTTGGTAGATCCAAACAAAAAGTCACATCGTTTATCTTATCTGTGATCTTGAAAGGGCCATAATAGCAATTAGAAAGCTTAACCACTTTACCCTTTTGACCTTTCTGCTTATTTAAGCGAGCCTTCTCAAACTTAAGAAGAACATATTGTCCCAACTTGAGATCTAACTTATGATTATGCTTAGTTTCTTCACGTTTATGCTTCTCTTGTGTCCTTCGGATAGCAGTTTTTACTTGAGTGAAAGTTGTATCAATGTCTCTAACAAACTCATCAGTACTAGAGTGCACTGTATTATTGTATGCAAACTCTACTAAAGGCAAATACTTTAACCATTCTCTTTGATTATCAAAGACATAGGATTTCAAAAGGTCCAAAACAATAGAGTTAGCACTTTCACTCTGCCCATCCATTTGAGGATGATAAGAGGATGAAAAGTTTAACTTTGTCCCGAGGTTCTCGAAGAGAGATTGCCAAAAGAGGTTGTTCATGTGGGGATCTTGATCACTTATAATGGACTTAGGCATGCCATGATGCTTGAAAATATGAGCAATGAATAGCTTAGCCATATGATTGGCTTTGATTGTCTTTTGCACAGGTATAAAGTGAGCTTGCTTAATGAATCTATCAATGATAGTCCAGATTGCATCATTGTCTGCTTGTGTACAAGGAAGCTCCATGATAAAGTCCATGGCTATACTTTCCCAAGGCTCATTGGGAATAGGTAATGGCTTCAGTAGACCAAGTGGTTTATGCATGTCATACTTTACTTTTTGGCATATCTTGCACTCGGGGACATATCTTTCAATGTCAACTCTAAGAATGGGCCAAAAGAAATATATTTCCAATGCTTGAGTAGTGGGTAGAATACCCCTATGTCCAGCATATGGAGATGCATGTGCTTCGTCCATTACCTTGTGTCGCAATGGTAATGCTACACAAATTGCTTGATGATGATACAAATAACCATCTCGAATCGAGTAAGGTGTAATCGACAAGCTGATCCCATATGGTTGAGAAGTCAGAATCAGTTGCATACATTTTGGGTAAATCCATGAACTCATTATGGTAAACAGTTGTGATTGCATTCACTCGAGGTCACCGTGATAGAGCATCTATTACCACATTCTTAGTTCCAGATGTGTGAAGGATTTGAAAATGATACATAGATAAGAAATTTGCCCAACGCACCTGTTTCTCTGAGAGCTTCTTCTAAGTGAGGAAGTATCTTAAACTTTGGTGATCTATTTTAATAACAAAATCTGCACCAAGTAAATAGTGTTTCCATACTTGAAGAGCATGTACCACCACCATAAGCTCTTTCTCATATACTAGAGCATGTAGCTCATGGTCCTTGAGGTGTCGGCTCTCAAATGATGATCTTGGTAAAAGTATAGCTTAATGCAATCCCCAGAAGCATCGCAGTGAACTTCAAAAGGTTTTTGAAGATCCAAAACTATGAGAACTGGTTCTTGAGTCACAAGAAACTTAATTCTTTCAAAGGCTTGTAGTTGCCTTGATCCCCAGCAAAAAGGCATTCGCTTCTTAGTAAGGTCATGTAGAGGAGATGCAACATATGCAAAACCTAGTATGAACCTCCTATAGTATGAACATAGGCCCAAGAAAACTTCTAACTTCATGTACAGAATTAGGTGTAGGCCATTCAACAATGGCTCAAATCTTCTCAAGATCCATTCTCACCAAATTGTGAGAAATAATATGGCCTAAGTAATGAATTTCCGAAAGGAAATTTTCACTCTTCTTAGCATTGACCTGAAGTCTATGCTTGCCAAGCTCTTGAAAAACAATAGATATATTTTTTCTATGCTCTTCTTCAGACCGTGAAAACATTAGAATGTCATCAAAGAAGACACATGTGAACTTTGAGTGAGGTCTGAAAATTCTCTCCATCATTCGATTGAATGTGACGGGTGCATTAGTCAAACCAAATGGCATGACTAAGAACTCGTATAGTCCAAATGTCATACGAAAAGTTTTCTTATGAATATATTTAGGTGCTATCTGTATCTACTGATAGCCGCTCTTGAGATCAATGCGACTAAAGATACTAGCCCCTTGTAACTTATCCAAGATATCATCTATCCTTGGGATAGGAAAACGATTCTTGATTGTGAAGATCTGTAGTCTATGCACATATGGAAAGAACCATCTTTCTTTTGAACAAGTAAGACTGGAGAGAAGTATGGAGAAGCGCTAGGTTGAACTAACCCTTTTTCCAACAATTCATTTACTTGTGTTAGGATCTCCTCTTGCTGACTTGCACTTACTCGATAAGGCAATTGGTTAGGTGGTGAACTGCCTGGGATAAGATCAATTGTGTGATCTTCCTAGCGCTTAGGAGGTAACTCTCCTGCGAGTGATCATTAAAACAATCTTCATATTGTTTAACAAAATCATGTCTAGCTTGATCAATTAAAGAGAGGGGTTCTTTTAAAGTCTGAGACTTAGAAGCATTAGTTGGTATTGTGTGTTCATTAGAGGCACCAAGTGCCCTTGAATCATTAGTTTCTTTTGACTCTCTCACAAAAATCATGTACGCAGAAATAACTTTCATCATTTCTTTAGAAATGCTAACATGACTAACCATTGGCACAGGCCAATCTCCAGCATTAGCAATGCATACTATGTTCTGACCCTTGAATTGAAATACAAGGGTCTTCTTAAAAAAATCAGGAAGAGGTCTAATCTTATAATGCCAAGGCATGCCTAAGATAACATCACAATTACCTATGGGTGCAAGTAGAAAAGATTCTTGGTCACGGTAATCCCCAATTCTAAGATTCAACTTCCCTTGAATAGGAGTAGAATTGGTTGTAAGTCCTTCAAATGCCGAACTTGATCCAATTGGTGTTCCCAATCGATCCAATGGAATTTGTAGCCTTTCAACAGTATCTACTAACATAAAATTATCTGTGGACCCTAGATCAAAGAGTATCAAAACTCATTGATTGTTGAATGTCCCTGAGCCCGGTCATTTCAAAAGGCAATGTCCCAAGCTTGGAGGAGGACATTGCCAAGCACCTTTCCAAGGAACTGGATGTGGTCAGGGAGTCGCTACCCGAGGCAGAGGAAGAACCGCCTATGTTGCCAACAGGGAGATGTGCGAAGAAGAAGATCCGACCATGGAAGCAGAGTTTGAAAGGGCAACAGTCCATGCCGCTCTTCACAAGAAAGGGCCGAATCGCCAGTTCTCGATGATTCAAACACCGTCGGACTATCAAGGTAAAGGTTTCAAGACCTTGATTGATTGTGGTAGTACACATTCCTTTATCTCACTAGCTTGTGTAAAAATATTAGGAATAGCCACAGTAGAAGCACCTATCTTGCTTGTGGAATTGGCAAATGGTCGTGAGGTTACTTGTACCAAGAGTTGTCTTTTCTTCTCATTTGAATGAGTGTTAGCTTGCACATCTGGAATAGAATTTGAGGATGGAGGAGGAGGATCTTTAACCACATTTGCTTCCTTCCTTTTGTGAGGACAATCAGGCTTCATATGCCCTAACTCACCACAAAGAAAGCACCTTCCTTCCTCTTTGCACTTTTGTATCTTAGAGGGTGAGAGATACTTGCGCTTCTTCTTGTTACCCTCTAGCTTTGAATATTGGTCATGGTAAAGGTAGATCTTCTTCAATTAATCCTATCTCTTGCTTGATCATAGAGCTAGTCTTGTCTAGCTCTATAAGAACTCATCTCCAACTTTCGAGATGTACCAGGTGTATACAAACTTTCAGATATGATGGCAGACTCCATCTTACGAGATAAGGTTTCATGTGGATACACCTTCATGGTTCTGTGTAGATGAGGGAGTAGGCCAACTTCAAACTTCATTTTCTTCTCTTCATTGCTGATCTCCATGAAAGGAGTAACCTTGAGAAGAGTAGACCAAAACTTGTCCACATAACTAGTGACCTTTTCATGCTCTTTCTGGCCTAGCCAATCCTACTCCTTCTTGACATCATTCTCAAAATTAGGAGGCAAGAACTAAGCATAAAACTTCATCTTGAACTTTTCCCAAGTCGTAGGTTTTCTTCCCTCCAAAATGAGAGTCAACCACCAATTGCTAGCTGTGTCTTTCAAGTGTATGCCTACATGCCTTAGCTTGGACTTTTTTGAGAAATTACCATCAGAAAAAGCAACTTCAAATTGCCTAACAAAGGCTAACGCCTTAGCAGGATCTCTCTTACTGGAGTAAGAGTCAAACTTTATGTCCTTATCCCCAGACTTCAAAGTCTTAGTCTTCTTAAGCATGCTCCTCTTATGGTCCCCCTTTGTCCGCTTGCGGATTGTACGAGACTTAGAACCAAGAGAGTAGAAACTAGAAGATGATGAGGAGGAGGAGGAACTTGAGTAATCAGGGGAGTAGCTGGTTGCTGAGGGAGATGACTCCCTCCTTATCCGCCTCACTCGAGGTGAGGTCTTTTTACTCTTCTTGACTTGAGAATCCTTCTTCCTTCTAGTAAGCTTCTCAGCAGTTGGATACTTTGCATCTTCACCATCAACTGGTGCAATGGTGTGTTGGGGTAAAAGGCCTCTGGGCCTGCTCATGTACATTGTGACCGCCCATTCTTTATTCATATATAATATGATAGTGCAATAAGGCTGTTAGTTTAGTTGGACAGTCCCTACATTGTGTGTGCTCTTCTCTCTCGCGTCTCTTGCATCCCTTTCAACTGGTATCAGAGCAGGTCCTTCACGAGTGCTTCCATCCTACCCCGACATCTACACGAGGTATGAGAGCTTGCTTCTCATTCAGTTCTCAGCCATTCTCTGACATGAACAGTAGGGTTTCATGAAGAGGCAGCCACAGCTTCCATCATTAAAGCTTGTTCTCTTCACCTCTTGCTTAGACTTGTCCTAGGCTTGTGTAAGCCTATTATAGGCCTTCATTGGGCTCTTTCTAATCCCCTACCCACCCTGATTTGGCCCCTCAAGTACAACAGCATGCTCACGTTTTATTTGCACCTGTTTGCAAAAATGGCTAAAAAATCACTCTTTTTGTCATATCTCGGGCATTTGGAACCCGATTCAGGCAAGGTAAGAGTCTAAGTTGGGGTTTTGGCACGCTCCAAACGTGATGGTGATGTCGAGTTTGCCAAATTTTGATAACAGAATATTCTGCAACAGATCTCAGGTCTGAGATAGCATGTATTTGTATGCCTATGGCTTATGTAATGCTTCTACTGATGTCTATTGATACCGGATCACTTGTGGATGTTATGCCTCTTATGTGAGACGCATTTGGAGCTGATTTAGCTCAGCCATTAACTATTTTAAATAGTCCCAAATCTGTCTAAAATAGGGCAGCCACCTATTACTTCAATTTTATACTTACAGGTCTTGGCATTTGATTCCCGATTATGCCCGATTGGTGCCTATACATACGGGAATGTATGCCTATGGTTTGCCTATGGATTTGAGCTTGGATTGAGCACTGATTTACTCAGTTTACAGAGATTATATGCTGCTGGAAACTTCAGGATTGAAGCTATTTAATGATTTGCCAGGTTATGCCTATTGCGTACTGGGTGCTCCCGGCTACTTGGATTGATGTATTCACGCACTCGGATGATGCCACATGGTTCTTCTATGCTACGAAATTTTTTTGAGCTGAGATTAGAGCTCAATTTTATGGTTCATTATCACTTCCTTGTAGCAGGCATTTCACTATCGTGACATGGTTTATGCCTAGGCTACCCAGTGCGGGTTATTATGTCTTGGTGAATGCTTTTGGTTGGTTGTGGATGGCAGTTGTTTGAACCTCATCTTGACACTCATTTGAGTATCCCCTTGAGCAGTTGGACATTGACTCTGCTTTTTCCATTATGACATTGGATGCTATATAGGATTTGATGCTCCGATTATGGATCTTGGCTATTACTTGGATGCACTTACAGGTATTGAGCAATGAACTACTCCCTTGTTTTGGCAGTTGCCTATTGAGCTGTGATTGCTCGTTTGCATTTGATATGCGGGATACTTGCTAATCAATGGACTTGGATAGTGCTTGGGATTTACAGTTATGGCCATCTTGCTTCTCTGTTGTATGGCATCTATTCTATTTGGGCTGCTATTGCCGTGTATATCAAGGAGCAATTGATCTTTATGGCCACCCTGTATGCACACGGTTTGCTGCTATGTATTTTAAAGAGCCTCTTACCTGGATGCTTTTACACAGATATTTGGGCTTTTATTGGCGCTTGATTCTTGCAGGTCTATTTGCCACCTGTCGTTCTTGGCTGGACATGTTATGTATACTCCTATGTTTCGAGGATGCTTATACATTTATGGATCCGAGGCATGCTTATGCTTTTATGGCTGTGAGCTATAGTGGTTGGATATGTTATGCTTTTGTCTACTAGGCTTGTCCGTGTGGGAGCTTTTACATCCGTGGTTGATGCCTTTGTGTTCTCCCCTTCTGGTTTGGATGAGTCCCCTTTGCAGTATGCTATGATAACTTCCAGCTCTTCTAGTCATGCAGACAGTCCTCTTGATGAGCCTATTCTCTCTTATGAGAGTTCCCCTAATTCTTTGAGCTCCTTGGATGTATTGGATAGCCCTACTCATGCTCTTACAGTGTAGTTATCCTCTTCTACAGGTTTTACAGGTTCTCTTTGCTTTCATTGTGGAAAGACAGGGCATGTGAAGCGTAAATGCTTCAAGTGGATTAGAGAGCAGAAAAGATTGTGCCGCACTAGACATGAGAGCAGAGTCAGTGATACAGTAGGTGAGACCATTGTTGATAGTGGTATGGTGCATGTAGTTACCCATGATGATGCAGTTGAGCCTAGACTCTTGGCATCGTGTTACCCTACAAATTACTTGCTTAGTGATACGCCTACAGATTACTTGCTTAGTGATACACCTATACCTTTGATTGGCTTTTAGACAGTATGGCATCTTGTCATGTTACTCCACATAGAGCTTGGTTCTCTTACAGGGAGGTTGACGAATGTATTTCTTTGGGCCTTGAGCAGGATTGTCATGTTATTGGTACAGGGGATATACACTTGGCTTTGCCAAATGGGTCTTCTCTTATGCTCCGTGATGTCTTGCATATACCTACGCTTAGTAAGAGCGTAGGTATATGTCTCTCTTCGGGATACTTCATGGAAAATCCATCATGGTTGCTTGGTATTGGCCAGAGGTGCTAGATATGGCAGTGATAATGTAGTGCATGTCTCTCATGTGGGAGATTCTATGGTTTCAGTTACGCAAATACCACATAATTGTTATGCCATTGTCACCTAGGCCATGTACGACACACTGAGATAGATGCTTTATGCGATATGGGCTTATTTGCCTAGCTGAGACAGTATGGCATTGCCCCCTTGCTCTTCCCCATGCTCTCCATATACTCATGGTCCATGCAGAGCCTCTTTGACTTATGGCAATCATGTGAGGCATGCTCCTCTAGATCTAGTCCATGTTACAGTATATGGACCTATGCCTTCCCAGTCACTTGGTGGAGCGTCGTGTTTTGTGACCTTCATGGATCATGCTACCCACTGTGTTTGGGCTTACCCTTTGGTATGGATTGAGGATGTTTTTACTATGCTTGACAGGTTTATGGATTCTGCTAATAGCAGGCCTAGATGCTTGCAAATGGATTATGAGAGTCATGCTATCTCTCCCAGCTTACGGATCTCTTGTCAGCAATATGTCATTGATTTCTTATGCCCACGGTATTATGGGATTGTTCATGGCATGTGCCTGATTTTACAGGCAAAGATTGCTTCTATGCTTACCACAACTAGGTTGTCTTATGGCTTTTGGGCTGAGGCCCTTATGATGGCAGACTACTTGGTTAATTGGACGTCGTTTTTCTCTTTGGATGTTATTACTCTGCATGAGGCATAGAGTGGCATGAGACCCTCCTATGATCACTTCAGGATGTTTGGCTCTGCAAAGCATCTGTCAGTATGTCACCTGAGCATATGTCATGCAGATGCATACTCCTTGGTTATGGAGATGGTGACTTTATAGCCTACAGATTATGGGATTTGGATGCCCAACAGGTCATACACAGCCATCATGTTGTCTTCTATGAGGGGCAGACACCTCTCATGCCTCTTGATGAGCGTTCAGTACGCTTTATGGCTGATTATACAGCAGCTATAGTGCCATTACAACAAGTTGTTTATGCTGAAAATGAGACACTTATTGGCTCAAATGACATAGATATGCATAGTAGTCAAGGTCAGGATATTGGAGGTCAGTTGCTAGACCCCTTGTAGGCTCATGAGAGCCGTTTTCTTGTAGTTTTGCAGGCTGGATAGCCAGCCATATGTCAGTCTTCCGCTTCGCTGAGGCCACATGTAGTCTTGAGACCCTGTTGGGCGAGTGTCCATGATGTTGGCTCTCTTTTAGTGATTGAATCTAGAGACGCGAAGCATTCTTGGATTGCTCCATTGTATGGAGCTAGGGATCGCTTATCTCTTGGATGTCATGGACTCGGGGATGCTTGACTCTTCTTCTACACAGGTTCTCGACACTTCTTGCACAGCTCGCTTTTTGATTGGGCGTTGGGTGAGATGTCATAATTCCTCACCTTATCTTTTTTTTCTTTTCTTTGTTTTCACTCCCTAGCCACATTGGCCTTTTAGTGGGAGGTTGTTGGGGTAAAAAGCCTCTGGGCCTGCCCGTGTACATTGTGACCACCCATTCTTTATTCATATATAATATGATAGTGCAATAAGAGTGTTAGTTCAGTTGGACAACACCTACATTGTGTGTGCTCTTCTCTCCCGCGTCTCCTGCATCCCTTTCATGGTGTTTCCTCTAGTATCACCATCTTTTGGAGGATTCAGTCCTTCATAAGTAGCTTCTTCCCTTTCCCTTAAGGTGTCAATCAATTGGTGTACTTTAGGAATCTCCAACAAGCTACGATACTCTGTCAATTGAGCCTGTAATTGCTCACTTGTAGGTGCTTCATCAATTGCCATCTTTACCTTCTTCTTGCAAGGACCGCCTTTACTTTGAGAAAAGTAAAGAGACCTACTCTGATACAACCGGCTAACACTTGCACAACTTGGAAGTTGGCACCTTTTGATCCTTCTTGGATCTCCTTCTCTCCTACACAATATGTGTAGGGCTCTCCTCTTCATGCTTGATTTCAGCAGAGCTTCCGCAGCACTTGCACCTTCTCTTCTCCTCTTGGAACTTGATTTCAGCAGAGCTTCCGCAGCACTTGATTTCAGCAGGGCTTCCACGGCACTTGCACCTTCTCTTCTCCTCTTGGATACATGCAAATTGATGCTTCCTTCACCTCTCCCTTACACCCAAGGAGAGCCTCCTCTTTTATAGGCTTTCAAGAGCTTCTCTTCTTGGAGAGAGAGTTGAAATGATCTTCATGCAAGATGTGGTTATTCCACTCTGCAGCACTAATTTTGAGATATCTTTGTGCATTGTTTGGATTAAAAAAACATCCAACACAAAAGTTGTAGATCTCGTTGTTTTCGATAACTCATGCGGCCCGTTTTTAGAGATCGTTTTTCTATTGCGAGATATTTTAAAAATGGATTTTCCAAAAAACAGCTTTTTAAACTGTACTCTGAACTTGTCCATGCAACCACTTGAGACATAGATAAGGAGAGTTCATTAGATTGCCTTGGGCCTCAACCTTAAGATTGAATTCCACACAGAAGCTTGTGTCATTTTAGACCTTAGAAAGAGAAAATCACTTCTCTCCTCACTTCCAGAGGATCACATCTCTCGTCTTTCTTAGTGAGAGAATTCCCTCTCTCGTCTTTCTTAATGAAAGAAAAGACCTTAAACCTTGACTTGTAGGGGAGAGGATGACCCCAAATGAATGCAATGCTCATTACACACAAGTAAACATTCCCATGCGTCCTTGGATGCACACATAAATACATATACACAATGCTAATGCACTTCCTCTTCTTAGAACTCAATCCATCTTCATTTATGTGTAACTCCTTGGTTCTTGTGTACACTCTTACACTTGATAAACACTTCTTTTCCACTTCATAAGTTGTATTGCCTGTACCAGATATCCCCGTCACAGTGCTTTGATCACCCCATTAAGTGATGCATTAGGAATACTGGTCTCTAAATGGTCTCATGGCTATGCTAGATCATCATCAACACTTAAAGAAAAGTGAGTCATTAATTTATCGACCTGAATTTATTAAATAGAGAATGTGTAATAAGCAATCAATTTAGTGACACTTACAGAGGTCAAGCAACCAATCCTTGATGACTATAATCGAAAGATCACAAACAAAGACCAATAACAACTAAGGAAAAAACAAAGTCTACGTAAATGCTAATCGAAGGTTCACAAAAAAAGGGGATCTAAAAGATAAAATCAGAAGGGAAGTTTAGAAAAACCCAAGAGTTAAAAGAGAATCGAGTCAAAAGGAATTGCCTCTAAGTTAAGATGATCTCACTTAATTGCCTCTTTATTTATTAGGAATATTGCTTGAAAGATATTGCTTGTGTTTGTAGCAATGCATACAAGTTTGACTTGATGCACTTAGGAAATTGATGTAATAAGTCCTAATAACACTATTTTAAGAAATTTGAAAATTCCCATGCACTTTGGGAACCCCCAATACCTTTATTATTTCACTACATGGTCAAATCTTGTTGTCTTACTTAAAGGCGGAGCCCACCCTAAATGCTATATAAGCTACCTTTTCAAACCTCACTTTCAAATATGGATCAATATTTAGCCACGTGGTCAAATATTTATCACTTATTTGAAATTAAAACTTGAAAACTTTTCAAATTCTCTAATATGGTGGTTAATACACTAAGTTTGCAATAGGATTAAAAGGAAAGCGTGCTAAACCTCTCCCAATGCTAGTTGCACGTCCCTTTTCCAAGGGAGAAGAAATTGCTACCTCAAAGAGTTGTGAATCGACCTCGATGGCAAGAGGTCATAGAAAATCCTTGGGCAAGAGGAGTTGAGGGTGCTGGGGGGCTCTGGCTGGTAAACTCTTAGACTCTTAGAAGCTGTCCAAACTTTTACATGACTTAGGATGGATTTCCTAAGGCCCCAGTACTAGTTAAGGGCGAAAATCTTGGAGAAATAAAGGCATTCGTTCCGTTCTTTTGTATGGGCAGAAGGTAAATGCTTTTATAAGAAATTTCTATTAACTAAATAATTATTTTTCAAAAGATTTGTTTTCATTGTTTGTGTGTTGTGATTTTTTAATTACGTAAATGAACACTGTGATAAAAGGATTAATTAAGGAAGCTAATTTTATGTGTACAACTTCAATGTGCTAGATAAGTATATAACTAAAACTACCCTACCAAGGGAAGTGGGAGGGCATAATTCCATTAGCAAATCCACCCTAAGGCAAGGTAGTCCCAGCAAGCTAAGAGCTTATCACAAATTTGTTGCATTAGAGTATAGGAAAAATTGACCCTTGAATCAACTAAGACCTTTGACTTCATATCATTTTAGGGGAATGGAGTGAGACTTTGCCTTATGGGTAGGGGGGTTGACGTATTCATACTCCCCCTTGTTTCTTACTCTCCTTGAACCAAGTGCAATACGAGTCAGCTTCAGTTCTTGAGCAATTTAGCACAATCAATTGCTCAAAGACCAATGTTGATTAACTCTAAATAGGAGACCTTATCTTACCTAAAAATCAAAACTCTGGTCAATTCTCGTGGTGGGAATGACTAGGACCTTCCATTGCGAAGTGAACTTGAGAGAGTTTGGGTAGCAAATCTCATGTTATTCAGAAGAGTATCGAGTGGCATTACGTAGAACAATCATCTTGATGGACTACTAAATCGTGATGCCAAGGATGTCTCAAGCTGGTATGCCACAACATGAATATCAAGTCTTGTTGACCACATCATTCCCAAAGGGGATTTCTTGCCATATTTTGGTAATGATATGTGTGAATACATTTAGGACCACCAAGCACATTTTTCCCTCTTTAGGAGTTTTTTTCCCCTAGCCTTGTATATATGCCTATTCACTTATGGGGCATACTTAGTCTTATAGAAATTCTCTATTGATACTTCTGAATACACTTTAAGGTGTGCTCTCTCAAGCTTCTTCTTCTCCAACCTGTATACTTGCATTTTTGCAACCCTAAATATAACGTTGAATATGACCTCCAAAAACCCATGGCTCTTCCCTTAATAAATCTGATCCATTAAGCCATCACTACTATTATTGAGAATACTTATCAAACTAAGAGTATGCTTCCATTGCTTTTGGAGGCTTTCATTTGAAAAACATAATGACAACCTTAGTATTGAATCTGATGACATTTGCATGAACTTTGTTTGAGTCAAGTGTGATTTTTTCTATTGGGCCCTCAAGCTTTTCATCCATGTTCTTTTGTAGAGTAGATGCCAAGATTTCTATAATGAGCTAAGGTTTTGGTTCAAGTTGAAGCCTGTGGGTCTTCTTTGGAATTGACAAGATTTTGATTCAATTGCTCCACTTGCACCTACTCAGCATTCTACTTTGTTTCCATTTCTCACTCATGCTTTCTAATATGACCGCATCCCCTCCCTCTATAGTATTTTTTCCATTTTTATCCTCGTGTAAATGGGAATCAAGGGCATTAAAATTTAAAAATTAAAAAAATTATTTATTTTTGTTACATTAACCTTATCTTTCAAGTTGGACTGGTTGTCGCTTGCTAGTCTGTGGGACACCCATCTCTCTAGCCCATTGCCATCTCCATCAAAGTCGTTGCCTCCTCCCAACTCATGGAAGATTTTTGCAGCTCCCTCCCCCATGTGAATGAGGGAGGGGTACCTTCCCCTCTCCCCGCCTCTCCTAAGGCTATATAAGCCTTAATTCATTGGGCATATACATACATACATACATACATACATACATACATACATATATAAAACCATAGTCTCAAAGGCACACGCGAAACCACGAAAGTAAGGAATTGAATGAGCAAAGATGGAACGCAAGAGAATCAAAGAGCCAAAGAGTGGAGAATAGAGTAAGATTTATTGTTGAAATGCCACCCTTCCCTTCTCATAAATGAGCAAGCATATTTATAGTGTTATAAAGGCTACCGCAAGTGCGATCTGTGTTGGCTTCCACTTCTAAGTGGAAATAAAACTTTTAGTACAATGCCAAGTGCATGCACACCGAATAAAGGTATGCAAGACAAAGTATATGGCTACAATATAGCGAAGTGCTGAGTGGCTCTGGTACAAAGTGTCAAGGTGATTGATAAGATCTAGATAGTAGATCTGCACAAGGACATTGCCTTTTTTGGGCATGTATTCAAAGAGATGATGTCTAGCTCATCAAAAAAGAGTGATCATCGTAGGAGCCTTTTCTTGCAAATTTCTGTAGGAGCTTTCTTGGTGAGATAACCATGCACATGTTGCAAGTCAATGCGTGCAATAAAAGTTTCAAATTCCACAAACAAACAGAAAGCCTTAATAGCTTTGATGATGGCCAAGATTTCCCATTGATAGAATGGATAATTTTTTTCAGTGGAAGAAAAAACTCCTAACACATATTGACAGATTTGGAGATGCTTTGGGGATGCTCTAGTTGATGGAGAGGTATTTTCACATAGAGCAACGGCCCAACCATTGTCAGATGCATTAGTATAGATTACAAGTGGGTATCCAATAGGTAAATGTAAAGGTCAAAGCTTCTGGATGACAGCCTTAATTTGTTGTATTGCAGTAGTGCGAATGGCTTTCTAGTGCAAACCATTTTTGATATAGATCTTGTCTATATAAGGCGAGATTGGATATTGAGGAGTTGATCCAGTTAAGGCATCCTAAAAGTTGTTGTAACATTTTTACATTTGGAAGCTCATCAGAAAAAATTAATATATTTTTAAATACAAATTCCACCATACCAAGATGAATATTAAGGCCTAGGAAATCAACTTGAGTGACAAACATTATAGATATAGTATGAGATAGGACCATGCTAGCCTCTTCTACAACAAGCATAAATTGTGTGAGATTATCTAAGTGTTCCTTAATGGTTTCAAAAAAAACTAAAATGTCATCAATATAAACAAGGCAAAAAGGGAATTTAGAAAAGATGGAATCAATCCAACCTAAAAAACAAGTAGGAGAGATTTTAATCCCAAAAGGAAGAGCCATCCATTGATAGTGTACATGAGGGACACAAAATGTTGTCTTATATCGATCCTTAGTCTTGATTTGACAGTTGCTAGAACTGTGATTTAAGATCAAACTTACTAAAAAAAATTGCCTTTTTAATCTGTTTGATCAAAATATCCTTAAGAGGAATGGGGTGACCATGGCCTAGGAGATATTTGTTTAGGGATCTATAATTGATCTCCATACGCTTCTTTTCCCTCTTTTGTTCAAAATGCTATGGTGCACAAATTGGATGTTGGATGCATACATAGCGAGTGCCGGAAGGTCCCCAAGAACAAAAAAACTCTATTAAAGCTCATAAAACAAGAAGATAGATTTGCACGACATGAAGAAAAGAGATAAATTGGGTACAATCTCGCCCCATGCCTTGTGTGAGCGCTTCACAAGGCATGTATTTATCAATATATTCATGTCAAAGCTCAAAAATAGCCCAATTTTACAATTAGCATGCTTTGGCTTTTGTGTTTGCTTTTGTCCAAATAAAGAATAAAGCGGTTGGGTGCCCCAAAAGTCGGCAGGTTGTGCCCAAATATAATGTCCAATAATGAAATATTTAAACCAAGCACACATGCGCATACAAAATAATAAATGTTTGTCAAGTGCTTCATTGAATAAGCATGCGTAAATAATATATTAGTGCCATGCCTTTAATGATAAGGCACGCGCCCATCAAAAATGATAATTTCTTCTAGGTAATTTGAATACACACTATCGCCCAGTGCTTCTCAACGACACCGGCGCCTGCTCCACACATAAACTAAAGCATTCACAATTGTTAGAAAATAATAAAATTAAACCGAAAAAAGTGAATACCTAGCAGTCTTCAGCTACAAAATAAATAAATAGGTTGGAACTCTGTCCTAACCTTAATTTAATACAAGTGCACTCTAAACTCATAAACGTCCATTGATTTAAATATGTATTTTGCAGAATCACCCATTGTGAAATCACCCACGTGCACATTAAATTAACATGACGCCGAAAAAGGACAGGTGTCCCCGTCAACTTCTCGCACAAGGAATCCACCTTGTATATGAGCCCCAGCAAATAAATATAGTTTTACGGAATCCACTGCAAAACCTCAAGAAATCCACCGTAGAATAAAAAACTCACAAAATCCACCGTGGTCTCACAAAATCCACCGTGGAATATGTCTCCTGGCATCATACCCTCGAGGGATAGCACAAAGCATGCTAATTGTAAAATTGGGCTATTTTTGAGCTTTGAGACGAATAAATTGATAAATACATGCCTTGTGAAGCGCTCACACAAGGCATGGGGGGAGATTGTACCCAATTTGTCTCTTTTCTTCATGTCGTGAAAATCTATCTTCTTGTTTTATGAGCTTTAGTAGAGTTCTTTTGTTCTTGGGGACCTTCCGGCGCTCGCTATGTACGCATCCATCATCCGATTTCCACACCAGCTTATTCACATAAAATGCTTGGCATGCCCACTCAAATGTAGTGGGTTCAATTAATTGCTTGTGGAGAAGTTTTGCAATTTCAGCTTTACACAAAGCAAAATTCACTTCCTTCGTACCTTTATGAACTGCCTTTGTTGGGACAACACTCTCCTCAAGGGGTAATCCAATAGCAAATCCTTGCCTCTTTTCTTTAAACATTAGAGGATCTTCATGAATAAACCTTTGCATTCTCTTGGTAATCTCTTGAATTTTTGTTTGGTATTTTTTCATTTCTTGCTGAAGCTCGTCCTCAGTTTGTTGGACCTTGTGCGAGAAGGAGGAGGAGCTATGGAGTATACACTCCTACCAAATTTTCCAAGAGGGGTACTTGAGTCTTTTCTCCTTGATAGGAGAATATAATATGGTCCTGCCAAAAAGTATAGGGGGATCAAATGCTGCAAGATGTCAGTGCATATGAGTAGGTCATACCTCATTTGGCGCATCAACTAAATCTCAATAAGCAACTTAAATCTCACCCAAATAGAGAAAGGCTTTGATGATTTTGGTTAAAGTTAGCATTTTGTTGTTAGATAGCTCCACTGTGATACGACTGCTTTCTTGTATGAGGTCTGGAGCAAAAAGCTCATAAGGAGCTATTGTGAGGCTCAAACTTGTGTCAATTAAGGCATTAAGGAAAAACTAATTTTTTTAGTAGAACGAAGTTTGACACAGATTGTAGGGATTGATCCACCATCATCAAGGAGATTGAGAGTATGAGCATGAACAATATGTCTGGATCTGGTGGCTCGAAAGGGATTAATAGGATTAATTAGCTTACAAGAGGAATCTAAAGTTGGAGAAGAAGGAAGGAGTTATCCAATTCTTTAAGCACATCAATAGTTGCTTGAGCAATATGTTTTTGTGCTTTGATTGTGCACTTAAGACTTTTACACAAAGAATGCATTTGCACTTGCATGGCTTGGAAAGCACTGGCCATTTCTGCCATTTTATCTGTAGTAGAAGTAGTTGTTTTAGTCAAGTCATCCACAAATTATTGAACAATCCTGGGAATGTGGATTTTCTCAAGTTTATGAGGGATAAAAATATTAGCCTTTTTGAGAGTCTTTGTACTCAAAGTCCCATGATGAGGAAAATCATGTGGATTAGAGAAAAGCTCAGCTTTGAGTTTCTCCTTTTGTTTCTTTTTATGCTTTGAAGAAGAGGTTCCAGATTCAGAGGAAGAATATTGATTTTGTGCTTTATCTTCTTCAAAGGACAAAGATTTATGATGCTACTTACCCTTTCCTTTGTGAGATATATGTTTGAATGTTGAGGGTCCAAGAAAATATTCATCTTTATCCTTTGACAAAAAGGAAGAGGGAATAGTATGGGCATTTATTGTTTGCACATGCGAGATAGAGTCATCTTAGTGGTTACATTTTTCAAGGTTTGCTTGTTTAGGATCAGGATCAAAATCAATAAAATAATCATCACCTGATACAGACTAATGCCAATCACTTAGAGAAGAGTCGTAAGATGAAGAATTAGATTCAGTAGAAGTCAAGGATTCAGTATCGCTGTCTAAAGTATAGACTTCTATAGATGTGTCAGAGTCAATGGGAAAGTCATAAGAAGAATAAGTAGCTGTGTCAGATAAATAATGATGCATATTGGCAACTTTGAGTTTGTCATCCTTCCTAGGTTGATTTTTCTCTCTCTCTTTCTATGGACATTTGTTAGCCTGATGATTTGTACTACCATAGATATATCATTTAAGTGTCTTTTTATGAGAAAACCTTCCAAAACTTCAAGATTTGTAATGATCGTAGTTGTTTCTGGATTCATGAGGATATCCATTAGATTTTATGGAGTGTTGTCTCGAGTGTCTTCTAGAGTGTCGATGGTATCTATGTCTAGAAAAAGAGGTCCTCCACCAAGTAGGTGTCGAATTGTTCCAAGGGAAACAACAACATTTTTCATAGCCAAAATATTTATAATATTTCATGTTGTGCTTAGATACCTCAAAAGGAAATTGAAAGGTGAGAAGGATCGAAGCTTGCTTGGAAGAGCTATGGGAGGAGATCAACAGCAAGAAAGAGAGAGAGACTAAATGGGAACTCCAACAATCACAATGCGTGACCGGGCCTTCATTTATTCAATTTGTCTCTAAAAGAATAAAGAATAAAGTGATGGTGACGGGCGCCCGCCACCTATAGTGTGCAATGGCGGTACTCTCAGTGTAGTAATACACGAGAGGCTAGGCAGAGGCGCCTTTACCCCCAACAACCTCTCACTTAAAGGTGAATCTGCCTCAGTGAGGAGTCAAAAGAAAAAGAAAAAGAAAGACAGTACAATGTACACATGTACAACAAGATGAGGAAAAACGTCATCTCATCCAACGCCCATCAATCTCCTAAGGAAGGCAAAGCGCTCAGCAATGAGGCTTTTTGTGAGCAGATCTGCAGGATTTTCGTCAGTGGAGATCTTGACAAGGTCAACAGACTTGTCTTCCACTATCCCACGTATGAAGTGATACCTCAACTCAATGTGTTTCATCTTCGCATGGAAGATCGGATTCTTGGCTAGCTGAATAGCACTCATAGAATCCGAATGCAACATAGGTATAGAATCAATTCCAAGGTCATGAACCAAACGGTTTAACCATATGGCCTCCTTGCAAGCCTCACTGCAACATACTTGGCCTCAGTGGTAGAGAGAGTTGTACACTTCTAAACCCTGGACATCCAAGAGACAACACCTCCAGCGTAGGTGAATACATGGCCAGAAGTGGACTTCCTACTATCTGCATGTCCTACATAATCGGAGTTTGTGTACCCCACAACTCTTGTATCCTGGATGCCATAGCAAATACACATATTTACTGTGCCCTTCAAGTATCTCACGATGCCCTTCACGGCATCCCAATGTTTCTTGCCAGGTGTAGCCATATAGCGTGCCACAATACCAACTACAGAGGCAATATCTGGATGAGTGGCTATCATGGCATACATCAAACTGCCCATGGCTGATGCATAAGAGATCTTGGCCATCTCAGTCCTCTGCTCATCTGTATGCAGACAATTGGCCTATGAGACCTTCACATAAGAAGGTAATGGGTAGCCAATAGACTTCACGTCCTGCATGCGAAAACGCTCAAGGACTTTATGAATGTACTCCTCTATGAGAGGTAGAGTAGTCCCTGATTCTTGTTGTGCTTAATGTGCATACCAAGAATGTGAGAGACCTATCCCAAATCCTTCATCTCAAAGCTCTTCTTCAGCTGAGATTTAAGAGCATCCAGCTCATCATGAGCTTTCCCTGTTATCAGCATATCATCCACATAAAGTACCAAAATAAGAAATGAACCATCACGGGCTGCCTTCCTATAAAGACATAGATCCATAGCGCTCCTACTATAGCCCTGTGACTGCATAAAGGCATCAAACTTATGATACCACTCCATAAGTGCCTTCTTCAGGTCATAAAGACTTTTCTTCAACCTGCACACTAGGTGCTCCCTGTAACCAAGACACAATGCATCGAGGGCTCAAATCGATCAGGTGGACATCTAGCTCTAGTAGACCTTCTCATTGCACGCTCTGTTGCATGTCTAGCATCTTGTCAAATACCATGGCTATGTGTACCAACTATTGCTGTAAGTTGTCCAACTGGATGTGCAGGAGCATGTGACTCCTCTTGGAATATAACCTGCATATCTCTACCACCTTCTCAGGCTACCTATGCATCTTGTCTTCATGGAAAACTACATCATGGCTACGGATGACTTTTTGCACTTGCGAATCCCAAAGGTGGTAACCCATCTCGCCTACATCTCCGTAGCCAAGAAAAATGCATTTGACACTGTTAGGATCCAACTTAGTCCACTTGTCCTTGGGCACATGGCAAAATGCCTCACATCCAAAGACACATAGATGCGCATAAGACAGAGGTTTCCCAGTCCATATCTCCTCTGCAACTTGGAAATCCAAATCACTGGAAGATGATCTATTCTCCTCTCATCACATAGTTGCTCAAAGGCACATGACACATATTCTCCCCCATTGTCAGTCTTAAGGCATTTCAGTCTATGCCCAGTCTGCAATGCAAGCCATCTCTGAAACACAACCAACGCATCGGACTGACTTAAGCTTAATGGGATAAGCACAGTCTTTACACAAAAAGTCATCAATAAACATCACAAAATACTTTGCACCACCCATAGACTGACAGGGCATGGGCCCATAGACATCTGAATGTACTAATGCCAAGGGCTCACCCATGCATGGCTGGCTAGATTTCTTATGTGTATTCCTAGTCTGTCTACATATGAATCAAAACATGAATAGTCAAGGGCTGGTAAGTACTACAAACCAAAAAGCATTTTCATTAACAAAGACATATGGCCCAAATGGGCATGCCAAAGAGACACATGTGGGATGGTACCCACTGACAAAACATGGTCAACAGAGGACCCATCAACTACAAGAGGATAGAAGCTGCTAGACCTCTAGCAAACACAAGTTTGCCATGTGTGATCTTCCAGGCAGAATCCCCAAATGAAACATGAAACCCAGCATCATTAAGCTGCCCTATAGACATAAGATTGTGTGTAAGCACAGGTACATGACATACATCCTGTAACAGAAAAGTATGGCCAGTAGAGAACTACAGTCGTACATCCCCAATGCCAACAATAGCAAGTTACCTGTCATCACCCAAGCGAACTGAACCAGGGACAGTGTGATAGGAATGGAACTACTCATGGCATGGTGTAACATGAAATGAAGTACCAGAATCCAAAAGACAGCATTGCACATACATAGAGTGAACCTCGATCAACAACATAGCATCACAAGAACTAACTGCAAGTATGTACTCCCCATCAGAGTCATTAGTCTGCATGGCATTTATCTCCTTGATTTTCACATTGGATTTCGCAAGTACCATGCTACGATTAGAGGACTTTTCTTGTACTTTGTCTTTCCCCTTCTCTTTGCACTTCTCATTGCATAACTCATGACACTATGGGCGGATGTGACCCTTCTTGGCGCAATGATGACATGTCACATTAGCATTTCTCCCATGAGGCTTACTGCGCGACTTACCACACGACTTAGACCTAGACTTCTGCAAGTCTCTGCCATGGACATTCCCACGGTCATTCTTTACATTACCATCTCTACCTCCAACAGTCAAAGCATGCGACACACGAGAGGCATCCAAGTTCTTACAGTTGATCTTTTCCTGTAGAAGAGCACTCTCTATATCATGCAAGTTCAAAATAGTAGCAGGAGTACATAATGCAGTGCAAAATACATTCCATGACTTACTCAGAGTCCCAACAAAAAACAATGGAGTAACCTCATCATTAACGATAATGCCCTATGAAGTCAAGTTCCTGAGAATAGCATGGAACTACTCAAATGAGCAGACATCGTCATATTCTCCTTCATGCGCAGGTCCATAAGTTGCTTCAGCCCAATACATCTAACTTGTCGGACTTTTCTTGTCATAGAGGTTCTTGATCTTATCCCAAAGCTGCCAAGCACTTTGTGCTTCCTCAACCACATTGTAATGCACCTATTCAATGAGAGACAAGATGAGGGTGGACTTGCATAACTCATTAAGCTCATCCCATTCATCATCAATCATAGTTTCAGGCTGCTCGCCATGCATCCTTAGTGGCTTTATCTGTGATTTCTACACCAATACCTGCCAAAACTTGGCTCTTCTAGTAGGCATAATTTGTACCATCAAGCTTAATGATGTTGAAGATAGCACTATCAGTGGAAGAAGATGCCATACTACAGTCCAAAACGGTGCAGACAGTTCAAAACTACTTGCTGTAAACAGCCAAAATACCACCAAAACTAAGGCAAAATGACCATGAATTAATAGCTAATGATGCTATCCACCAAGTACCATCAAAAGGACATAAATCAAGATGTTTTAGCATGAAAATTCCACATCAGTCCATGCATAACTGCTTACTATAATAAATTACAGCCAGGTACAATGAGGGCAAATTGTAGGCAAAATGAATGCACCAAGTCAACCACTAACTGTCAAAGCATAATCGGTGTCAAGTGGGCATAAATCAGCAAAAGTAGCAGCCATACAGACATCGAGAAAACACCCAAGCATGTCAAAAAGAATCTATCAGTAAGCCAACATATCCCCTGTGTAATAGGGCAAAGTGTACACAACATTGGCAAAGACCTAACACAAAGAGGTGTATGCTCAAGGAGTGCAAAGCCCAAATTAGCCCAAGTACATTTGTGAGGACCACAATATATCAATCATGCAACATCCAAGTGAAGATCCCAATCTCAAGTATCTGAATACTCAAGTAGCATAAACCGTCTGCTCAATGTCTGTCAAGCATATCAAGATGCTCCCACTGGCACAAAAGCTGTAAATATCAAGCAAAGAAGCTCAACAAGGGCATATGATAGCACCAGTGCGCCAGAAGATCCAAGATCAAGCATCAATAAGACCTCATGAGCATATAGGCCATGTAGCATCCATACATAGCATCATCCATAGACATCAAGTACATCCAAACTATAGCTTTGGCAAGTCAAGAAATAGCCAAAGTAAGCTCCAGGCAATCAAATATCAAGCCAAAGCAAGGCTCAGTAGCATCCAACTCCAAACAACGTAATGGGCATGTAGTAGTGGCATAAGCCAAGCATGTCAAGACCGGTCAACATAAGAAAATACATGCCATAAGTACATAAGGGATGAAGGTCTAAATGCTATGCGAAGCGAGCTCAAGATCAACCAATGATTTGAGAGCAAATCCAAGCTCTATGTCGATCCCCGAGAGTCACTACATCAATGTATATATCCAAGACATAGCCCAAATACAATAGGCATATCCAAACATAAGAAAAAGAGCTTCGGCCTTGAATATTCTAGTAGAAAATAAACATCCAAAACTGAGCAAACAATGGCTCAATCCAAGCTCAAAGCCATAGACAAACCATAGGCATACTTTCCCATATGTATAGACACCAACTAGGCATAATCAAGTAGCATCAAATGACTATGTAGCATGAGCATAAAGTGTAATGACAGAGGGCTTCCCTATTTTGGATTGCATGTGGACTGTGTAAAATAGTCAATGACTAAGCAAATTCAGCCCCAAAAGCATCTCACATCATAGGCATACATTCCCCTAACATTCGGGGTGCATTCGAGACCAACCGGGCAATCAATGTCAATGCCAAAGTGGTCCAAACATAAAATGCTAATGTAGCATTGCTATGGGCTGCCTGTAAATTGTGTATAACAATCCCAAACTTGAAGTAAATCACATCAATGCTCAATGCCAAGGCTGGGGATGAGATGCCAAGCATAAACCAAGTGTATAGTGCCCAAATGAGGCTGCCAATGACTGGAATGAGCTGGAGGAGATCAAACAACTGATCATGTGTTGTAAATGCACTTGGAAAAATGGTGCAAATATACTTGAGTTACTGCTCACGTTTTTGAGCTGGGAAGAGTGGTAGGAAGCTCAAGTGGGTGCCAAAGAATGCACACAACAAGCTTGAGGTGCCCTAGTAAAGCCTATGTCAAGATATGGAGCACTGAAGCTTCAATGGTGCTACCCCCTTTCTCTTCTCAAACCTATAGACCCGTAACCAACATGAAACCCTGAAGAAAATGAATGAACACCTTTGTTGGAATGCCCTGAGAGTGTCTAAAGGGGTTGGGAAGGTGCTCGGGAAGCCGGGGAGTGACGGGAGCTCGAGAGAGTTGGCTATGGCTGCCGGGAAGGAGACCCAATGAGTGAAGGGATTCAATAGGAAGATGAAGACGCCATGAACCAAGCTCAAGTAATCATGAATCCTTGCTCTGATACCGATTGAAAGGTGAGAAGGATCGAAGCTTTCTTGGAAGAGCTATGGCAGGAGAGCAAGAGCAAGAAAGAGAGAGAGGCCAAATGGGAACTCCAACAGTCATCACAATGTGTGACTGAGCCTTCCTTTATTCAAACTGTCACTAAAAGAACAAAGAATAAAGAATAAAGTGACGATGATGGGTGCACGCCACCTGCAATGTGCAGTGGCGAGTATTGTCAATGTAGTAATACACAAGCGGCTAGGCGGAGGTGCCTTTACCCCAATAGGAATTTCTTTTGTAGAGAGAGAAGCTTCTGTTGATGTGATAGACTTCCTTTACATTTTATTCTATAGTTTGGATAATCCGTCTGATACTATTATTGAAATCACACTTTTATTCTTGCATTTTTTTGCTTGCAAAAGAAATGAATAGGCTTAGGAAAGGAACACATTAGATGTTCATTCATTGAGGCATCATGTGCACCCATATCTTCATATAATAAATCCTGCATACAAATCAAATAGTCTTTATATTGCTTGGGATCACATAGTTTGGCTTTGAAAAAAGCTTCCCTTGCTTCAACAACTTCATCTAACTTATTGCCCACAAGTTCACTAAGTAACTATTCAAAAAACAAAGTAATGGGATCAGGTTGTTGTGCAATGGCCAATTTGATCTGTGGGTGGATAGACATCCACCATTGCCTAAGTCCTCCTATGAAACCATGTGTCATAGCATTTAGCACATCAACATGGTTAGGATTTGGTTTATCAAATAACTTTTGACCAACATATGCATATATCTTGTAGATCAAAAGCTTTATTTCTTCATGTATTTTGCCATCAATAAACCATATATAAGCTTTCTGTTCATGTGAGTAACCAATAAAGACATACTTCATTGCTTTTGGATCAAGCTTTTTTTGTTTCTCATTAGGTACATGCACATATGCAATGTTGCCAAACACTTTCAAGTGTCTAATGTCAAGCTTATAGCCATAAAGCTGCTCATACGTTGTCTTGTCATGCATCACCAACTATGGATGTCCAATCTCTATCTAGATGATTTGTTGCAATCATAAGAGGCATTGCACGTAGGAGAGCATCTTCTTTTTGCTGTTGGGCTTTTGTAACGAGTTGATGAATTTGAGCAAAAGTGGCTTCATAATCACACTGTGTCCTTTTGGGAAACACCATGTTGAGATATTCATCCAGTTCTTGATCTACAAGCTTCTCATATGGATTTCAGAGAAAGGGGCACTGGTAGCATAACCTATATAGTCAGGTAACATTGGTCAAACTAGCACCATTAAGATTTGGTGAGGAAACTTGTTTTTCAGAAAGAAGTGGAACATAAATCTTTTGTATTTGATACAATAGAGATTCCATCTCATCAACATCCTTATTCATAAGGGCTTTGCCTTTATCAAAAGGATCTACTATAGTGTGGACATTTAGAGACCCCGATGTGGGAGATTGGAATAGAGGAGACCATCCTTTTTATAGATGCTTACTAGAAAAGACACCCCAAGAAATCTCAAGAGGAGACATAGCAGCTGTTAGAGTAGTAGTTGTAGAAGAAGAAGAAGAAGCTGCTTGCACATAAATTTCTATTTTTCTTTGAAGTTTTTGTAGTAAGTCCTGTAAAGTTTCACATAAGGTCAGTAATTTGTCCATTCTTTCCATAAGGTTGGTAAGAGCAAGATGTGTGCAGTTTACTGTCTGCAATTCAATAGACTAAGTCATATCATCCTGGGGGTGTAAATATGATGCATCCTTATATACATGACCATCAGACTCGAATTCTGTCCATAACATTTACAACATTGACTGCAACTTTTTCAATCAATTTATTACAATAAGCACATACTCCATTTAAGACTTGACCATGAGGATAGGCTTAAGTCAAGAACTTCAAGGAATTAGCCCATTGTGATGGAGAGATCCTTAGTGTAGGTTGTCTAAGAGTAGCAGTGACTGGGATTTTCTCTTTTTCTTTTTCTAAGTCACCATTATGTAGTAAAAGAGTTTTTCCTTTTACACTACAGACACTAATCTTATTTGGTGGGAGTAACTCTTTCTTTTGGAGTGAAGCAATATCGAGCTGCCACTCAATAGAAAGTTGTATCTCAGACCAATTGATGCATTTTGGAAGAAATCTTTGAGTTGTGTCATCAGCTTTCATAATAATGTCACTGTTGATACCTTCCAAAACTCTAGGAATTGTAAGAGACATGGCTCTAAAGACCATCCTATGTTGAATAGCAAGATGAGCAGAAGAAACTTTCATATTTAGACTTGAAGTGCGGATATGAAGGAGCAATAAATCTGGGAGATAAGGGTCCTCTATTGAAATTACATAATAAGGGCATAGTTCAAAAAAGATAGGTTCATTAGATAGGGGAGAAACAACATCACGTACTATCATGTCCATCAATTCATGATGACGGGTGTCTAACATAGTAACCATACAACTGACATTCAACCCACGATGGAAAAGAGGAATAATACCTATTGCTATATAGCCAAGATGGAGATATGGATATTTTTGGTTTTGTTTTTGCTTTTGTAATTTATGCATAACTAAGGACGGAAGATTCACATGTTGATCTTGATCAAGGGTATCTCCAACCGTCAAAATACCTTGGTTTTCTACATAGAGGGTAGAAGCTTGGAACTTAAACATGCTATTCTAGCCATCGATATTAGTAGCTTCGATTTGAGGCAACATCCACTTTGTGCTCGGGTTAGCTTCATCCATGACAATAGTCGAGTTCCCAAGTGACTTGTAGTGATCTGCCAAGGACTGAAATGCAGCAAAGGAATTTCCTTGAGCAGCCATACGGTTTACTGGACAAAATGAGGATTTAATGCACTCACTTAACAACCTCAGGCCTCATAGCCTCATACACGACAACACGATTTTATGAGTTTGCAACCTCACCTCACTAACAACCTATGAATAACTTAACACAAGGACCCCTTTCCCACCTTGTCGTATGTGATGGTAGCCACACACTTATCCTTATATTGAAAAAAGTGAGAGAAGGAAATGACATAGAATAGGGAAAAGATAGCTTGTTCTTTTTATCTCATAAATCATGGCTTTAATTCTTAAATATCTAAACCATTTTGCTATTGCTCATTCTCATGGACTATTCATAGTGATTGTTTGGATTAATGTTATGAAAACATGAACGTTTTCCTAACTGATGATGATAGGTTGGTTACCCTAGTTGTGTATTCTTAAAAGGTTAAAAATAAGGATTGCACTAGATCTCCTCTAAGGCTAGTTATGGAATACTACACCAAGGGAGTTGGTTTTATCACTTCGGATAGCTCGAATTGGCCTCATTGGCAAGAAGCTACTTCGTAGGGAGGTTGTTAAGTAGGATGTGGTAAGGGTGCAGGGGGGGGGGGGGGGGGGCTCTGGCTAGTAAATTCCTTATGCACCTAGAAATTGCATAACCCCTACGTAAACCAAGTGGTATTCCCGAGAAGCCATGATACTAGTTAAGGGTCGAATCTCAGTGGGATTGAACTTCAGGTTGATACTTCCATATGGGTGAAAGAAAAAATAGCAATACTCTTACATAGGCAAGAGAAGAAACCATAATAACAAGATGAATAAAGAAACTATTTGGAGTTGCTTGACAAATAACTATTTTATAATGTTTGAATGTTATGAGATAAATTACATAAACAAACCCAGTGACTTAAAAAGTTTAATTAACGAAGTAGCCTTTATGTGGCTTCACTTTGTTGTTGGTTCCTTCTCTTCTTGAGCCAATTTAAGGCAATCATCTTGAATATGTCCTAGCTCATTGCAAAGGAAGCATCGGCAACAAAGTAAAGCTGCACAAGTTTAGCATTTGGCTTCTCCCAAGAATCGGATAATAATGAAGACCTAGAGCCCACTGAAATCCTAGAAGATGATTAGAAACCCTAAATAGATCTTTCCAAGATGTAATAAGCATTATCCTTGTGATAAATTTGCTTCACAATGGCCATGGTATCATAAAATTTTGCAATATAATGGTCTTTGAATCCATTGTATCACTTTGAAGTTTGAGTATTTGTGTATCATTGAGTAATGCAGTGGGAGCATAGTAAATCCTAACCCCACAGATTTTACATTACAACTTACCCTAAAGGTCAATAACCCTAAGTTTATCTCAAGATGAGGACATCTCAACTCCTTTATTTCTCACTCTCTTTGAACCAATTAGTGCGACATAGATCATCTTTGGTTTCAGGTGATCTATGCAAAGTAGGTGCTCAAAGGTTGATGCTAGATCGACTAATAGGTGACCTTTGTCTATTCCAAAAATCCGAATTCGTGTTGATCCTTGTGAGTTATGGGCGAAATCTTCCGTTGTGAAGTGGATTTAAGTGAACTAGAGTGACAAACCCTGCATTATTCTAAGGAGTACAAGGTGGCCTTAAGAAATACTCTTGATGGGTCACTAAAAGCATCTTAGTGAGAGCTTCTCAACCGGGCATGTTACACCCTGAGTCTCACTTCGTGGTCAAGCTTCCATGCATTAAATCCGTGTGAAGTAAATGCCCATTTATGTGAGCGATTAATGCTAAGTAGTCCGGAAGACGATCTTAAGGCTCCATGACCCTACGCCCAGTAATGATTTTCTGATGAGTTGCTCTTCAATGTGTACGAGGAAAATTATGTGTCAGAGCGCTACAGGTGAAAAAATGTTTATATGATTAAGGGTCCAGAGATTCTTATCGCCGATCTTGCCCGGGGATTTTTGGCTGTTACAGAAGCTATCAAATCGTCAATAATGGTAAGCCACGATCGCGAGGGATTGTTCTTGTTCTTTTACTCGATGGAAAATTTGAAGAAACTCTGTGATTGAATGAATTTTGCTCGACGGAAAGTCTTTCAAGGAAACTCGTGATTGAACAAACTTTGCTTGACGGAAATTCGATCAACCTTACATGTTCTGCCAATAACTGATTTGTCGGTGAAATTTGACCACCAGTTAATTCTAGCTTAAGCAATCCACAATCTGGGTCGTACTCTGTAGTGCTGGCAATTCGATATCTTTGATGAACTGTCTGAATCGAGAGATCTTGCTAGAGCTCGGTCGCTTGCTTACAGGACCATAGGTAGCCTTGGATGAACTGTGTGTTTTTTAGATGCAACTTTTGCCAAAGGTAATTCTGCTTAAATGGGAACTGATGTCGCACTTACCGATGTTGGACTGATGGACGAATCATTGGGTAAGGTTGTTGTAATGCACATGAGGCCTGATCCTGTTGCTTACATTCCAAGAAAACTTCCATGCCCAAGGCTGTGAACCCCAGGTGTGTAGAGCTGTGATGGAATTACTGTACAAGTGGGGTGAATGCCATATATCATGTCGCCATCATTGCAGCAGCTCCATTTTGCAGTACCAGCCTGCATTTCATCATTGTGGAGGCATGCATGTTGTTCATTATCACCTTGCCACCATCCCTTGTTGCTGTTGGAGCTGCTGCCATCTTAGCCAGCATACCTGCTGTTTTGGTACTCAGAGTCTTTTACAATGTCCTATTGCCTAGATTACTGCATTGTTCTCCCTCCTCTGCCCATTGGCATCATTGCCATTGGTGGATTGGTGTTATGTTGCACGACATGTCACAAGTACATGTACAACACACTCGGAGTGTTTCACAGTATCTCCAACACCACTCTTAGTTCACCTCATCCTTGGTCCTTGAGACAAAGGTTTGAGGCCCCACATTGCATCATTTCATTCCCATGTTCATTTTTCATTGAGCATTGTCCATTCTTTTGTTTGCTTCGCATTCCTTTACAAGGTTTTTGATGGCTGATCCAAAACCTATACCTACTCTTGTCTCATGAAGACCTTAATTTTTAACTTAATGCTCTTTGCACACTAATGTTGTGACACTTAAGTTGTGCACATGTGAGGTGTGTCAGGGTGCAGCGAATGCGGAAGTGTATGGACAAGACTGAAAGACAATGAATATGAGAGAAGAGGGAGAGAGAAAAGAGATAGTGGAACATAGAAATTTGCAATAAATGAATGCTGAAATGAAGAAGGAAAATGTATGAACAGGTTGTCCAAGTATCTCCGGGAGCCAATTTCTCTCTCCACTTGAAAACAAACAAGTGAAATGGGCTAGCTGGAGGTTGTCTACAAATAGCAAAAAAGGTCAAAAACTGACCAACTATTGATCTGGACGAGTGGGCCAAAACTAGTCGACAACACAATAAACAATGCAGAAAACTTGTGATCAGCAACTGATGTGTCATGTGACATTGCTGCCTGTCCATTGCATGTCCCAACCTGCTTGGAATAAAGTGCCTGCACTTGGTGACTATGCTGGAAAAGACCCAAACTGACAAAAAATGTGTAACTATGCTAGAGAGAGCTAATTGTACAACAATAGCTTGACAATGCCAATTTAGGGGATGAATAAATCTCTTAACACCCCCTCTTAGATCCTGGACGGGGCATAAGGCTCTGGGGTCTAGAGTGTGTCGAAGAATGGCTTGAGGAAGAGCCTTCGTAATCAAATCTGCCAAGTTATTCTCAATTTATAACCCATGAACATGTTTTTTTTGGAAGCTAGCTCAAATTTATCTTTCTTTTTCTTCGGGATGTGAACATAAAAATCACACCTGAACCCTTGAAATAATGCACATCTAGATTTTGAGCACAATAAGCCTCAAAAGGTGTCATATCAACCATGGCCGATGTAGGGGATTGATTAAGGATGTGGACAACGGTGGCTATTGCTTTGGCCCATAGACATTGAGGTGTTTGCTGCCAATGCTCCATGATAGTCTGCGCCATCTTGATCATACTGCAATTCTTCTGCTCCAATATTCCATTCTCTTAAGGTGTAGTCATGTTGGAAAACTCTTGGTGTATGCACGATTTGCACAAAATTTGGCTAGCTCTTTGGAGATAAACTCCCTTCTCTTATCAGAATGCAACCTCTTGAGTTTTCTACTAGACATGTTCTCCTCGAAGATCAACCAATCCCTTAAGTGTGAGAATACTTCTGATTTTAGCTCCAAGAAATACGCCCGAGTTATCTTGCTAGAATCATCAATAATTAGCATAAAGTGTAAACTTCCCTTGGGCCTAAAAACACGTTAAATGGATAGAAAATTCTTCAAAAATCAATAACGCATGATCCGTGGCTCGGAACAAGGGGCTGTAAAAAGGAAAAGTGGCCAATTCAAAGGGAAAAAAATGACTGTAAGTTCAAATTGGAATTTTGGTAAATGTAGGGTGCATTCACATGAAAAAGAGACAAAACTAAGAAGAAAGGAAAACAAACAAGAAACAACCCCAAGACGGGCTAAAAATAGGATGGGTGGGTGGGAAAAGGACCCCATTAGGGCAAGACCAAGACATGGTATGCTCAAATCGTTCGAGAGGGATGTTTCCCCAAGGGTATGCATAGCGAACGTACATAGGGATGCGTCCCCACACTTAAGACCTTAATAGATCAAATGATCGATGCAACAAGGGCCTAACTATTGATCATAACCCATACACATACATCTCCACACTTAAAACATGACTGACTCTTGAAAGAAAAAGGGGTAGAGTTAGAAAAACTTGGCCCAATTTGCAAATGATCGAGGGAAACCGTCGCTATCTCCGTCCTCATTGGTCCACATTAGTTTGTCGAAACAAGCTTCAAGGGCTACTTAGCCCTTTGTGAAGCCTTGCTGGAAATCACATCTCTATGTTGCTTGCTATGAATGCAAGACACACATGGTAAGTGGCTTACCCTAATCTTTGGCAATCCATGCACAAGCTAACCACAAGTTGTCTTCCGAAGGTACTCATAGTTCAGGTGGTCGTGTCAAAAGTGGATGCAACAATGGAAGCATGAAAGAATGCTGAAATAAATTGTTGAACACAAGATAGAAGAGAAAGGAAAGTGAAAACACAAGAATACTGCTAAGGAGAACTTAAAGATGTATTTGAGAAATGGAATCCATATACCAAACACGAGACAATTGTGTATAATAGTGAGTTACTAGATGAGCGGGCATTGGTGTTGGCTCCCTCTCTCCAATAGGGCATGCACTGGATTTGCAAGTGATGAATGATTGAATGTGGAGGAGTCATCTGAATATATAGGATAAAATATTGCTAAAAAATTGATCAGGTTGGCCAACATAAAATGCTAAAGTAATCACTATAATGACCACTAAAAAATACCTTAAATGTCTAGCCCACAGAAACACATGCTAGACTCACTCATGAGGTGATTATATTGCTAAAATCCTCTCTCTGATCATGGGTGATTTGACATAATACAATGATACAACGATGACGACTCATTATAACAAAGGCCACTAGAATAGGACCATGGATATCCAAGCAATAGGTGATCAAGTTACCACCAAGGTGCCTTGGAGAGAACATGGATTCCCCTCCTTTGGTCAAGACCGCCAAAGTGTTGTCAAAGTGTCTCCTCGTGTGAGCTCCTACTAGAAGCCAATCTTGCTCTTTGTCAAGTAACAATTCATCATGTGAAGAATTGGGCTCAATGAATCCCATGTCCAGTAATTCTTTGACTTGTTTGGCAACTTCTTCTCTTTCACACCAACTCTAGGATTTTAAACCCTATCAGAATTTGGTCGAATGAGTCAGGAAAGTCCCTCTCAAGAACTTGTGCAATTGTATACCTGTACAGATGAGGCTCATCTATCCCATCTCTCCACTCTCTCACACTCCGTTGTAGCATTAGAGAGTTGTGACGAGGATTACATCATCTACACTAGAAAGCAATAGTAGCAGGAGGGGCTGCTAAGCCCTTCTTGCAATCCAAAGAAGATGACCCCTTTCGTGCCATGTTCTTGGCCTTGGCCAAAGGATCCAAGTCAGAGGTGGAGGAGGTGGATGACTTGCTAGAGGAGTTCGTATTTGTTGAGCTAAAAATGCATTAGCTTCATTGAAACAGTCCCAAAACATGTTGAATTAAGGAAGAAACCTTACTTATTTAAAAAGAAATGCGTTTCTAGAGATTGTGTGTATCCCATAAACACAAATCCACTTAGGAGGGCCAAACTTTCTATAAATAGGTATACTGCCCTCCATTCAACCCTAATCTCGTTTTTGCAGATTTTAAGTATTTCAGCTTGCTGCCCACACCTCGGACGCGGAGGATATCATGGTCCAAGTTGGCCATTGCTTTTTGCAAGAGTCTGGTGTTTGTTTCCAGCCTACCACACACTGTTTGGAGCTGATTTCAGCATGCTGACTGTTGTTGCTGGTTTTTCATGTGTTTTTAGTCTTTCTCTCTCCTCACATGCATTTTTAGTCTTTCTCTCTCATGTACTGCCGTCTGCATCAGATTCAGCCTTCCTTGGCTGTGTTTGTTGGTGTTCGATATTCGGAGGTTGCCTTGTTGCGATTTGGGATCCATTTAAAGTACGACACTCTCTAGCTCATTACCCCTGACTTGATGCTTGAGATACAGGAGTTTGAGGTACAATATTTATTCACTACATAGTGTGCTTGCTGCATGAGCATTGTATATTTAATAATCATATCACTTTATTCATTCTATGTGTTCATTGTCTCTGAGTTACCCTAACCCTGACGGTGTTCTTTTATCAGTCTATGCTTTGTCGTATGGTATTATTTGTGTTTTTATGTTAGGGTATTTCTTCACATGGTATTAGAGCCGAGTTCTTTGAGAGAAACCTAGACCTTGATCTGAAAGCTCTATACAAGAAGTAGGAACAACAAAAAGGCAAATGACTTCGAACTCTACTTCCGCACCACTTTTCATATCTGAGCTAAATCCATCGAGGAACGAGTTGGAGTGGGTCTCACAGCTTGCTTCACAAGCTCCCGATATGGCCGGACAGATATTGGACTATCATGGAGTACCATGACCTTATGAGATTACTACAGCTGAGGACAATCTCATTTTGATACATAGAGCCTAGTAGCAGATAGAAGGTAAGTCTGAATTTCACCCTTTAGATTCGGTGTACCAATCTATTGACCATGTAGGAAGGGTAGAATCTCGATTTAGGACTGGCAATCCACTAGTGGAAACTGACATAGAGTATACTCCATTGCCTTGATACTTAATTCTCTCCGGTGCCAGGTATGTCTACCATTTCAGATTCTGTTAATGATGATTCCCCTTCTTCTATTGGTATGGATGATTTTCATGGTGAAGGACATATGCAAAACAATTTATGGTTTATGAGTAATGAGGAAGACCTATATCTCTTTATGAACTCAAGACTAGGTAAGTGGTTGAAACAAGAAACTGTGAGTACTCCTTTCTCTTTTTTTCCTTCAAATAATTTTGTTTTCAAAGGTAAAAAAGAAGCAGGTGCATCTTTATCATCATTATTTCAATTTAATACATTTAATGGACAAAAGGAACCCACATTATTTCCCATATCTATATCTATCACAAATCCATTTGATCTTCCTTCCATCCCACTCTCTTATTCCACTACCACATCCTTTCAGCCTCCATTAAGTGCACTGCATGTTGCCTCTCATGTAGGATCACATGTGTTTTCATTCACCACACCGGGGGGTTTTTCAAACTTAGGCACAGCTGTTAGGATCTTATCTCTTCCTTAGCTGGGTGGTGTTCCACCTTTTTCTCATACACTTTCGAGATCATTACAGCATGGGTATTCCCCCCAGTCTCTCCTGAGTGTGGATCAGTTTTGGTGCCACAGTTTGCCTTCATGGCATTACCTAGTGGACCCTTTGGTCATTATGCTGTGTCCTAGCTGACATTTGGACAGGGATTACATGTCCTAGTGTCTCCATCTCCACTGACATCTTATGGAAACATTTATGTTCGTGCCTGCACATCAATCGGCACTCATTGGACACTCATAGCCTATTTTTGTCTACCCACCTCTTTTCCCTCCTTTTCCTTATTAGACATCTCCACCACCACTACTACCACCATCTTATCCTTCACATCCATTTTACCCCACATTCCCGATACCTCATGGTTCTAACCTCATCTTTTGCCAAGCATGCATTTAATAACAAGACTCGTTTTAATGGGTCAAACTTTACAACTTGGTTGAACTTGATGAGACATGTCCTTGACTCACAAAATCTATAGGATCTTGTTTAAGGATTGGAACCCCAACTTGATCTTGCACTTATTCCATACGAGGTCGTCTGCTCATGGAAGGCTAGAAATGCCTCCGCTATTGTTGAGTTGATGTAGGGCTTATTTCTTGAGTTTCATTCTTAGCTTCAACATTTTGACTTAGCGTCAGAGCGATGGATACACTTGACTGACTGCTATGCGGCTTGAGATAGGACTCTTTGAATAAATCTTGACTATGAGCTTTATAACTTCAAAATCTTCTGATCGGGATGACTTAAAAGTCAAGTTGACTAAATATCAACGTTTCCTTGTCGAATTCTCCACTACAGGGACTTCTAAGTCCTCTGACGATCAAGTCGCATTGTTTCTTAACAAGCTGCCTCGTAAATACTTTAATTTTGTGCATTAAGTGGTTTCTTTGTCTAATTTACCCACATTCTATGAATTTGAATGTTAGCTATTGCGTTATGTACGGCTATTTGATTAGTTTCATATGAATAATCTCTCAGAGAGAATTGTTGATACTCATTCTCAAAAGGGGCAGCAAGGGAAAGATAAACCAAATCAAACTTAAAATCAAATCCAAAATCAAGCAAGGGAATCACAAGGAAACTCCGGTCTCAACTCAAACCTGGGCAGAATGCATCTAAGAAAAATAGGTATTGTCAACATTGTTAAAAGATTGGCCATTTTGACGACAAGTGTCGATCAAAGGCAAGAGGCACAACACTAAAACCCAAGTCATAGACCTCGCCCCTCAGTCAGCAACCCCCATCGGGGGAGGCAGGGTGATGACAAGGGGCAGTGGAAAGGTTAGACTAACACTGCTACTGGTCAACCATCCTAGTTGACAACGTTCTCAACTCCAAATGGCTTGTCTAACTAGTTTGCAGAGGCCCACATCGTCTCCGTAGAGACATCTGATGCGAGTCTCGTCTACATCTGTGAGTTGCCTCTTGACGAGGTTATTGTAGGGGCCCACTCATCACATCCGAGCACATTAGCACCTGTTTGGATTGTGGACAGTGGAGCTACACCTCACATGACCCCTATAGTGGACATCTTTTGCACCCAAGCCCTTGTAATCAGGCGCATAGTGTCAGAGTGCAGTGATGCGGAAGCGTGGGACCAAGACTGAGAGAGAGAGTGAACGCAGAGAGAAGAGAGAGAGAAAGAGATAGTGGAAGATGAAGATCTGCTGTATAAAGTGTGCTGTATACAAAGATATGCAGATATGTACACAGGCTCAGTGCACGGGACTGCATGTCTCCACCTCGACGATGCAACCTGCTGTCCACATTGAAGTACGCTGCAGTCTGCACGATCTCCAGCTTGTAATCTGCACGAATCTCCAGCCTGAGATCTGTAATCAGAAGTGTGGAAGACTGTGCAGAATGTCGGCTATAAATAGCCGAAAAGAATGCGCCCAGAAATAGCAGGTTGGCTGCATTAAATGCAGCCGACTGGTCAGTACAGGTCGGATTGCCACGTGGCTGGCCGACTGGTCAGTCCGACCAGACTGCCACGTGGTGCCTGCACGGCTAGGATCTGATCGCTAACACCCCCTCTCAGAGCCTGGACGGGGCAAAAGCCTGAGGGATCTGGCATGTCTCCGAAGTAGAGCCTGAGGAAGCGCCTTCGTAAACAAATCTGTAAGATTGTCCTCCGTCTTGCAATACTCCACAGCTATGGTCTCATCCAGAAGCTTCTCTTTGATGAAGTGGTACTGGATCTCTATGTGCTTCGTCCGGGCATGGAAAACAGGATTCCGTGCCAAGGCAATGCAACTCTCATTGTCGCATTGCAGCAAAGTAGGACGAGTCTTGGGGCATCCAAGCTCCTCCAACAATCTCCGAAGCCACACAGCCTCACATGTGGTGGAAGACGCGACCCGATACTCTGCCTCAGTAGACGAAAGGGCTACCGTGGGTTGCTTCTTGCTACTCCATGAGATAACACCTGTACCCAAGGTAAAACAGTAGCCTGTAGTAGACCGCCTGTGGTCCACATCGCCAGCCCAATCCGAGTTGCTCCAACCTGCAAGTACAAGATCTGACCCACCTGTGCCTGCTGGATAATGAATCCTTAAGTCAGATGTCCCCCTCAAATACCGAAGTATCCTCTGGGCAGCCTGCGAATGCACCGTCTGAGGTTCACTCATGAACCCCGCCAAGAGACCAACAGCAAAACAAAGATCAACACGAGTGTTGAGGAGCCAAATCAATGATCCAATTAACTGACGATAGCGGGAAGCATCCGCCAAGGGAGAAGCTGAATGTGAAGTGGCCTTCTAGTTCGGATGCATAGGAGTAGAAATGGTCCGACAATCCTCCATCGCAAAAGAAACCAAGAGCTCCTGAACATATCTCTGCTGAGAGATGAAAATCCCCCTCTGATCTCCTCAGGGACCCCCTCGATCCCTGAATCTCGGAGTGTGTCACGGGCCCAACGAGGAGGAGGCCGGACCTCTCCTCGTCTCTCTCCATCAGCTGAAGACTCTGGGATATCCACTGGTGGTGACTCCTCGGGGGTGACCGGTGGAACAGTAGACTCTGTATCGGAATCAAAAGACGCTGGCTCCAAAGGAATTGTCTCGGGAGCCCAACTCTCCCCTGGATCTCCAAGAACGGGATGCTCCTCACCCGTTGCTATGGCCGGAACCTTCACGAACCGCACATCTCGACTGGTGTACATATCCCGCTTTACAGGATCATACAAGCGATAGCCTTGGGACTGAGAGCTGTAGCCAATAAACACCTGTCTATGGGAAGCCGCTTCAAATTTATCACGATGAGTCTTGGGAATGTGAACATAGGGATCACACCCTAAAACCCTAAAATAAGAAACATCGGGCTTAGTCCCAAAGTAAGCCTCAAAAGGTGTTATCCCATCAACGGCCGAAGTGGGGGATCGGTTAAGGATGTGGACTGCAGTAGCCACAGTCTCGGCCCACAGAAACTGAGGTGTCTGTCGGTGCTCCATCATGATGCGCGCCATCTCGATCACACTTCAGTTCTTCTGTTCAAGAATGCCATTTTCTTGAGGAGTGTTGGTGTTAGCAAACTCCTGGTGAATACCTTTATCTGCACACAAATGAGCAAACTCATTAGAAACAAATTCACCACCCTTGTCGGATCGCAAGGTCTTCAATCGCCGGCCCGATCGGTTCTCCTCAAAGAGAAGCCAATCCTTGAAGTGGGAGAAAGCTTCCGACTTCAACGCCAAGAAATAGGCCCAAGTCATCCTGCTGTAGTCATCTATGATCAACATGAAGTACGAGCTCCGTTTCAAGGACTCGTTCCTCATAGGGCCACAAAGATCCGTAGATACAACCTATGTCCGGCAACCCTCGAACAAGCTGTCCACGTGACGCCCTCCGAAGATAATCATAGTTGAGGTGACCAAACTGAGCATGCCATCGCTCTGACTGTGTCTGAGAGGTAAGAAGAAGAGTAGGGAGAGCGGTAGAAGACGTCAATTTGTAGATACCGTTCTCCTCATATCCTGATGAGAGAACCTTCCTTGACCCATGATCAAGGACTCGCACCGAATCACTATCAAACTCTACCAAAAGTCCAAGTGAACAAATCTTATGAACCGAAAGTAGATGATACCCTAAACTTGGCACATGCAAGACCTTTGAGGTATGAGTACCACTACGTCCATCGGGAATAAGCTGCATCTCACCCCGTCCTGCAATAGACACCGAAGAGCTATCTCCGATGAGAATCTGCCCACGCGAAGGTCGCAACTGGGCAACACCAACTGATGAAGGAGTCATGTGCCGGGAGGCACCACTGTCAACGATCCACTCTTGAGCCTGGGGGACTGTTATCGCAGCATCAGAAGCCTCCGGTGTAGAGTCCTCAATGACTGCTAGATGAAGAAACGCAGCTGATGAGGGTGCAGCCACTGCTCCAGAATCCTTCGGGTCCTTGTTCGTGTCCTTCTTGTCTTTGTCGGGGCAATCCTTCTTCCAATGGTGGCCGGTCTTACCACAAATATGGCATGTGGATTCTTTTTCCTTGTCTTTCTTTGACTTGTTGTCCTCCTTCTTCTTTTTTTGGTCCTTCCCCTTCTTCTGAGAGGCTTGACCTGTCAAAGCTTCCGATTTGGAAGCATGCTGTCCCTTCAGTTGTTCCTCTTGGTCCAAGACCATAGGAACCAACTCTTCCCACCGAAGAGTAGACTCTCGCCCCGAAGCAATAAGGGCGGAGTAAAAAGCACCGAATCGTGGCAGCAACTGGGACAAGAGTGTGATCGCCATGTCTTCGGAGGAAATCGGCTTCCTCGCATTCTGAACCTGCATCTGAAGCTGTCTAAGCTTGTTGATGTGCTCCCACAACGAAGAAGACTTGTTCACGGACAAGGTCCGCATCTGCATCTCCAAAGAAACCCTCTTCATAAGGGTCATCCGGTTATACACTTGGTCAAGCTCCAGCCATATCTCCCGAGCCACTGTCAAGTGCTTGATGTGGGCTATCACGGCTGTAGTACAAGACAGAAAAAGAAAAGAACGAATCCGGGCATTCAGTTTGTCCCAGTGAGACTGTGCCTTGGCCAACTCCGCACGAGCATCGGAAGAGAGTTTGGACTCGTCTCTCACCGAGGGCCGGTCGATCTCCTCCTGTACAAGCTTTGCCAAATCATAAGACTCAAGGATGGCCAACATCATCACGCGCCAAATGCGGTAATTGTTGCCATCGAGCTTTTGATCTGAGGGAAGAGCCGGTAAAACAGGCACCTTCCGATCCATGATCGTCTGGAACTCCAAGTCAATCTCTGTAGACATCTTCACCTGTAATGCTTGAAAAAACGCAAAAGCAGCCCCCTCTGACTGTGAAAACGCAGCCTGCTAGGGCTCTTTCTTCCGCGTCCCGAACCTTCTTCACCCGCCGGAGGCGATGAAAAAGTAAAACCTACACTTGAAAGCTGAAAACACAGCCTTCCTCCTCTTCAAACAGTAGCAAACAGCAGCAAAACCACCAACTGGACTCCTTTCCCTTGCGCCCACGCTCGCTTCAACCTTGTTCCGATGCGCAGCCCTCCCGCTCGCCCTCGAACGCTGGAAACGCAGGCTTGTGTCGCGATGGAATCTCCTCTTCAGGTAGGTTCTTCACTCAGTCAGCCCTTCTTCACTGCTCTGATACCATGTCAGAGTGCAGCGATGTGGAAGTGTGGGACCAAGACTGAGAGAGAGAGTGAACGCAGAGAGAAGAGAGAGAGAGAAAGAGAGTGGAAGATGAAGATCTGATGTATAAAGTGTGCTGTATATAAAGATATGCAGATATGTACACGGGCGCAGTGCGCGGGATTGCGGGGATTGCGTGTCTCCACCTCGACGATGCAACCTGCTGTCCACCTCGAAGTACGCTGCATTCTGCACGATCTCCAGCCTGTAATCTGCACGAATCTCCAGCCTAAGATCTGTAATCAGAAGTGTGGAAGATTGTGCAGAATGTCGGCTATAAATAGCCAAAAAGAATGCGCCCAGAAATAGCAGGTCGGCTGCATTAAATGCAGCCGACTGGTCAGGACAGGTCGGACTGCCATGTGGCTGGCCGACTGGTCAGTCCGACCAGACTGCCACGTGGCGCCTGCACGGCTAGGACCTGATCGCTAACACATAGGCAACAACTCCTTGGTCAAGTTCTAGGCTCAAGGTTGCGTTAGTTTTGCCACTGATAAGGGTCCGGATTTGGCTTCGCTAGACAATGTTATACCATGTTCCTCAGCTTGGGGTGAACTTGTTATCTGTTTAGTAGCTTTGCTGGTTGGGATGAGCAGTTTTCTTTAGAGCGACTATAGTCGAGCTCCTTGACTTTCAGACTAGTTTAAGTGATTGCTCGTGGTGAGGCATAGCCTAATGGCCTATACCACATGACCAATTTTCTTATTGAGCCAACAACCGAGGGCTTTGTGTTCCATAGCTTCCAGGCATTAGCAACATCTATGGAGCCTAGGAACAATGAGTATCTTTGATATTTCTACCTAGGGCATCTTGGCTATGACTCTCTTTACGAGTTGTCTCACCATGAGATGGTTGAGGGCCTTTCTTGCTGGAAGCTAGCTCGAGATGTTTGTAGAGCATGTTAGCTTGGGAAGCAGCACTGTACCCCATTTCCTCAGCAGTACTTATTTTTGTGGGCCCACATCCACTGTTGCCTTGAATGACGCGCTGTACTTATTTTTGATAGTGGATGATCATTCGAGATACATATGGGTGTACTTTCTCAAGCATAAGTCCGATGCTTTTACATATTTCTCTGCTTGGGTACTGTTGGTTCATAACCAGACGGGTCGTTGTGTTGGTTGCATGAGAAGTGATAGCAGCGGTTAGTTCATCTCCCACGAGTTTTCTGAGTTTCTACAGCAACATGGCATCTCTCACTAGCTCACCTCTACGAACTCCCCCTCTCACAATGGAGTTGTAGAGTGTCGGAACCGGACAGTCATGGAAATGTCACGCTCTATGCTGTTCCCAACAAAGCCTCTTGAGCACCTTTGGATTGAGGCTGCTAACATTGCGGTGTATATCCTCAGCTAGTGCCAGATTGCGGCTCTTTCTTAGAAGATCCCGTACGAGGCATTCTTTGGCTCTTGGTCTGTCATATTCCACTTCAGAGTCTTCATGTGTCGTGTATACACATACACACGCCTAATGATAAAATAGGAAAGCTCACTTCTTGAGATGATCTCCTTATCTTTGTCGGATATTCCTCCGAAGCGGAAGTCTATTGTTTGTTCGATCCTTGGACGAACAAGGTGATTGTTAGGAGGGACGTCATCTTTGACAAGAGGGATATCATGCAGTTCTTTGCACCAGATTTTGATCCGATTCCTCCTTCCATATCACTAGAGATCGTGCCTACTAAGCTTGGTCTACTACCTGCTCTTGACCTACCTGTAGATTCTTCAACTCCTAGGCTCCCTCTGCGAGTCCCGTGACCTCGCTAGTATCAGTAGACCATGCAGGATTCGGGGATCTTACCACCGGATTCCACTTCGGAGGGACTTAAAAGATTTGCCTAGCTTGCACCTCAGGCATCATTTGCGTTGCTGTTTACAGCTGATTACATAGTGCATTTTGAACCGGATACATGGCAAGAGGCTCTTCAATATCCTCAATGGCGAGATGCCATGGAGAAGGAGCTAGAGTGTATTGATTGAAATGATACTTGAACATTGGTGGATTGTCCGAGCCACAAGAAAGTCATCGGGACGAAGTGGACTTTTAGGACCAAGCTAAAGGCTGATGGGACTTTAGACAAGTACAAGGCTCGCCTTGTCGTGCAAGGGTTTTGTCAGAAGCATGGTATTGATTACGAAGAGACCTTCGCATCTACTGCGTCGTTGACATCTTTTCGGTTATTACTCGCGCTAGCCGCTCACCACGGTTGGCTGATATATTAGATGGATGTTAAGAGTGCCTTTTTGAATGGTTATTTGGAGGAGGAAGTCTATGTGGAGCAGCCACTAGGATTTCCTTCTGTGAACCCAAGGGATAAGGTATTCTGCTTGCAAAAAGCTCTTTATGGGCTAAAGCAAGCACCATGGTCTTGGTTCCATAGGATGGATGAGTTTTTACAGACTCAGGGATATCATTCCACCCCTTATGATCCGACTTATATGTTCCATCTACTGTAGAGAGAGTCAGCTACATCTTGTTGTACATTGATGACTTACTCATCACAGGCTCAGATTCTACTGCCATAGTGGAAACCAAGGCAAAGCTTAGTGCTACATTTGAGATGATGGACCTCGGTTTGTTGTCTTACTTCTTGGGGATGGAGGTAGTTCGATCTGGGGGTTGTATTTTTGTTCTTAAGGGTACATTGATTTTGATTAGGCAGGAGATCTTGACACTCTGCGTTCCCATGGCGGCTACCTCTTCACCTTGGGCACAGCTCCCATTTCTTGGTCTAACCGTAAGCAAGAGATAGTAGCGGCTTCCACGTCTAAGGCTGAATATAGGGCTCTCTTCGATGGCACCACCGAGGCCATCTATCTGAGGATTTCAGTGGTAGCGCTTTACTTCCCTTGTGACTCTCCCACCGTTGTCTACTGAGACAACCAGAGTGCCATTGTCCTTGTGGGCAATCCGATCATCACACCACGGATGCGGCATGTGGGAGTCTAGTTCCACCTTTCTAGAGAGAAGGTTGAGCTAGGTACTATCCATCTAGAGTTTATGCCTTCATCAGACAATTTTGCAGGCATTTTGACCAAAGCGGTTAATCCGTCGATTTTTCAGTACCTTTTTTTTAGGATCGGCTTGGGTACACCCTCCCCTACTTCTTCAGGTTGACGAGGAGAGAGTGTTTTCCTCTTGCTTTTCCTTGAAGTTTGAGACCCCGGGGGTAGCTACTTCTCTTAATAGTGACAATGATGATACTTACAAATTTTAGATATTCATTCATTCATTTATTTTTTTGTATTGTACTTATGGACATTTGTAACTTTACCCACATTATTAGGAGTATGACATGATTGTAAAAGGGCACTTGGGCAAGTGAACAATTCCCCTGCGAGGGTACTATCCAAGTGGTATCGTTTCATTGCATTTTGCGTGAGCATGGCATCTTGTAGCTCCCTTTGCATTACCCCATGCATTGGCATTATGTTCATGTAAATATATATATGTGCGTATTTATTCATTTTGGTCTTTTGGAGTGGTCAACTGTGGATCCACCATATTCGTGGCATTGCACATGGTAGTTTCCAAGGCAGTTCTCCCTAGCTTGCTTGCTTTGCTTTGTTTGTCTTGCTTGCTTAATATCTTTGCTATATTTGTGCCACCCACACCTTAGCCATTTTCCTTCTTCACTGATACCTAGTACTGGTAGGGATAGTATGCTTGTTTTGTGAAGGTCTTGGGTTTGACCATCCCTTATCACTCTCCCGTTTGGGGCATGGATACTAAATAGGACGAAAACTGATTTGAAATCCTCACTGTTAAATCTATCAAAACTACAACGCCCTTTAAAAAAAAAAGAGTCCATAACTAATTTCATCCACCTTTGTAGGACGTAGACCACTGGGCAGCTGATGTGCACCCTTTGTCCAATGCCTTGGTCTCTTTGGGGTGATCACTTGGGCTTCCTTGGGAAGATAACCATCACCTCTGTAGTTTTAATAGGCCACTGGGCAGCTGATGTGCACCCTTTGTTCGATGCTTTGGCTGCTTTGGGATGGGACGTCTTGGGGTAAAAGATAAAAGAAGAAAAAAAGGGCTTAGCTGGTCTACTTCTCGTGGCACTGTTTTGGGGCCCGAGAGGGGATGTTAAGCTAAAAATGCATTAGCTTTACTTAAACAGCCCCAAAACATGCTTAATTAAGGAAGAAACCTTGTTTATTTAAAAAGAAATGCGTTTCTAGAGAGTATATGTGTCCCATAAGCACAAACTCACTTGGGAAGGCCCAAACTTTCTATAAATAGGTACGTTGTTCTTCATTCATCCCTAATCTCATTTTTGCAGATTTCAGGTATTTCAGCTTGCTGTCCATACCCCGAACGTGGAGGACATTGTGGACCAAGCTGGCCATTGCTGTCTATAACAATCTGGCGCTTGTTTTCAGCCTACCACACATTGTTCGGAGTTGATTTCGGCATGCTGACTATTGCTGCTGGTTTTTCCTGCGTTTTTAGTCTTTCTCTCTCCTGCATTGTTGTTTGTATCAGATTCAACCTTCCTTGGCTGCGTTTGCTGGTGTTTGACATCCGGAGGTTGTCGTGCTGCAATTCGGGATCCGTTCAAAGTATGACACACTCTCCAGCTCATTAATCTTGCCTTGATCCTTGAGATATGTGAGTTTGAGGTATAGTATTCATTCACTACGTAATGTGTTTGTTGCATGAGCATTGTATATTCAATAGTCATATTTCTTCATTCATTCTTTGTGTTCATTGTCTTTGAGTTACCCTAACCCTAACCGTGTTTTTCTATTAGTCTGTGCCTTGTCGTATGGTGTCATTTATGTTTCTGTGTTAGTGTATTTCTTCACAGTATCCTGCTTCTTCTTCTTTCTCTTCTTTTTTCTTGAACTTGCTAACTCTTTGCAATCCTTGTGCAAATGTCCTTTCTTACCACAGTGGTAACCTAGGGTCTTCAACTTCTTTTTGTCACCTCTCTTTAAAGCTGCAAATGCTTCATTGGAGCCACCATACTAAGATGGAAGCCTCCCTTGTAACCGCAAAGACATCTCATGCTCAAGCAACACTGAGGACATATGTGTAAAGCTCATTGGTGTTGATGACGTCTGGGCCTGCAAAGCATTGGCTACTCCAAACTCCAGAGGGAGTTTGCAGAACACAGTTCCCACAAGATGAGCATCTAGAAGGGTGGACTGCATGTGTTGAAGTTGATATTGTACCTATGTAACATGAAGCAAGAATGATTGGATGGTATCTTTTGGCTCAAACCTCATTTGTTGGAGTTGTCCATAGAGGGTAATTGCATGTATGGTTGAGGGAGCTGAAGGAGATATGCGCAACAGGAGTGCTGTGTGTGCAGTAGTAAGAGAGTGGAGAGAGAGCAAAACCGTGAGTAGGGTGTGCACTAGTGTGGTACACACAAAGAATAAAAGAATGTATTTATACTTAAGAGTATGGTACACTTATACCTGTAAGGGCGCGTTCACATGTATAAGTAAATATATACACGAGAAGTGTAACGAAGGGCCTTTACATCCAACAACCTTCCACTTAAAGGTCTATAGTGAACCTTTAACTAACTCCCACTAGTCAAACCAACTTCCACTAGTGGAATAATGCAATGCTCATATTGAGCCTTTGCAAGGCTCTTAGTGAGAACATTTGTGGGTTATCCCGTGTTTTGATCTTAGTCAGTGTGACTAGACCATCATCTAGAACATGTATGATAAAGTGGTACCGCACATCAATATGTTTGGTACATGCATGAAACATGGCATTCTTAGCTAGGCATATAGTACTCTGGCTATCACATCCAAGTACAAGTGTTTTGGTGGGCAGCTCGAAATCCTTCACCAAACAGCCAAGCCAAATAGCTTGTTTCGAAGCACTAGTGGTTGAAATGTATTCAGCCTTCGTGGTAGAGAGTACTACTATCTTTTGCAATCTAGAGCACCATGAAACTACCCAACCAGTCAAGGTGAAAAAGTACTCTCTAGTAGACTTGCGAGTATCCAAGTCACCTACCATGTTTGCATCACAATATCCTTGCAAATCTAATGTACCCTTTCCACAGCGTATACATATTCTTTGTGTGCCCTTAAGGTACCGGAAGATGCATTTCACTACCTCCCAATGTGCTTTGCTAGGGTTTGACATAGACCTGCTCATCACGACTTCCACAGCATGAGCAATATCAGGTCTAGTGGCAACCATAGCATACATGAGTGACCCACAAGTTGAAGCATAGGGAACACCCTTCATAGTACTGGCTACCTTATCATCTTTTGGGCAATTTTCTTTCCTAAGCTTAGTGTATGGTGGTAACGGTTCACTAAAAGGCTTAGCATCAGCCATAGAAAACCTGTCAAGTACTTTGCTGATATACTTTTCTTGAGAGAAATAAGAGCTGTTGCTCTCTATCTCTCGTTACACGCATGCCTGAAATGTGTTCAACTGCACCCAAATCCTTCATGGAGAAGGCTGAATTCAACTGTCTTTTCAATGTATTAACCTGGCTCTTATGCTTACCAACAATAAGCATATCATCCACGTAAAGCACAAGAATAATAAGGCTTCCATCATCAGCCTTTTTTGTATATAAGCAGTGATCTGCATTGCTTCTCTTGAACCCATGTGAGAGCATGAAGGCATCAAATTTCTTTTACCATTGTCTAGGAGCTTGCTTTAGGCGATACAAGCTTCTCTTAAGCCTGCATACCAAATGCTCCTTTCATGTCATAACAAAGCCTTTTGGTTGCTTCATGTATAGCTCTTTTTCTAAATCACCATGTAGGAATGCAGTTCTAACATCCATGTGATTAAAGTGCGAATCCATAGATGCTACAATGGCAAACAATACACGGAGAGTGGTTATCTTGACAACATGTGAAAACACTTCGTGAAAGTCAATCCCCTCTTTCTGTGTATAACCCTTAGCCACAAGTGCCACTTTGTATTTGTGTTTGCCATCTACACACTTGATTTTATAGACCCATTTGTTAGGAATGGCTTTCCTACCTTTGGGCAATGGGACCAAATCCCAAGTATCATTTTGATACAAAGATTTCATTTCTTCATGTATAGCTAGCTCCCACTTTTTCTTTAACTCACAAGATTCTCTTTGTATGTGAGAGGCTCATCCTCATTTGTGAGTAAAATGCAGTCCAAAGAGGGATCAAACCTTTGTATAGGTCTTTAGACGCGTGTAGAGCGTCGCACCCAATGATCTATATTCTCAAGCAAGGGGTCTACATTCAAAGGAATGTCAATAACCTCATTATTTGGCTGCTGAACTACATTTTCAGGTTGTTGTAATTCATTTTGAGCATGCTGATTATGCTGCCCAAGCTGATATTTAGCATCCCTTTGCTGACCATTTTCATCTAGTTCGATAATGACACGTTGAACATCAAAACTAGCATCAAATGGGGCTGAATTTTCAGTGATTGATGGCTGTTCAAGTGACTGATCATGTTGAAATTTCACTTTCTTCTTGTTTAAGTCACTAGATGTAGCCTTTTTAGGAGCTTTGATTCATTAAATACCACATCTCAGCTGTGGATTACATTTTTCATGCTTGGAATCCAAACTCTATAACCCATTTCACCTTCATTGCCATAACCCATGAAGATGCCTCGAATGGATCTCATGTTGAGTTTGGTTCTGCTATCAACATGTACATGTACATAACATTCACAGATAAAGACCTGTAAGTGGTCATATAAGTAGGTTTGCTAGACCAAACCTTTTCAAGGATGCCACTATCAAGCGCATGATGTGGAGATCGGTTGCAAATATGCACCGCGGTTGTAAGTGCTTCCCCCCAAAATGATTGCATGAGATTAGCTGTGGACAGCATGCACTGAATCTTCTCACATAAAGTGCGATTCATCTGCTCAGGCACACCATTAGATGCAGATTATAAGGGATGGTGAGCTCCTGTCTAATCCCGTTTACATCACAAAATTGATTGAATTCTTTTGATACATACTCCCCTTCCATTATTTGCTCTTATGCACTTTAGTTTTAAACCCTTTTGAGTGCTGATGAATGCATAAAACCTTTTAAAAATGTCCAATGCCTCACTTTTCTGCTTAAGCAAGTAAACCCATAACTTTTTAGAGTGGTCATTAATAAAAGACATGAAATAATGGAAACCACTATGAGTTTTTATTGGCATGGTACATATATCAGAATGGGCTAAATTCAAAACACATGCCTTTTTAGAGGCTTCATGAGAGTATGAACTCTTTACATGTTTTCCCAAAATGCAGTCATCACAAAAGTCAAGCTTTGAATTTTTCACATCAACTCTTCCACGTGAAGAGAGTTCCTACAAACCCTTTTGGGTCATGTGTCCAAGATGCTTGTGCCATTGCTCCATGTGTTGCTGCACTTTTGCAACTGTAACAAACTTTCCAAGAAGTGCCTTGTAGTGCAGATAATACAAAGTTCCTTTTTGTTGCCTCTAGTGACAAGCATGGATCTTTTCTGCACATTCCACCACTAAAAGTAGTCAAGTGACTCCTGTTGTCTAATTGCCCAATTGAAAGCAAACTCTTCTTGATGCCAGGTATATACCTAACATCATGAAAAATTAGTTCCTGGCCATTTTCAAGAGCTAGGTGTATGGTGCCAATTCCCTCTATGTCACATGCATAGTTATTCCCTAGGTAAACTTTCCCAAGGTGACCTACTGCATAACAAGAGAAACACTCCAAATACGGAGTCATGTGAAACGAAGCACCTTTGTCAACAATCCACGATTGTGGCAAACCATCATGAGCAAACAACAAGGCATCTATCATATCCTTTTTAGTTATATACATGTCTTCTATTGTCATAGCATGTGGATTTGAAGATGCAACCAACAAATTTGCAGTGTCTTCATTTTTTTTGATCTCTTCAATGACAACCCTAGATACCACATTTTTCTCTGCTTCTTTAGGGGTAAAGTTCTTGGCCGTTTTCAAGAGCTAGGTGTATGGTGCCAACTCCCTCTATGTCACATGTATAGTTATTCCCTAGGTAAACTTTCCCAAGGTGACCTGCTGAAACCAGCCTTCCTTCTTGGAATGGGTGGTGATAACCTGATTTAAGAGTTAATTACAGCAATAAATAAATGCATATAAAATGAAATACACACTTTACCATAACATTCTTGGACAATAGATTCCCTACTGGCCCCAAAATTGGTGCCCCTTGCTGTATTTCTTTAGCTTTCATTCAATTGGAAGGAGTACAACTCGAGATTCTTCAATCTCCTCTTGCTAACCAATTGCTCTTGCTATCATAAATGACCAGCAAGCCTTTTGGGTCATTTGCCCCTTGATTCACCCATGACTTCTTCTCTAATTTGACCCTTGGCTGGCCAAATGCTGTCCCAAATCAATTTGGGATGGGCCGGCTCTTGAAATCCCTTGATAATCTTCAATTATCAGCTGCTAATTTCAGTCCCTTGAGCCTTCAATCTCTGGCACGGATCCCAAGGTGGTTGCTAAACCCTAATTTTTGCTGTAAATTAGGGTTTACTGCAGAAATTACAGATCAGCCCACCAAAAATGGCTGAGATCTCCTCCGAATGGCTAAGAATTGCTGAGAATGGCTGAGCATAGGCTTAAAGAGATGAGAGAATGGTGTAGAGAGAGAAAATTCTGAGATTTGTCGCGAAGAACTGATCAAAATCTGCTGCTGCCCTGCTGTACCAGCCCCAAACGGATGCACCAACAACAATAGGAGCATCAGAGACTGTGATCTTCAGGAGAAAGTACATCAACAGCAATTGTCAGCTTCCCAAGGTCAAGAATTTACAATCTCCATCACCAAAATGGTCTCCAATGGCTAGGAATTGGCCCCAAAAGCTGGCACCAACAGTCCAACACCTCTTCCCAATAGCTCCAAATTGAAAAAACGAGATTTCCCTCTCCCTTCAGCCCTATTTAGCCTTTCCCCCACTTGCATGGGAAAGTTTTGCCAAGTGGCAGCTTTCTTAATCCATTTTCAGCAATTTTCAGCCGTTTAATTAATTTTCAGAATTAATTAATTCTGAAAATTAATTTAGCCCTTAATCCATGCCCAGAAAATTGACCTTGCCTATCCAAAAATTAATTGGCTATGCCACTTGCAACCCAAAGTGGTCCCATGCATTAATTGACCCTTGGACATGCATTAATCCATTAATTAATGCCTAGTCCCTAGTGTCACCACTGACACTTAATGGCCAATTAATGGTCCTAGGGACAAACTGAAACCAAAATTCACCTAGAATCTAACAAGTGTAACTTGTTACAACTTTTGCCTTTGACACCCATCTTTTTCACAGGGTCCTTCGGCCTTCAACTGTGAAAAAGTAGCTTGCACTCCACATGTGCAACACATGTGCATCTTTTAATTGCACATTTGATTAATCCTTTAATCAAATGTCAATTAAACATAAGCAAAGCATCAAATTTTCACGGCCTCGTGACACCTGTTGCATAACAAGAGAAACACTCCAAATATGGAGTTATGTGAAACGAAGCACCACTACCAATAATCCATGATTGTGGCAAATCATCATGAGCAAACAATGCATCTATCATATCCTTTTTAGTGATATACATGTCTTCTATTGTCATAGCATGTGGATTTGAAGATGCAACCAACAAATTTGCAGTCTTCATTTTTTTTGATCTCTTCAATGACAATCCTAGATACCACATTTTTCTCTGCTTCTTTAGGGGTAGAGTTCCTTTCTCTCTCATAAACTAGCCTTTTGCATCTATTCTCTTTTTAAATTACCTCCAATTAGGCTTTTTATGCCCTTTGCGTCCACATTGGTAGTAACATCTTGCTGTTTTTTCTTGCTTTTGTTGCCATCCATTTTTGTGTTTATTTGCATCATTTGACTTTTTTTCAGTCCTCCTCTTACATTATGGGCTGATCCATTACTATCCCCACTTGCCTTGCATTTAATCTCCTCATTGAGAATAGAACCACGCACACCATCAAAAGTCAAGTTGGGGTTGTTACTCAAAGAGACAACCAATGCTTTCCATGAATCTGGTAAAATCATGAGCAAGAAGATAGCATTCAAATTGGGATTAAAAGACGGCAAGTTTGCACCTTGTAACTGACTCAAAATCCTAGTAAATGTATTCAAATGCTGTGAGGTAGACTTAGACTTATCAAGCTCCGGTATTGGAGTGTGGCCTACTAAGAATATCTTGCGGCCAAGCTCGAACCGTCGTGTTGCCTGCTACCCTCGCCTCCCTCACGATCGTCGCCTACGTTGGCGCCCCCTCCTTCCTCGCTTGAGCCCTCGCCTTGCCTACCCGTTGCCCCTACCAGTCTTCCGTCCTGCCCGTCGCCTGTCCTGTCTGAATGTCCCGCTTGCCCTGCCCATCACCCCCGCCCTGCACGTCGCCCTGCCCTGGCCGTCGCCCCGACCTCACCCTATCCGTCGCCCCACCTTGGCCACCATCCTGCCCGTCATTCCCCCCCCTCCCCCCCTGGCGCACTTCCCCCGTCCGCAATCTTGGACCTATCCGGAACAAACACAATAGGATTCCCCTCCCTCGCCATCGATTCCCCCATCCTCCAGTTGCTCCCTCCATCTGCAGCAACCCAATCCCCCCTCCCCCTTAGGTAGCACCGTGACATGATTGTTAGTCCTCTTAGTAGGGACGCGCAATGGAAACCCCTGGTCAGACGCCCGCGCACTCAGCGAGTGCCCCCCAGTCAAACACCTTGCGCGTAGTCCTCTCTGAGGAACAACTCTTAGCCGTCCGAGCTAAGGAGCTGGAACTAATGGAAACAACAATTTATGGTCAGGTAGTAGAACATTCCCTAGCCAGGGCCCAGCTTCGGGACTGGGTATACTCCACGCTACGCATCGGGATAGTGCAGATTGAGGAGGCAGTCCTATTGGGCCAAGGGATCTTCATGTAACCGGCCTGTTCACTGGGAAGGGCGGTAGTGTACAACCAAAATATATAAATGCTTTCACCCAATTAATAGCCGCCCATAGCACCTGAACTTAAAGACACAGAATCAAAAAGAAATACAGGAAGCTAGAATGCTCCTGTTGCAACACAAACACCCTGTTGGCCCCTAAGTCAGGCGCCCCTTGCGGTATTTCTTTATTTTTAAAGAGAGAAAGTACAATAGGCTGTCTTTCACCTATTCTGAGTGAAATTTGGCAGCATAACAGTACAATTACTGACCCAAAACAAGCTGACCAGGAGGGGAAACTCTGCCCCAATCTGAAACTTCTGGTTGGAATGCAGAATTGACCATTTCAGCTTGCTGTAGTTACTGGTTCAGACCTGTTTTCAATTCATACTGTCCTGTACTGTTCAGCCCACTGTAATTACTGGTTCAGACCTGTTCTGAAACCTGTTTTCAGCTCATACTGATCCCTGCACTGTCTTGCATCATCTGGGTCAAGTGCCCCTTGATTCTGACATCAATTGGGCTCTAAAATAACCTTTGAACAGTCCAGAATCAGTTCTGATTTAGTGCTGTTTCAGACACTTGCTTGGTGAGGTTACCACCCTCACCTATTCCTGCTTGTGGGCAGCAAACAACTGCTCCTGTTCCTGGAGAAAAGAGGCCCTTGCCTCATGCAAAAACAGCATATTCCACACAGCTGTACCTGAATCAAAAGAAAGGCCCTTGATTCTGCAGCATAACCATACTGTCAAGGAGAGAAAGAGAGAGTAGGAAGCAAGCTAGCCCTCTGTGCATCATAGACAAGGTAGACCAGCTCTCAAGAGCTTTCCATTTGCAGCAATCCATCTCCCTTTCACAAAATGAGCCCCCCATGCATTGAAACTCGTTTTTTGTGCTGCCCTCTCTCTCTCTTTTGGGAATTTATGCCCAAATTGTGACACATGGCATACATGTAACAATTTTCCTGTTTAAACCTTTCGGTCTAAAATTCTCCATCCTCGGTTCAAAATTTGACCTCAGCATAGACCGAAGGATTAATCCTCGTATAAAAACGAAGATAATGACGCGAACAGATTCTGAGGTCCAAAAATAGTAACTCTCTAAATTTTAGGAGTTGCTTCCATTGCATCCCCACTAGTCTTCTGACCATCTTTGCAGACTATGGCTACATCCTCGTACAAAAACAAAGATAATGACGCGAACAGATTCTGAGGTCCAAAAATAGTAACTCCCTAAATTTTAGGAGTTGCTTCCATTGCATCCCCACTAGTCTTCTGACCATCTTTGCAGACTATGGCTACATCCAAATCTGTAATGTAGTACAACTGAAAGTGAATTTCCACTGATGACCCCACATGGACTAATCTCTTGAAGATTTGTCCATCTTCACTTTGAACTAGTCTCTTCCAGGCTAGTTCTTCAACATACTTGTCCATATACACTTTTACAAGTCTCTTCCAGACTTGTCAATCTACAGTGCCATCAGTCTCTTCCAGACTTGTACAGCCTGCGTCTCAGACCCAGCCTCAGCAATAGGGAGCAGGCGGGCGTGCGACACCCCCTCGGTAGAGCAGTCCTCAGCCCCCTCTTGTCCCCCCCACCTGGCAGGACTGCAGCCCCCCACATCCACCACCTGCGCTACAGACTACCTCTGGAGTCCCCATAGCCCCCACACCCACCTTCCCCCACATCCCAGGCCCCCCCTCACTCCCCCCCCCACTGACCCTGGCCCACTGCCCCCCCACTCCCAAGACCACTAGCCCCCCCCCACACCCGCCATGTACCTCCGTCCACCCCACCATCCCTCGATCACCCTTCTCCCCATCACCTCCCGTACCGAGTACCTCCCCTGATCCGCACCTGTTTCAGGTGACTCCCCCCAGTCCCACCCCCTGTCACAACTCTATAGAAACAGAATTTGTATCCTTTTTCATTAATTTGTCTATATAATGATTTATTAAATTTATTTCCTTTGCACTAATTAGATATAAAGAAAAGTGCATTGGAGCTGGCCACTGATGAGTGGTCACAGGTTATGGTGGACCCACGCGGTGGGTTAGAGAAAAGATAGTTCACACTTCCACCTATATGACCCGATTGGGCGCCTGTGACTAGAACTCACGCATATCAGGGTTAGACTCGCACACAGAAAGGATTGATGCCTTGAAGTGTGGGCTAGATCCACCAGAACAAACAGTTACAATCAACAAGATGGCATGATCATGAAATGCTTGTATAATGTGCATGTGTGGGCTGAAAGCTTGAAATGCACATTTCTTTGTATAGGAAAGTCACATGAAGATTCGGATACCATTTTTGCGATGTACACAGAAAAAGCTTTCATATGACACCCATATTGGGGGGGTCCCTAAATTTTAGGAGATCCCTAAATTTTAGGAGGTCCCTAAAATTTAGGAGCCTCAAGTTAGCCTAAAAATGCTAGTCCTAAAAAATAGGAATGTCATTCTAAAAATAGTAAGTTCTGTACTCTGACTGTGCTTACTAAATTTGGTTGTTTCTATTCTTGACAGTATTCAACCCAAAAAGGAAGGCCATAGAGAAGAGACAAGTGTCAAGACACTTGTCACACAAGTTCCAAGTGTCCCACCACTTGTCACATCTCATGACATGTGGCTGGACACTTGTCTTGTGCTACTCCACTTTCCCCTTTTGTACTAGCTCTCCCCTCTCCTATAAATAAGAGCTCGTTTTTCTTCATTCATCATCATTTTTCTTTGCTGTAAACTCATGTACAGCACCCACAGATAGCCAGAAACTGGCCCCATCCATCCCCATCATCATCCCCCACTTCTCCATTATCAAATTCCTCCATATTCCCTCTTCTATCACTGCTGTTTTACAGGACAGCAAGCCTGTAAATTCATTACAGCACCTCCTTCTCGAGCTCTTTCTTCCATTTTAGCAACAAGAAGCAAGCCCTATCCATGTACTGCTGATCAACGATGGAGAAAGGCTGATTTCCCCTTTTTCTTCTCTCATACTGTAAAGAAATCAGTTCTTATCATTGCATAATAGATAATGCATGTGTGTTTGTACATCTTTGCATGATCTTGTGAGAGTGAGAATTACTTCTTCTCACTCTCAGGTTGATTGTAACTGAGCTCTTCCCTAAGGGACTTGGGTTGAGCAGAAATACATTCCTTCGGGGGGGGGTTGCCCATCTTCAACCCTCAATCTTGTCTCCATTACTTTTACATTTTCATGGCTGTAATTTTGTGAGTAATTTTCATTCTCAGCTTTAAGTGTTCATTCTCTTTTATATTAAATCTCGAAAACAAGCGAATATCATAATTGTTAAGCATACTACGTTGTTCGGGGCGTTTACAGTGGTATCAGAGCTTTGGCTCGGTCCTCACCCCCAACACTGGTAGTGCTTACAACTATAAGTTTGTTTGTTTTCAGCCCTTGCATTGAGTGCTTGAGCATTTTTTTTTTTCTTTAGTCTCAATGGATCAATCGAGTGCTATCCTTCAAGCCATTCAAAGTCTTAGAGAGGAGAATCAGCAAATTCGTGAGCAACTTCTCAAACTAGAAAAAGTTGAGAATCCCAAAGAATTCAAGGAAAGAAGCCCATCTACTTCAAGGAGACAAAGCCATACCAATGAAAAGAGCCGATCAAGAAGTCCAACTACTTCTAAGAGACAGTCCCATTCTACTTCAAGACAAAGAAAGAGATCGCGTCGAAGCTCATCCTCTTCTTCAAAGTCATCTGGTGCCTATTCTGATGGATCCTCTTCTAGTAATGAAGAGTCACACCCTTCTCGTGGAAGACGTTATCATCGTCAAAGGCGTCGACATTCTTCACCCTCGTCTCCATCTTCATCCCCATCAAGCACTTCATCATCTTCAACCTCAAGATCTGAGCATGGACGAAGGCATAAGAAGAAGAAGAAGACTAAGTTACTATCTCAACTTGAAAAGAAGATCAAGTTCAGTATGTATGATGGTTCCCGAAATCCTGATCTTCTTCTGAAGTTTATTCGTCAATTTCAAATTTTGTATGGTCGTGACAAGTATAAAGAAAAAGAAAAGATTAAGTTTGCAGCTTTACATTTAACCGACTTAGCCCATACTTGGTGGACGGGGTTGGAATATGATCATGCTACCCCAAAATCATGGCGGTCCTTTGTTCGCATGATACAAAGCCAATTTCTTCCTGTTCATTTCAAAAGAGATGTAAAAATGGAATGGGATCGGCTTTGGCAAAGGAAAAATGAGTCACTTGGTGACTATACTAAGAGATTTTGGGAGCTACTTTTGAAGGTCCAACATTTCAAGAAGATCAGCAGTTCGGAAAAGCTTAGGAAGTTTCAAGGAGGTTTGCATTTTAAACTTCGTACTGCTCTTAATCATTATCATTATTCTAGTCTCAGGGAACTCATTGACCATGCTGAGACATGGGAAATGGAGCACAATGGCAACAAATCATTCCAAAAGAATGATAAGAAGAGAGTAGCTGATGATGAGGAGTATTTAGCCCCAAATGAAGGACAAAAACAGTGGCAAAAGCAGCCATCAAATCAAAAGAAGATGAAGCCCTATGCACCTCCTAATGCTCCTCAATTTCGCTCCAATCTATACCCACAAGCAAAGCAATTTTCCGAAGAAGAAAAGCAACGCTTCATGAAAGAAGGGAAGTGCTTTAAATGTGGACAAACAGGCCACATAGCGAAGCAATGTCCAAACAAGGGACAAAGCAAGGTTTCTGACAACAAGCCTAAGTCGCCAGTGAAAATCAATGCTATCAGTGATGTAGTTGCAAACACAACTCACACTCCAGAGACGCGCAAATTATTAAAAGCTTGGGGACAGTTGCAAGGTAAGCAAGCACTATTCTTGATAGATCTTGGGGCGAATGAAAATATCATTTCCTTGCAATTAGCTAAAGAGCTTGGATTAAAGAATGAAGAGATGGACACTCCGGCAGAAGTTCGCCAAGCTTTAAATGCTGATGAAGGTGACACAGTGAAGACTGTGATACCCTACATTGGCAAGCTCAAGTTTCAAATTCAAGGCTACAGTGACGAAGATACCTTCTGTATCGGAGACCTTGATGGTTGCGATGTGATTCTTGGCATGCCTTGGAATCATAGAGTAGATTCAACCATCTTCTCTCAGAAAAAGAAGGTAGAACTCACCAACAAAGGCAAGAAGTACGAGATCCAAGCTGGAGTTTCTGGAGACACCATACCTATGGTAAGCCATATGCAAGTCTCTAGAGCAATTAAGGATTGTGTTCAATGTTGTCTGCTTTATGTCACTGATGTAAAAGATAATATGAATGCTGAAAACCAAGAGCAACTTCAGCTCTTGGAAAAGTATAAAGATTGTTTTTCGGAAGATCTTCCTTATCAGCTTCCCCCAGAAAGGCCAGAAGACCATCATATTGATATTATCCCGGGCAGTTCTCCTCCTAATATAGCACCATACCGTGTGAGCCGTCCTCAACAAGAAGAAATCAGAAAGCAAGTCGAAGACCTACTCAACCGTGGGCTAATTAGGCCAAGTAGCTCACCATTTTGTTCACCGGTTCTTCTTGTTCAAAAGAAAGATGGCACATTCAGGATGTGCATTGATTATCGAGCCCTCAACAAAATCACTGTGAAGAATCGGTTTCCTATTCCCAGAATTGACGACATTTTGGATCGTCTAGGAGGCTCAAAGGTTTTCAGCCGCATTGATCTAAAGAGTGGTTATCATCAAATTAGGGTAATAGCACAAGATGTACACAAAACTGCTTTCCGCACTTCATACGGTCTTTATGAATTCTTGGTGGTTCCTTTCGGATTAACCAATGCACCAGCCACCTTTAATCGAATGATGGAGCGCATCTTTAGAGAGCATCGACAATATGTCGGTACTTTCTTTGATGATATTCTTGTCTTTAGCAAGAATGAAGAGGAGCATCATCAACACTTGGAAATTGTTCTACAATTACTACAACAAAATCAACTCTTGGTAAATGGTAAAAAGAGTGAATTTTTCATGCATAAAATAAATTACCTTGGGCATGTCATCTCTTCTGAAGGGATTCAGATGGATCCTGAAAAGATCAGGATAATCCAAGAATGGCCTCATCTTCGTGATGTACATGAGGTGTGATCGTTTCTTGGCTTATGTTCTTATTACCGCCGCTTCATCAAGCATTTTGCACATATGGCTTCTCCACTTCATGACCTTACAAAGAAAAAGATCTCTTTCCAATGGAAGGAAAAAGAGAATGCAGCCTTCACAAGGCTGAAAACAGCTCTTACTTCTGGACCTGTTCTTATCATTCCAGATCTGGTAAAACCATTTGTGGTGGAAGCAGATGCTTGCGGTGATTGTATTGGTGCAGTGCTAAATCAAGAAGGCCATGCCGTAGCCTTTGAAAGCCGCCGTCTAAATGATGTGGAGAAAAGGTATGACATTTATGAAAAGGAGCTCTTAGCAGTGGTTCATGCTTTAAAGATATGGAAACATTATCTTTTAGGCAATGAATTCCTTATTAAAACCGATCATCAAAGCTTGAAGTATTTCAAGACTCAAAAGCATTTGCAGGAGAAACATGCAAGATGGGAAAATTTCTTGTCTATGTTTCATTTTCAAATTATGTACACTCCAGGGAAACAAAATATAGTTGCTGATGCACTTTCTAGAGTGCCTCGCATTGCAACTATTACAGTGGCTCATCATGAAGGTTTTCAAACGATGAAGAATACTTATGATGAAGATACTGATTTTGCAGCAATTTGGTCAAATTTACAGCAAGGAGGTTCTCATCCAGATTATTCCATCAAAGACGGTTACCTTCTCATGAACAATCGCCTTTGTGTCACTCTTCCTGTTCGACAAAAGGTGCTTAAAGAAAGTCATGAACCCCCTTATGCAGGGCATAGAGGGAGGGCAGCCACTCTAAGTGCAATTGAGCGCTACTTTTATTGGCCAACATTACGAAAAGATACACATAACTTCATTGAGGCTTGTCTGGTATGCCAAAAATCCAAATATGATAGGCAGAAGATTCCAGGATTGTTGCAACCTCTTCCAGTGCCCAAAGATCCATGGGAATCTATCACAATGGATTTCATCTCAGGTATTCCAAGAACACCTCAAGGTCATGATATGATTTGGGTCATAATTGATAGATTCAGCAAACAATCACATTTTATTCCATGTCATAAAACATTGAAATCCGCACAAGCTGCAAGACTTTTCATTCAACATATCTTCAGATTACATGGTATGCCTTCTGAGATCATTTCAGATAGAGACTCCAAATTCACAAGTAACTTTTGGCGTGCTTTATTTGAGAATTTGGGAACCACTTTAAAGTTCTCCTCAGCTTTTCATCCTCAAACTGATGGCCAAACAGAGGTGATGAATCTCACTCTTTTGGATATGTTGAAAGCTTATGTTAGTGAACATAAGTCACAATGGGAGAAATATCTTCCATTATTGGAGTTTGCTTACAACAATACAGTGCACTCATCCACAGGGAAAGCTCCAAATGAAATAGTACAGGGTAAAGTGATTCCTTCTCCAATTATTCGCACTAAAGATAAGATTTTTGCTGCTGATGAGTTTGCTTCAGATTTAAAAACTGCAATGGATCAAGTTCGAGCCACTATCAAAGTTGCCCAAGAGCGACAAAAGAAGCAAGCAGATAAACGAAGAAGACCTTTGGCTTTTGAAAAAGGTCAATATGTCTTGCTAAAGTTTGATAAAAGCAAGCTCAAACAAGGTTCTGGTCAAAATTCATCTTTTCCAAAGCTCTCCAGTAGATACTTTGGACCCTTCAAAGTGATTGAGAAAATAAATGAAGTTTCTTATCGACTTGAGCTTCCTACTCATTGGAAAATACACAATGCTTTTCATGTAAGTTTGCTAAAACCTTACATAGGACCAGAACCAAAGGAACCCATTACTGAAGATCCCCCAGAAGTTGAAGAAACAGAGCAACTCTTGGAACCTGAAACGATTTTGTTTCTCAAGGATCGAACCACGAGAAGTGGCCTTGTGACACGAAAATTCTTACTAAAATTCAAGAATCTATCCATAACAGATGCATAGTGGGTAGATGAAAAATTCATGAAGGATTACCCAAATATTCTACAGCAATATCAAGAAGCTTTTCAGCTGAGGACAGCTGAATCACAACTCTATAGAAACAGAATTTGTATCCTTTTTCATTAATTTGTCTATATAATGATTTATTAAATTTATTTCCTTTGCACTAATTAGATATAAAGAAAAGTGCATTGGAGCTGGCCACTGATGAGTGGTCACAGGTTATGGTGGACCCACGCGGTGGGTTAGAGAAAAGATAGTTCACACTTCCACCTATATGACCCGATTGGGCGCCTGTGACTAGAACTCACGCATATCAGGGTTAGACTCGCACACAGAAAGGATTGATGCCTTGAAGTGTGGGCTAGATCCACCAGAACAAACAGTTACAATCAACAAGATGGCATGATCATGAAATGCTTGTATAATGTGCATGTGTGGGCTGAAAGCTTGAAATGCACATTTCTTTGTATAGGAAAGTCACATGAAGATTCGGATACCATTTTTGCGATGTACACAGAAAAAGCTTTCATATGACACCCATATTGGGGGGGGGGTCCCTAAATTTTAGGAGATCCCTAAATTTTAGGAGTTCCCTAAAATTTAGGAGCCTCAAGTTAGCCTAAAAATGCTAGTCCTAAAAAATAGGAATGTCATTCTAAAAATAGTAAGTTCTGTACTCTGACTGTGCTTACTAAATTTGGTTGTTTCTATTCTTGACAGTATTCAACCCAAAAAGGAAGGCCATAGAGAAGAGACAAGTGTCAAGACACTTGTCACACAAGTTCCAAGTGTCCCACCACTTGTCACATCTCATGACATGTGGCTGGACACTTGTCTTGTGCTACTCCACTTTCCCCTTTTGTACTAGCTCTCCTCTCTCCTATAAATAAGAGCTCGTTTTTCTTCATTCATCATCATTTTTCTTTGCTGTAAACTCATGTACAGCACCCACAGATAGCCAGAAACTGGCCCCATCCATCCCCATCATCATCCCCCACTTCTCCATTATCAAATTCCTCCATATTCCCTCTTCTATCACTGCTGTTTTACAGGACAGCAAGCCTGTAAATTCATTACAGCACCTCCTTCTCGAGCTCTTTCTTCCATTTTAGCAACAAGAAGCAAGCCCTATCCATGTACTGCTGATCAACGATGGAGAAAGGCTGATTTTCCCTTTTTCTTCTCTCATACTGTAAAGAAATCAGTTCTTATCATTGCATAATAGATAATGCATGTGTGTTTGTACATCTTTGCATGATCTTGTGAGAGTGAGAATTACTTCTTCTCACTCTCAGGTTGATTGTAACTGAGCTCTTCCCTAAGGGACTTGGGTTGAGCAGAAATACATTCCTTCGGGGGGGGGTTGCCCATCTTCAACCCTCAATCTTGTCTCCATTACTTTTACATTTTCATGGCTGTAATTTTGTGAGTAATTTTCATTCTCAGCTTTAAGTGTTCATTCTCTTTTATATTAAATCTCGAAAACAAGCGAATATCATAATTGTTAAGCATACTACGTTGTTCGGGGCGTTTACACCCCCCCGCCTCCCACAGGAGGTGATAAGTCACACACGCCTACATCTTTGCACGAGCAGTCCTTCCCCTCCCATACAGCCACCAACTCATCCACCCCTGCCGCCCGTTAGACCTTCCCGAGACAGGCACACCTGTTGCCACAGGAGTTCTTCCACAGTGGCCCATGGCCCTACTTGAGAGTTGTGGAGCGCGGAGAGTTCCCACTACCTCTAGAGGTGGGGATCTTCGTGGTTTGTAAGTCAAGGAGGGGCAAGGTCCATCTACTAGCACCACTGGATGGACCAAACTACGCCTTCTTTCTTCAGTCCTCTCACTCAGGGGAGTGGACGACGACACAGATAGAGGAAGAGTTGAAAAGTCAGGTGGCGGACCACACCTCCTAGTGGATGGGAGAAGAAGGACTAGCACAGTTTGCACAGTAGTGGCCTGGTTGTATGATGGATATTAACTGGTGGGCTGGTGCCGAGGTCCCTCACCTGAGCATTATCTTTCGAGCCCCTCCACAGTGGAGAGCTCGGAGGGATGTGATTGAGTGGCCCCTGGCGTAGGCGGCCCGTTTCTACCATTGCACAGAGGCTCGACTCTTAGCATGGTTGATAGATGCATTGATAGTACCACTTGGAACTTCTATCACCTCGTTGGTTCGGCCAAGGGCCACCATGGGGGAATGGAGCTTGCCATCCAGACCGGCGGCAAAGCGTACTTGCATGCCTCATAGCTCCTCGTCATTAGCAGCCTCCACACCGAATAGATGCCTGTTCGGGTAGTCACAGGTTTCCCCATGAGCTTACATCTTGCATCCTGGAATGTGAATAGCCTCCACTACAGTGGGATATGTTGTTCCAAGAAATTGATTGTTCGGCAGGAGTTGCAGTCTGCCCTTGCTGGACGGATCGACATCTTACTTCTACAGGAGCACAAGCTCACCCCCACCCAGGCCCAACGAGTAGGGAAGGTACTCCCAGGCAGCTCGCACACTTACTGGGAGCACGCCATAGGTGCCCATGGTAGGAGTGGAGGCGTATGAACCTCTATTGGTCCGAGTCTTACCGCTTGTGTTCGAGACCACGGGACGATAGTGGCAGGGAGGGTGCTATGGATCGGATTGGACCTTGGGGACTCGTGCCTTGGAGTCCTTAATATCTATGCCCCTACGGAGAGTAGGGCACGCATCAGGTTCTGGGTGGAGATCGCGGAAGGACTCCCAGAGGTGGACTTCTGGATTGTTGGAGGAGACTTCGACAACCTGGAGACTTTGGAGGGCCAACAGGGTAGAGGGAGAAACTACCAGGGCATGGCCGGGGAGGAGCAGGAGGCATGGGAGGTGTTTCTACTGGCAGTAGGAGCACGCGATGCCTGGAGAGACCCTGCCTTCCACAGGAGGGAGAGGTCGTTGGACTTCTCTTGGGGGTATAGGCGGCTAGGTGGAGTCCTGCTGGAGCGGTTGGACAGGTTTTATATGGGAGAGTGGGGTGGCTCTCGGGGAGGCCAGATTGGGCTGTTGGCGGGCACCACGTTGTCCCCGATCATTGCCCCGGTTCTCTTGATACTAGATCCCCCAGTATTTGTCCTAGACTCACGATCTTGTCGGATCCCTGACTTGATCTACAGGAGGGAGGAGGTGACGAGACAGATAGAGCAGATTTGGACCAGAGAGTGGGGCAGAAGGGGCCAGATCGCTGAGGAGATTGTAAAGGCCCTAGCTGAGTTGAGCAGGATTTGCCAAGAGGCGACCATACAAGCCAGGCAGCAAAGCTGGGAGGAGGAGAGAGCACTTCGGCGGGACCTTGCAGCCATGCAGAGATTATTACAGGTGGCACCAGGGGATCCCACTCTCCACGCACAGGAGGTGTGTGCACGAGCAGCCATTGCTGGCCTAGAGGACAAGCTCTCTGAGTTCTCTTTCCGCACCTCAGCAGCTTTCTGGGCGTAGAAGGGGGACACGATGTGCAGGGAGTTTTTTCAGGTGCAGTAGCCTCGCACCTCTGGAGATTAGATACGCAGCCTCCGAGATCAGTATGGGAGGACCCGTTCTAGCCCAGACGAGGTGATGGAGATTGCTACCGATTACTATAGTCGCCTCTTCCAGCAGGAGACAGCCTCAGCTAGAGGACATCGTAAAGGACGACGAATTGATGTTGGAGAGAGTGAGGTTGGCTCTTGAGGTGTTTTGCACTGCAGCGGGAGCAAAAATCAATTGGCGAAAGTTGGTTGGTTTTCTCACGAATCCGGACTCTAGCATGGAGTGGGGTGTCCACCTGGGATTTAGATGGGTGAGCAGAGGACAGACCGTCCGGTACCTAGGGTTCCAGGTGGGACTCGACATCACTCCCGCCCAACAGTTTCTTCCAGTCCTCGATTCTATTCGGAGGAAGCTGACCTACTGGAGCACGGCTCGCCTCTCACTAGCCCGAGCCTTGGTTGTTAACCAGGTCCTCTTAGCGACGGCCTGGTACATCGCCTCGTGTTGGTGCTTCTCCTCCTCTTGCGTAATACAGCTTTGCTGCCTAGTGCGGAACTTCCTTTGGTCTGGGTCAGACGGCTCCAGGGATTCCAGGGCCAAGGTGGCGTGGGCGACCATTATACGATATCGGTCAGAGAGAGGGCTTGGGATCATAGACTCAGAGTATCAGAGTATGGCCCTCCTGGGCAAGCTATTTGTCCGCGGCCTCACATTGGGAGGGCAGACCTGGAAGGTCCTATTGCAAGAGGGTCTTCAGGACTGTAGACCGAGGCTTGGCGGTGAGTGGAGGCCGTCCCTGAGATGGATCTTCACGACAGCCCAGATCACCCCCTCGAGATCACCCTTTCTACGCAGCTTGCTCCGGGTGTGGGAGGGCCTCCGTAAGGCCCTTATCCAGAGCCCCCCAGGCTGCCAAGAGGAGATAGACCGTCAGCCGGTAATTTGGAACCCCCAGGTCAGGGATCGGGAAGGGGCACAGATCGGCGAGTGCCCCCACATCCAGTGGGCTGGTTGGGAGGTTGGCCCGGCTCGTACAATCAGGACATGGCGGGAGGTGTATAGGATGGCGGACGAGGAGGTGCTGAAGCAAGCATCAGGTTGCCAATGAGGAGTGAAGCTGAGGAGAAGGGAGATAGATGCAACGATACCTCAGGAGTGGCTTGCTTCTCCGATCCAAGAGTCGATAGAGCCTGGGGAGGTATGGGCCGCTAGGTTTTCACCAGCAGGCATCCCCTTACAGGTGGCAGGAAGAGTGGGTGACGCTCCACCTGGGACCTTTTTCACAGTGCAGGAGGGGGGGGCGTCTGGCTCTTGACAGAGGGCAGCAGGACGAGGGGATAGTTGTCCTTTCATGGAAGAGGATCCGGGTAGTTGGCCTTTAGGGGAAGATATGGCGGCTGGACCCTTTGGTCTTTTGGCAGGAGCTCAGGGAGTGGCGCCTCTAGATTTGGGAAGGAAGGCCACTTGTTGATGAGCTAGAGTGGGATTCAGGAGAGTGGCTTTGGCCGGCCACTGTGATCGCCAAGAAGCCACCGAGGTTCCTGGAGTACACCGCCAAGATTGGCAGACACGTATTGATGCAGGAGGACATGGATTGGGCGCCGTTACGTAGCAGGCACTAGGCGGAGCACAGCATCACGGAGCTGTTCCGATGGGCCTTTTGGAGTCGCCTATGGGACAGCTGGAGGCCGAGGAGGGTGTCGTACTTTTTATGGCTGGTGGCACATGGAGGCTTTGCGGTGGGAAGCTGGCTTGCCCAGATGCAGAAGGAGGGAGTTTGTAAGTGTTGCACACAGTAGTCGATGGAAACCCCAAAGCACTGCCTTTGGTCGTGTGAGGTGGCACAACTCATGTGGAGAGGAGTATGCCGCATCCTGTGCCGCATAGCACCCAGCCTTGGATGTATCTCTTGGGGTGCTTTCTGTTGGCAGGCGGTCAGCCAAGGCCGTCACCTTCTGTATGAGGCCGAGATGCAGGACACAATATTCATGATCGAGGCAGGGTCGTGCGCAGTGGTGGGTTTAGAGGCTCTACCCATCCGCCAGGTACTGGAGCCCACAACAGACCGCTCTGAGGTATGGGAAATCATAGGGAGTCTCACTGATTGGCATATCTAGAAGGCCGTGTCAGGTGGCTTTCGGCGGAGAGAGACCTTTAGTACAGGCGACCCTAGCGGAGCTCTGGACCTCCATCATCCACTTCCTTCGAGGCCGATGGGATCAGGTGCAGGGCGAGTCAGGAGCTCCGTGGTCATTTCATGCGCACTTGGGGTGGCCAGGACCTGTTCTTCGTGATTCAGGCAGGTAGCCCTAGATGGCGATACACTTCCCTCTCTCTTCCCCCCCCCCCCCCCCCCCCAATGGCTTCTTGCCCCTATCCCCCCCAGACCACCTTGAGAGGCTTGTATGTATGATGTATCTATGACTTTCACCAGCTCCAGCTTGGTCTGTTGAGCATGAACACTTCTTTGTATTCAGGTTTTTTCTAGAGTAATATAATTAGCCACATTTTATTTGCAAAAAAAAAAAAAAAAGACTTATCAAGCTCCAAGTTAATCAACTTCTGTATGAGATGGACCTGATTAACAAGAGTCATATTTGTCAAAGTGGAACGAATGTGGAAGCGTTTTGACAAGATTGAAAGAAAATGAACACAAGAGAAAGGAAGAGAGAGAATAGATAGAAGAACACATAAATCTATAGTCAATGAATGCTGAAATGAAGAGGGCAGATATACAAGGACTACAGACGTATCTCCTCGAGCCGAATCTCTCCCACCAGTACCTAGAAAACAAGTATGTGGTGTAGGGTGCCAAGTAGCCTAAATAGGAGAAAAGAATGCAATAAAATAATGCAGTCAGCCAGCAAAAAACTGGCTGACCTGATCAGAAAACTACTGACTACAACATAAATGAATAAAATAATCAGCGATCAGTCCTCCAGCTGCCATGTGGCACCATCACCTGCTTGACAAAGGCCTGTACATAGTGTTTGTTGAAAATGTCCACTGACTAATAGAAATAAAGAATAATGCCCTTTGAGAGTATCTTCGAGAGAATTGTCATGGACATGCCATGATCAAGTGTATGGATTAATTCTTGCCCATGCCATATGAATCCACACCCCATGTGAATGCACCCTTAATAGGACATTCTCGAGCCAACCATGCGAACCCATCCTTGCCATGTCATCATAGAACCTTCTAGAAGATATGCCATGTCATTGCCTACATCATTGATGATGTCATCATGGAACATTCTAGAAGATCTTTAGCCGCCCTCCAACACCTATAAAAGGAGGGGCTTGCTATAGAGCTCCTCATGCTTGCCAATGCCAGTCTTGGGAGCTCAAGGAGTCGAGACCTCCAAGTAAGTAACTTCGAGTTCTAGTTCTAGTTCTTGTCTAGTCATAGTATCTAGTCTTGTCTTGTCTTCCATTATACTCCTGTTGTCTTGTTACCTTGTAATCTCGTAATACGAGATATTGTCTAGCACTTCAAGGGAGATATTGTAATTTTGATATCTTGTATTCATACCTATGGTCCCAGGTTGTGGGATCCTTCATATCCTATTGAGTCCTATTGTCTATACCTATGGTCTTGGGTTGTGGGATTTTCCATATCTTGTTAAGTTATCATCGTACCTTGTGCCCCTATATGGGATTATCTTGTAATCAAAATTTTTGTAACAAATCTTGCATCTAGTCTCATCTCTCGAGCATAATCTAGTGCTCCTATAATAGTTTGGCAAGACTACTTTCTAGGTGTACTGAGCACCACATGGAGGTGACCCTTGAAAGACTCATGGCCTCCATTCAAAATCTCCAACAACAAATTCAAGACTTGAATGAACGACAAGCACAACTTCAAATAGAACACCCTATGCATCTAGGCCGTGTGCTTCAAGAGATGCAAGACCAGATTTGAGACTTGTAGAACAACAGAGGAAGTGATCAAATGATTCGGCGTGTTTATCAACTCCCAACAAGAGAAACCAAGATTAGTATGCCAGGGAAGTTCAATGGTGACCATTTGAAGTTCAGGGGATTCCTGCAACAAGTAAAGCTCTATATTTGCATGCAATCGGATAGGTATCCAGATGATGCTTCCAAGGTGGGATTCATTGGGACTTTGCTGTGGTCAAGCTTTATCATGGTTTACCCCAATCTTGGAAAAGACTATACCAGTACCTTATAACTATGAGGCATTTCTTTGTGAGCTCACTTCCATATTTGGTGATGCAGACACTGGTCGAGTGGTAGAAACAAAACTTCGGAAGCTATGACAAGGTAACTGCCTTGCCTCTACTTACGCATCTGAATTTAGACAATTAATGTGTGACCTCACTTGGCATGAGAAGTATTTTATCAACCAATTCAGATGGGGTATTCGAGATGACATCAAGGACCTCATGCTCACTATGCCTAAGGCAAAAACACTTAACGATTATATCATGCAAGCCATTTAGTGTGATAATAGGTCGTTTGAGAGGAAGCAAGAAAAGCAAGAAGAATTAAGGCCTCGCCAATGGAACCCAACCCCAATCAAAGACCCAATCAGAGAAGAAACCAAGTCGAACCGATGTAAATAGATAATACCAAATTCCAGTCCTTGATTCCACAAGAAAAGCAAAGATAAAGAGAGAATCATCTATGCCTATATTGTGGAAACCCTGGAATCATAGCTGTAAATTGCCCAAATAAGAGAGCAAGAACTCCAAGAGTTGTTACAACCATCCTCGAGTAGGAAAACGAGAATGTCTGGTTGTAAATGAGACCATACAACCGGACCTTGATATAAGAAAGAGTCTCTTGATCCCATCCACACCCATGGAAACTTTCCTTGTCACAGTCCATATGATCTTGTTGAGAAATACCCTTTTCCTCAAAGCCTTGGTCAACTTTGGGGCCTCTGCATGTTTCATTGATGATGGCTTTGTGACCAGCCAGAGTCTGAGGATGAGGTTGAGGTTGCTTCATCAACTTTTTGATCAGGGTCCTTGGAGTCGGATGAGGAGATGGTGCACAGGTCCTCAGAGTCCGGATGAGTCATGAGTCATGAGTCATGACTCGTGATATATAGGAGTCAGTTTAGCAGTGCAAAGTCCGGACTAGAGTTGCCAGTTGTTCATTGATGTTGATACTTATAGCCTCACTAGACTTTGGAGTTTTGACAGATTATTCACATGACATAGTTACATGTATCATTGTATCTTGATCCCACTTATTATGCATCTTGATTCTTGTTCCATTGTTCTTGATGTTAGTCTTCACTACTTTTTAGATCATAGATTATTTATGAGTCATAAATTCTAATTTATTTTGTTGCCTTAAGTTTTGAAAATTGAGTCTTAATTGTGTTAAGCTGTCTTAAGTTTCAACCATTGAGTCCTCAGTCTTGACTTCTCAATCTTTACTCGTGAGTCGTAAGTCGTGAAATGTGTAATGAAGCATGATTTCAATCATATGACATAAATACTCAAAGTTTTGTATAAAATTTGGGTACATGTTGTTGTAGGCATTGGTATATTTACATACCCACATAATACTGTATTTTTTTTAGTGTACAATCGGAAAGGCCATTTGCCCATTTCCAAAATTTGGCTGAAACTCCGAAACTCAGGTTTTTTCCATTTTCGTTTCCCCCATTTTTGGAACTCCCCCGTGCTGTGCTATGGACCCAATGGTTAAGATTTGCTGGCTGGTCAGCTTGCACATCTGCAGGTTTAGCATGCTATACAGCTGGTTCTGGTTGTTCCAAAGGTAGTTGTTTTTCCTGAATTTGTGGTACATCATAGGCAAGATCTTGCTGATCATTTTCAGCATTATTCCTTGCATTTTCAAGGACATTTGCAGCAGGTAATTGCTGCTATCTAACGGGCATTCTTTACTGCCCTATTGGTACATCCTCTTGGAATACAACCCTTCTAAATTCCTCTATCTTTTCAGGCTGTTTGTGCATGTGATCTTTGCGGAAGATAACATCATTGTTGCATACTGCTTTTCTTTACTCGGGATCCCATAATCGATGCCCCATTTCACCTTCATCACCATATCTTAGGAAAAGACATTTACAGAACTTTGGCTTAAGTTTGTTGCGTTCTTCCTTGAGAATGTGCACAAATGCTTCATAGCCAAACACTCTCAAGTGAGCATACGAAGGTGGCTTGCCCGACCACACTTCTTGAGGGACTCCCCCTTGGACCTGGTTGGTGATCGATTGATCAAGTGTACGATTGTCGTAACAGACTCTGCCCAAAATCCATGAGGTAAAGCAGCATGTGACAACATTGTACGGACCTTGTCTTAAATGGTGCTGTTCATATGCTCTGCAACACCATTTTGGGCTGGATTGTGAGGGGCATGAGCTCCCTTTTAATCCCTTTGTTGTCACAAAAGTCTTGAAAGGCTTTGGATATATATTCCCTACCATTGTTAGAGCGAAGACACTTTAAGGTTTTGTTGGTTTGACTTTCAGCAAGTGCCAATAATTTTTTAAATTGATCCAAGGCCTTGTCTTTATGACAGATTGGATAAACCCATATTTTGCGCGTGACATCATCAACAAAAGTGATGAAATACTTCTTTTCCCCTAGAGATAACCTTGGCATTCGACATATATCTGAATGTACCAACTCTAAGAGTGAAGACTTTAGAGAAAGAGATTTTTTATGTGACATTGAGCATGCTTACCATAAATTCAATGATCACATTGTTCAAAATCAGCATACCTTAAAGACGGAAAATAACCCAAGCGAGAAAGCACTTTCATTTCAATTGACTCATATGTCCGAATCGGCTATGCCACAAAGAAACACTTGGCTGCTCAGTTATGGCGATTACATGGTCACGCTCGCTAGATATATGTAAAGGATACAAAGTATTACTTTTGGAGCCCTTGGCAACAATGCGAGAGCCCTTACAAATTTTCCATTTGCTATTCCCAAAGGGGGTGTGATAGCCTTTATCATCTAGCTGCCTTGTGCTTATCAAGCTTTTCTTGAGCTGAGGTACATGCCTCACATTATGCAAAACAAACACCGAGCCATGCTGAAATTCCAATTTCACAATGCCAATGCCTGCAATTTTACATGCATAGTTATCCCCCAAGTGGACAACACCACATGCAGCACCATTGTAGTCAGAAAACCGCTCATGATGTGGTGTAATATGCAAAGATATACTTGAATCAAGGATCCAAGTGTGCATGTCATCCACAGAATCTGCAATCAATGCATGTGCACTCAAAGAAGCAAGAAGTACATCACGGTCAATGTCATTCTCATGAGTGACTACATTTACCTCTTCTATCTTCACACTGCTCTTCTTTGCAACAAGTTGATTGTCCTTTTTCTCAGCCTTGTTGTCTTTAGTGTTTTTGTTTTTGCCTTTCTCTTTCTTAAATTGAAAACAGTCTCATTTGTAGTGCCCTTTCTTGGCACAATGATGACACTCCATATTTTTTGCCACGAGACTTGCTGTGTGCTCTATTTTCAAAACTGCCCTTTTGCTAAAATCTGTACCTAGTGTGCAATGTATTAGAAGACTCGTTTGTTGAATTGTTTGCCTGTTGAGTTCTTCCATCAGCAAAGAACTCTCCACATTAGAATATAACAACTGAGCATTTGAGTTACTCAAGGTTGTCTTGAAAGTATCCCATCTTTTAGGCAAAGTGCATAACAAGAAAGTAGCTTTGAACTCATCATCAATATGGAAGTCCAAAGCAATCAGCTGATTGAAAATGGAATTGAACTCGTTCAAATGTACAGATAGGCTAAAGCTAGATGTTTCCTATTTTAGGGTGTTTGGATGTGATGCCTATGTTCACATTCCAAAGAAATAGAAGGCTGGCCTCCAAGAAACATGTGTTTGTTGGCTGCAACTCTCAGTCACATGGGTACAAGATTTATGATCCCATCTCATGGGATATCTATATGAGTCAAGATGTGTAGTTCATGAACTTTCTACCTTTAGAGGGGGGTGAGGAGCACCCTATTCTTGGAGATCCATGATGTGATAGTTGGGCACTTGAGCCAATTCCAGTGGAGTCTATGCCTCTCCAGGCTCCATCTATAGATGAGGAGATTGTTCTCCATTGACTTCCTCATCGGTGGATGTTTTAGAGACTTTGGTAGAAGTAGAGTGGCGAGGGGAGTATGGACCTCCTACTTGTTGGGCTCGTGAGACGCTCTGATGTATGGATTGAGTTCTCACTAGTGTCCAAACCATTTTTTCACAAAGTTTGAACTTTTGTATTGCTTAACTGATGGGCAGATTTTAGATATTCTCACTAGTGTCCAAATCATTTTTTTGCAAAGTTTGAAATTCTTCAGATCTATGATGGGACTGAAAGAAAAAAAGCTAATCATTTAGGGGAAATTTAAAGGATTTAATGATTATGTGTGTTTTTTATCAACAATAATGTGTCCTGATTATTTTAGATTTGTTATTTGTGATGATTTTTTGTACTTTAATTTAAAGCGCTCTCTCTCTCTCTCTCTCTCTCTCTCTCTCTCTCTCTCTCTGAGACTACAGCAGCAGTTGATTATGTTCGTGAAAGGGTCTCAGGACCTTTGTTTGATACCCATATTACTTAGACATTATGTATGTTGGTGAAAGTCATCATAAGGATGATTAACCTTAGGATTATTAAAGGAAATTATTCAGAAAATATAAAAACTTGAAGAGGTACGCTATCAACAAAGTCATGCAATGTAAAATTCATGAATAAAGAAAGTGAATAAAAATCAGGGATAGAGATTGCTTGTTGTCCAATTCTTCGTGCATCCTTTCTATTGTTGATTTCTCACAAGAATTTACTGATTTATCTACATTAATGGTGCTGGATTCGATCTCCATATATCTGAAAATTCTACATTTCCAAGTTGCTATTAGTAGGATTTTCTTTTCTTTGAAAAAAGATTGTCATTTGCTCATCCAACAACCTAATGTGTTTTCTACGTATTGTTTGTGCAGTGAAGTTTGTCCAAGAAGCAAATTTATATTTTGATGCCTGATGGATGCCAATGAGGATCTTGAAGTATGTCTCATTAGATCTGGGACTAATGTCATATTTATTTTTGTCAAAGCTTTGGGTTGAGTAGCTCATTGTTGTTGTGTGAAAATCATATACCTAATTTTTCAAACTTTCAATCTAAATATCAAGCATGTATTGGAAAAGATTCATATTGAATCCAATATTTTTGATGCCATAGGGAGGGAGGTGGGCTCTATTAACATCTTTGAATGGCCAAAGACCTTTGAGAATGTAGTTGGAATCATACTAAATTTGCTCAAATGTTTAAAAAGCGGAAATAATTTTTACAATGAAAAGAATCAAGGGATTTGCCAGAAAAGATTACTCTATGCGTAATGTGAAATGTGATATACATGTGTTTTTACCATTTTTAGATCATGGAATCATGGCAAGTAATTTTGTGAGCAGCTTAGTTTGGACTCAAAAGGGCATTGTGTGTTCAACACACAAGCAGGTGAGGTGACGAATTTGGATATATGGCTTAGACTTACAGTTGTCCCTATGAGTAGGTTAGGGCCATTGAGTTTGCTGTGTGGACTGAGCTCAATGAAGGGATGATTTGAGCATTGATAATCAACATTGTGTGATGACATATGTTCTTCTATCAATTTAGTATATAAGCAAAAGTATTTCATTGAGAAACATGACAACCCATGTCCCAAAATACAGAGGAAAAATTGGTCTGTTTGGTTATGTGGAAAGTGTGGGGACAAGTGGGCTAATCAAGTGCTATGAACAAACTGGTTGCATAACGAATGAATACTTAGTGCTATATGTAAAATAAATGTCCAATGAAGTTGCAAATGCAGTAAAGGGTATAATGAACCTCTGTAAGGGTGAAGGCTTGAAGTAGAGTAGTAGCATAAGGAATGGTAGTGAAGATGTCTACTGTTGTGGAAGCTTGAAGGGTGAAGGATTGAAGCAGAGGGTAATAGTAGGTCACGTTGAGAGAATGTGCAAATGAAGTAAAGCAAGAAAACACAAAGACACTGACACAATGAACAATGAGAAAGAAGAACACAAGAACTCAACAATGAATCATGGATGGACAGTGAAATCCATAAATGAAAGCATGAGAAGAATACGATACCACCAAGGTATTAACGCACAGTGTGACCAGTAGTGCCTCTAGCCTCCCTCTCTTGGTGTTGTGATACAATGGGAATGGAGGAGTGGCTATAAATAGGCAGTTGTGGAGCGAGATCCAAGAGGATTAGTTTGCTTGGTAGCCAGCCATGGCCAAAATGTGGTGCCTAGTAATGAAAATGAATAGCGCACTAAATACCCATGATATATACCATTAACACCTCTCTCTCTCAGATCATGGGTCATGAGTACAATAGAATATACAATAATAATAACATACAAATCCCGAGGAACCCCCACCATAGCCCATACCACAATAGTAAACTTGCCAAAAATCTTTAACAGCATAGTAGATACAAACACCAGGGTATTTTAGCATAGCCCAAATGCTAGATGCACCTTTGAGCACTGATATATGGTAATCATACTTGAACCCTGATTATAGATAGTGGAAATAGATGAATCTTGTTGCCTGTCATGAATAGATCTACACAAGCACATTGGGAATAGACCTACACATCATATTTCCTTGTCTTCAGCCATCTTGCCAAAGCAGTCCCTCATGTGAGAACCAACAATGAGCAAAGCCATCTCATTGTTGTATCTCCTATCATGGACCTTAAGGCATGTCAGCTTCCAGTTTTGTCAGCTGCCAGAAAAGTGATGCTTGTTGAATGTGATGCTTAGGGTCCACTGCATCCTATAGATGTATATTTGGCTAATTCATGAATTTTTAACCTAATGCTCTTGGGACACTTTAACTTGTGCACAATTGTTATGCACATGTGTGAAATTAAGTTGAATGTGAGTCATAGTTGCAGAAAATCCTAGCTTGGTCAATGGGGGATATTGATAAGAAGTTGTATGCACAGGTACCAGTGGGGTACCTAGGACCTTTGTCAAAGGCATTAAATAGCCCCTTTGAAATGACTTGTGGTGTCATGGGGGCTAGGGAACTAATTGATTTAATATTTCTAACCAAGGTTTGTAGAAAATCTCAGCACTTTCAGGTTCAAAGAGGCTAGGAATTTAAACTTGGGACTGGGCATGGCCACAGTTTGGGCATGGGCCATGTATTTTTCATTTAAGTGATGTAACAACCATCAAGATTTTGAAGATCTGCATTAGGACTGCCGAGATTGAGATGATCATTGCGAAGATCTCCATGATTGGGAAGATCGAGAGAATTGAGCAAAGACCAAAGAGACCAGAGATAGAATCATGTTTCAGATTGCTCCATCTCCATCCTCTAGCTATTATGGCAACATGAAAGGAAGAAACGTTGGATGGCTCCAACTATTTCTTATGTGTGGATCCCCACAATGGACCCACGGTCGATTAGGCTGCTCTCTGGGACTTAACTCTTGAGCTTGATCTTTTCTATTTACAATTGCCATGATTTAGTTCAACTTGATGCTCCTCCTTTCAAACTTAAATCTCTTTTAGCATCATTTGCTTTTGTTAAAAGCACCTTTGGACATTCAGTTACCATGCATATAGCTAGTTTTTTGACTTTTTCCTTATCCTTTCCCATTTAGGGCTTTTTGGGAGGCGAGAATGCAGCTTGTATATGATGAGACTTTGCAGTTAGAGCTTGGGTGGATCCTTGAATAATAGGTGATGTGTTAGCCTTCATAGACTTTGATACATACAAAACATTGATGCCTTTGATGCTAAGATAGGCCTTCATAGCTGTAATATCATCTTTCTAAAGTTTCTTCTCTTTAATAAAGTCTTCAAAGATCTTTGTTTTAACTTTTGCTTTTTCCCTTCTCTCCATCAAGGTGTGAGTATTTGGATTGGTTTTCAGCTTCTTGTATCTTTATGTTTCATAAGTAGAGAAGCATATAGATATAGAGTGTTGAGAGCCTTTTGGTGGTTGGCCATAATTCTCCTCTCCATCTCTTGACATAGTGAACCACAATGAGAATGTTGAGTCCAAAGATGATGTTATCCGAGAAAAATCTAACAAGGAAAAAGCCCTTGTTTCGGTATCAATGCAAAAGTTGGGAAGAATGTGAGAAAAAAAATATTTTGAGCTATTAAACTTGATTAATTATCACAATAAACATCTACTCAAGGCCAATGTGGCTTTTGAGACAAAATCCAGAGTACATCCATGTCAAATGTCATCTCATTAGTAATGTGAAGATAACATTAAAATAAGTAAGTGGCTTATGAAATAATTAAAACAATGTCTAGTGTTATCCCATCGGTAGAAAGGAAAGTAAAACCTAAATTGACAGGACTATTTATAGAAACTTAGTAGAGACTATAGGTTGTAGTTGATTTGAAGATCTACACAACTCAACTATGATGCGGTTCATGATTGCTCCATTGATATGCTTGGTGGTGAGTCTTCGATGTCTTGTGATAATGGCTTTGATCGACTGTGGTGTGGCTGTGAAGAAATCCTCTAAACAGAGAAGACAAAAAACCAATTGTATGACAAAGCACAAATTAATAGAACATAGTTAGGGTTAGGATAACTCAGAGACAATGCATAGAGAATATTGAAGTGAATGTCTACTAAAAATATAGTGCTCATGCAGCGAACACACTATGCAATGAATGAATACCGAACCTTGAACTCTTGTGTGTCAAGGATCAAGGCAGAGGTAATGAGGTGGAGAGTGTGTCGTACTCCGAAGGGATCCCAAATTGCAGCAAGGTAGCCTTCGAGGGTCAAACACTAGGAAATGCAACTATGGAAGCCGGATCTGATGCAAACGGGTAGTGAGGAGAGACAAAGACTAAAAACGCAGGTACTTGAAGAGAGAAAAAGCTGCAGATGCAGCAAGCTGATGATGTGGCAAACTAATGGCAACAAAAATGCAAGTATGATGATGTGGCAGTCCGTACAGTAGCCGTAGATTACAAACACAGCAGTTTGGCAGTTTGCCAGCTGTAGATGATGTGGCTGCTCAGCAAATGTAGCAAAAATTGATGTAGATTGCGCGATGGAGGTTGGAAACATGCGGCAAACTGATATAGACAGAAATGAGAAGCTTTGGATGAGATGCCCTCCGTAAATGGGGCGTGGGTAGAGCGAAGCAAGAGGGCATGAAACTTGCAAAAACGAGATTGAACTGAACGGAGGGTAAGCTACCTACTTATAGAAAGTTTCGGGACCTCGTACCACACACTGTCATAAAACTCTCTCAAACCGTGCACCATTTTAGGGTTTTTATTAATTAAGCATTTTTTGGATTGTTCAAGTGGCTAATTCAGCATGTAATGCGTATGTTAGCTCAACATCTACTCTCGAGCCCCAAAATTGAGCTAGAAAGAAATGTCAACCCAAATTTGGAGAGTTTTTTTTTTTGGGTGTTTTTACTCTAAGGCGCCCTATTTCAAAGTAGCCAAGGTATCGGACAAAGGGTGTACAGTGGTTGCCTAGTGGCCTAGCAAGACTACAGAGGTGATGGTTATCTTACCAAGGGAGTCCAAGTGGTTACTCTAGAGAGGCCAGGGCATTGGACGAAGGTTGTATGTTGGCTTCCCAGTGGCCTACCAAGTCTTGGAAAGGCGGATGGAACCATAGTAACTATGTGTTGTTTTTTGTTTTTGTTTGGCTGTTTGATAAGTATTGTCTCAAAAAGTAGAGGTGGCGGTCGATTAAGTAATGAATGGGAGACTAGTAGCCAGACCCAAAGACTTTCACAAGATAAACAGGCTATTCCTACGGCTATTGGATGTTGATAATGGAGGAATAGGCTAGTGGAATGTGTAGCAAATATGGGGGGTATGTGGAGAGGCAAAAAAGATGGGTGGAAAGCAAGCTAGCAAGGCTAAGCAAGCAAGGGAGACTACCTTGGAAATGCCGTGAATATGGTGGATCTAGAGTCGACTACTCCAATGTGATCGAAAAGGGATAAATGCGCATAGATGCATGTTTACATAAATAGAATGCCAATGCATTGCAGTTATGCAAAGGGAGATACAAGATGTCATACTCACACAAAATGTAATGCAATGGTGCCACTTAGATAGTGCCCTTGTAGGGGAATTGTTCACTTGCCAAGCGCTCTTTTGCAATCATGTCATCCTGATAGTATTACTATCAAGAGAAGAAGTCGCCCCCTTGCATGGTGGAAGGGAAAGCTATAGATTGTCCCCTCTTACCATCGGACGATGGAAAGAGAAGTAAGTACCCCTTCTGTCCCCAAGATGTTGATGTCGAGTGGGGGAAAGGAGTAGCACCCAAAGAAGAAGAGTGAGATACATGCCCAACTAAGAACCTGTGAAATGAATAGTCTCCAAGGTGGCCTCCAAAGAGGCAATGATGAATTTTGAGAAAGAAGCACCACCAAAAAATGCAACCATGAGGAGTGTTGTACGATCCAAGTCTTCGCTCTGAGATAGGTGGTAGATCTTGTAGAAGCAAATCAATCTGCAAAAGGAAGCAAAAACAACGACATAAGATCATAAAACATGCAGATCTCTATCAGAGTGAAGCAATGCAGAAGAAAATGACCAAGACAAAGAGTGAACAGAGAGAGAAGAGAGAGAGAGAGAGAGAGAGAGAGAGAGAGAGAGAGAGAGAGAGAGAAAGAGACAGTGAAACACAGAAAATCTGCAATGAAGAATGTTGTATAAGAATGTAGAAATATACATGGGTGCAGAGAGAATATTTTCGTATGTTTCCACCTTGAAGATCTTAGTCTCTGTCAGCCCCAAGGGCAGTCTCCACAATCTCGAGCTTGGAATCTTTGAAAACAATTGTAGGAGACTGTTGAAATTAGGGCCAATAAATAGGCCAGCAAAAAAGCTAAAAATAATGCAGGTCGCCTGCATTTAATGCAGCTGACTGGACAACAATTGTTCGACCTACACTAGCCGAGTGTAGGAAATCTGGGGCCGATTGTGCCATGTGGCACTTGGCTCCCTTCCGCTTGCTGTACGGATTGACTACCACATGGATTGCCTGGAGAAACTGTAGAGAAACTGCTCAGATCTGGATGTGTCCAAAGGAATGCTAGTCTCTAACACCCCCCTCTCAGGTCTTGGACACGGCAAAAGGCTAAGGGATCTCGAGTGATGTTGAAGGAAAGCCTAGGGAAATGCCTTGGTAAACAAATTTGCAAGATCGTTCTCTGTCTTGCAATAGACCAGGGAAATGGTCTTATCCAGGATCTTCTCCCGAATGAAATGGTATTGGATCTCAATATGCTTTGTTCAAGCATGAAACATAGGATTCCTAGCCAAGGCAATGCAACTCTCATTGTTGCATTGTAGAACAATAGGACATGTCTGCGGGCAGCCAAGCTCCTCCAGGAGTCTGAGAAGCCACACTGTCTCACATGTAGTAGAAGACACCTCTTGATACTTTGCCTCAGTCGAAGAGAGGGTAACCGTGGGTTGGTTCTTGCTGCAAATAGCACCAACAACCAAGATAAAACAATAACCTGTCGTGGACCTCCAATGATCCACATCACTAGCCCAATCTTAAGCACTCCAATCTGTAAGTACCAAGTCCGTAGTACCTGTACCCACGGGATAATAGATCCCAAGATTACGAGTCCCTCGTACGAATCACAAAATCCTCTGAGCAGCTTGCCAATGGACCATCTTGGGTTCACTCATGAACCCGGCTAGCACACCTACTGCATAACATAAGTCAACACGGGCATTAAGAAGCTAGATCAAGGAGCCAACCAACTGCCTATATCGGGTAGCATCCACCAAAGGATAATCAAAATGAACTGTAGCCTTTAAATTCGGGTCCATAGGAGTTGTAAGAGACTTGCATCCCTCCATCTCACACGTAGCCAAGAGCTTTTGTACAGACCGCTACTGGGGAATAAAGATCCCCCTCGAAGTTTGATAGATCTCATGACCTAGAAAGAAGTGAAGAAGTCCCATATTTGTCATCTCAAACTTCTCATGAAGTGCTGCCTTCGTCTACTCGACCATATGAGTATGGTCACCTAGCATAATCAAGTCGTGCATAAAGGACAAACAACACGATCTCCACCTGAGATGTGTATACGACTGGGGGTCGGCTTTTGAATGCCGAGACCCTAATTTCTCTTGGAGGAACAAGTCAATCTTCTCGTTCCAAGCACGAGGAGCTTCCTTAAGGCCATAGAGAGCCTTCCGCAACCTGTACACCTTACCATTAGAAGAACCGAAGCCGGGAGGTTGCTTAACATAGATCTCCTCCTTCAACTCCCCATTCAAGAAGGCAGACTTCACATCCAATCGTAGTTACCTAGAACATGGAACGAGAATGGGACCCAGGAGAATGGAGGGAACTTTCAAGGTCGACGTTCAAAGTTGGGGAATGGGAACGGGGGGAACGGCACATGTCTTAAGTGCCCCAAATATGCCATGCATGACCCAAATTGCCCCAAAGAATGCCCCAAAGAATGTCCCTCTAATTGCCCTGATACCCCTCAATGCTCCAAATCGTACCAAATGTCCCAAAATTGATTTGATTATCACCATAACTCCAAATTACCCTGAATTGTCCCAATTATCCCAATTTCCCTTGAAATTAGACAATATAAATGGATGATTACCTTGGAATTGAGGATAGGCTGAAATTTGATTGTGATTTGTAAGAGTTGATAATGCATCAAATTTGAACTTTGCATGGACTCCTGATTGGCTTGTGGGTTGTCTTGACACTTTGAATCTTCAACCAGAGAAAGAAAGAAAGAAAGATATATTAACGTCTACATAAGGCCAATGTGGCCTATGAGACAAAATCCAGAGTACATCCATGTCTAATGTCATCTCATCAGTAAGGTAAAGATAACATTACAAACAAGTGGATGGCCTATGAAACAATACTGAAAATATACTAAAAATAACTATACGATGGGACTATACTAGGGTTGAACCATATGTAGTGTTGTTTCATCGATAGAAAAGAAAAGGAAAGGAAAGGAGAACCAGATCTGATAGTGCCATGTACAAAAGTGTGGTGGAGACTATGGGCTGTAGCTGATCTCAAGATCTGCACATGATCTGAGCTATGATGTGGTCTCTAGCTGCTTCACTGATATGCTTGGTGGTGAGTCTTCGGTGTCTTGTGATAATGGCTCTAATCTGACTATGGTGTGGCCTCCTCGGACGTGGTCCTGGTAGACGGGGTCGTCGTGCTCGAAGAAGGGAAATGGCTCTATCCAATGTGACTCCACGGCCTGGCCTGTAAGGTGTCTGGCAGGGTGGCTCTGTCTTTGCTAGGCTGGTAGTGTTAGTAGGGTCGGCTCTGTAGAAAAAGTCTGTCACTGCTCTCTGTGTGTGTCCTTTTGGATGAGCTGGCCTCTTGTCTCGCAGTAGTGCAGTTCGGCGCCTCTCGAGCTCTAGGAGAAAAAGACCTAGGCATCTCTGGTCCTCATACTCCATGACACGACGAAGAGGTCCAAATCCATCACGGAAGAGGCAATGGTACTGTCCTCGTATGTCATAGTATACTGTGCGTTTGCACATGTAGTGCTCCTCCGTCTCAGGCTCTCGACCACAAAGCTAGCAAGTCCTATCCTCTGCTAGGGTATTTGTCCATCTGCTTGTCTCCATTTGAAGCCTATGTGAGGAGGTGCAAATCTGTCCGATAGCAACCCGTACGCTATGGGAGAGATGGGCGTCCATATATGCTGGCCGAATAGTGAAACCATCATTAGAGAGAGAGAAGAAATTACTCCTGTAGAACTCCATCCTCGATCCTAGAGGGAGTGGTGGATGGATCCATGTCCTTGCTATCTCAATCCTCAAGATATCAGCTCTGAACACCTGGTTTAGCTCTGATCGGCTGAGAGAAAGTGTAGGGCAGTCAATGGTATAATCCAAAGGTGGAAGACGGTCAATATCCAAACCATGTAGGCTCATCCAAATAGCCATATGTGAAAACCAACAGTTCTTCTCGCCTCTTGCTGCTAGTTGTCCAGATGAGGTTAGTGTCAATCTAGAGTATCTATGGCGTGGAAGTTCCCATAGTCTATGCCAAAAGGTCACTGCCCTGAAGAGTGCCTCCCTAACTATAGGTGTTGCCCCTAGCTCTGCTTTGACAATGGGATGTGGGGTGGAGGGCTTACTCCTAATCATGTGTGCTATCATCATGATCAATGGCCTTTCCATGCTATCCCAACCATCATAATAATCCCTCTCTACTCCAATCTGATCAATGAGTGGGCTAAGACGTCTGTGGTACAAGTTGCAACCCCATACCTCTGCTTTATATAGTAACGTAGGTGTGACTAGGGTGTCAAACAACTAGAGTTTGGTGCGGGGCTTCTGGAACTGTATGTGAGCACATTGACTCTTGAGTGTCCCTAGTGCTGCGTATCCACGTGCTAGACGTGCCTCTGATGCCCCTCTCAACGAGAGAGAGAGAGAGAGAGAGAGAGAGAGATTAGTAGAGAAGAGAGAGAGAGAGGAGAGACGGATGGCGACTGCGTGCCCTGCGCTGCCGACTGGTTGACAGTCGTGACCTCCCTGTCGCCATCGCCATCGCCTGCGCGACCTCCCTGTTCGCCATCGCCTGCCCTCGTTCGTCAGCGCCTGCGAAACCCTGCTCTTACCTGTTTGCCCTCGCCACCGCCTGCGCCCCGTCGCCCTCGTCTGCAGGCCCCGCCGCCTGCGTCTGCAGGCCCCGTCTGCAGGCCCGCCGCCTGCGTCTGCAGGCCCCGTCTGCAGGCCCCGCCCTCGTCTGCAGGCCCCGCCGCCTGAGCCCCGTCGCCCTCGTCTGCAGGCCCCGTCTGCAGGCTCCGTCGCCCTTGGCTGCGTGTCCGATCTCTTGTCGCCCCTGCTTCGCAGCGAGTCTGTGGCTGACGGTTCAGCCCTGCCGTTGCCTGCTAGCCTTCTTCCTCGTACAGCTCAGCTTTTATTAGCTGTCTTTGCAGAGTACACCCCTGGACAGCGCATCTGTACAGACCAGCGGGCGAGAGAGAGAGCGGGAGAAAGACAGGGTCAGTCCTCTTTCACGATCAAATTGTCATACGATGGCTGGTTTGGATCTGGATTTCATAGACCAAACAGTGGCAGCACTTGGCCCGGATTCTGATGCCGAGGAACCTGAGGACATGGTTCCGTGCAACGAAGAGATGCTCCCTGGTCCCGACATTCAGCCTGCGGGTAAACGTACCAAGCATACTCCGGAAGAGATAGGTGTTCCTCAGGATCGTTCCTATGCTCAGGTTGCTTCGGATCCTGCGGACTCCCAGGATGTTGACTGGGAGCATTTACTGGAATTTGCCAACACGTTGCTTGGCGATTACGTTCAACATAATCAGGAAGCCTTTTCCGACTCAGCGCCTGACGATGTTCTGGAGGCCACCGTTGACCCAAAAACTGTCCTGCGCTCCTTTTCAGTATTTTATGATCGCGCTGTGATACTCTTCTTCACTGGTCGAATCCCGCTGCTTTCCCGTATTCGCCAGTGGCTGCACAGTCTGCTACAAGGGGAATGTGTTGAAGAGATTTTTGTTGGCTCCCGGGGGTTTTTTGAGGTTCTGTTAAAATCAGAGACGCATCGTGCTGCTCTCCTGTCTAAACTGCCTTTATTTTTTGAACGCCGGTTGGTTCATGTGGTTCCATGGCGCCCAATGGCAGATTTTCAGCGTCTGCTGCAACGTGAATGCCCTGTATGGGTGGAAGTGGAAAATTGCCCGGCTGTTTATTGGCCACTGTTGAAGGATGCTATGGCCGCGGTGGGCACTGTTCTCGTCCCTCCCAGTCTCCGGACAGTGAATCGCAACCGCTTGTGTATGCTATGGGACACTGCAAGAAAAAGGCCTGCTTGGTTGCGCCTTAATTGCTCGGGCATGCATCCGTTACACTTTAGATTGAAATGGGGCAATTTTGCAGGGCATTGCTTTTCCTGTGGACAGTTGGGGCATTTCATGGCTGAATGCCCGGAACAGCAATATACCTCCGATGTTGGTCATGCTGCGCCGCCCACGGAAGATATGGTGTGTGATGCCCCGTCGCTGGATGCTATCCACCAGCCCCAAGTTCTGGCCAAAGGTAAACAACAGGTTTCGGGTCTGGATTCCCGTGCCACTGATTGGGTGGAAGTACGTGCAAAAAAAGGCAACAGGGTTGTTGCTGGCATGGAAAATACTGTGTCTACTCCCTCACAAGATTCCATGCGTACATATATGCGCAGGAAGGAAATGTTGTCTTCTGAGCACGCTGCTCCTGCTATGGTTTCCTCTGCCCCCCGTCATCAACCCGCCAGAAAAATGTATTCAGATCGTCCAAAGGGTCCCCCTGCTAAGCTGGCATTTGATACCAGAGCTAATGTCATTACCCCATGGGACCGTCGTTACCCCCGTTTCAACCCCAAGCCAGCAGATATGCCGTCTACTTCCAAATCTGGTCCTCAGAACTCTTTTGCTGTGTTGGCGGATTTCTTGGATGAGGGAGTCCTGGACATTCTTGCTGACAAGGTCAAATCAAGGCAAGCTGTGCCTCGTACCTGATTTGGTTTTAACTACACATGAAAATAGCCACGTGGAATGTGCGAGGAATTTGTTCTCGCCACAAGCAACATGCCATGTGGACGGTATTGCATGAAAATCAGTGGGATGTCCTGTGCGCTGTTGAGCACAAGAGTCACGGTGAAGCCGGAAAAGTAGTGGATTGCAATGGCTTTCGACTGTTCTATGCAGGGACACAGGCCATGCATTATTCGGGAGTGCTCATGATTGTACATGACAAATATCAGCCTATGCTTATTAAAAATGATGTTCATGGCCGCTTTTTGGTGATTGAAATTTTATTCGAAGGGGAAATCTTATGGTTACTTGGCCTCTATGCTCCGAATGATTCGTTATCTCGTCGGGAGCTTTGGCAGACTTTGCAGACCTCCTTGTCACTTGGCAGACGAGGCTTCTTCATGGGGGATTTTAATATGTGTGTGGATTCTTCCCAGTCCACATCGGAGCATTCGGTGATGGACGCGCCTGAAAGTCATATGTGGCATGAGTTGGCTCTTTCTGTTCTTAAGCAAGATCTCTGGTCCTGGCTACACCCGTCTTCTACAGGGTTTACTTTCCATTCGGCTCAGTATGCAACAACATGGTCGCGACTGGATCGTATGTATATCATGCAGAATGATGACTTTCTTCCCGAGATGCTCGACATTAAAGTGTTGCAGCAATATGCTTTGTCAGACCATTTTCCTCTGCAGCTTGAGCTGCTTGCACAACCCATTGCACCTTTCAAGCGATTTCTGGACCGACTCCCTTTGCGCTTCAACTCATCTTACCTGAAGCATGCACTCTTTCAGGGCTATATGCAGCAATTGATTGACAGATTTGTCTTGGACTTCTCTTCTCAGGGCACTGCGTCTTTTGAAAGATTGCTCTCTAATGTGCAACGGGTTGCTCGGCAGTATGGGATTTATCATGCCTCTCTTTGTCGGCAGCGTCGCAAGGCAGCAGAGGATCTGCTGGCTTTGGTTCGTTCTCTGCTGGTCGACACTCCGGATGATGCATTTCTGCTTGCACTAGACATGCGGGTGGCTGATCTTATTAAAGCATTCCAGTTAAAATCATATCAGCAGGCCACATTGCAACATCTGACAGAAACTTTGCAAGATAGTGCATGTCAGACCCATAAGTTCTTTCGAGCGCTCCATGCCTCTCCTGCTCGAGAAAATATGACCAGACTCGAGGATGCAGAAGGCCACCTTATCCTGGATCCGCAGACTATTGTGCATATGTGCAGGAATTATTTCCATGACCTTCTCGGTTCCACCTCTCCCCCTTCGGCCCAAATTACTCAGGCCCGTTCGGCTTTTTATGACCTGGTCCGCAATCAGCTTCCGCAGGACATGCAAACTACTATGGAGTCCGATATTTCTGAGACAGAGGTTATGGACGTATTGTTACACTTACCTAAGGATAAAAGCCCGGGTTGGGATGGTCTCACTAATGAGTTCTTTGAAGCTTTTGCTACCCAACTGGTGAAACCTTTGCAGGCTTTGTTCCAGCAGGTGTGGGAAACGGGGATCATGCCTTCCTCATGGAAAGAAGGCCTCATTAAACTGCTTCCAAAAGCTCCTTCGCCATCTAAGTTGACACAGTGGCGCCCAATTTCTTTGATGGGTTCAATGTACAAAATCTTTTCCAAAGTAATGGCGAATCGGCTCCATAAGCATCTCCCGGCCATTGTGCACCCTCTACAGTATGGTTTTATTCAGGGCCGAAATATCCTACACAATGTATTGAATGTTCAGCTGGCAATTGATTATGCCAGGCATTCCAATCAGGAGGTCGTACTGATTCAACTGGACCTGGAAAAGGCTTTTGACTATCTAGACTGGTCTTTCGTTGCTGAACTTATGTCTGCTATGGGCTTTGGTCCGCGGATGTCTAGTCTCATATACACTATTAGCGCTGCAGCGTCTTCGCGGGTCATGCTGAACGTGTTAGCAGATATTAGTCAGCTCATGGTGTGAGTCTGTGTGCAGAGGCTGGGCATTTTATGTAGCATTTTATGCAGTATTTTATGGCACATTTTTGTGGCCATTTATGATGTACTTTTAGCATTTATTGCTGGCCGACCAGCATTAAATGCTGGCCGACCTGCATTTTATGCTCCCCACTTTTGTGGCTATTTATAGGGCTCCTCCTCCACAGTCTGTGGTGCTTCAGCCATCAGTGGAGATCCTTCTGGGAGAGAGGAGCCGGTGCTGAGGAGCCCACGCAGCCAGTGACTCACCGTTGTATGCTGCTGTCTCGTGTTCGATATGGATTCTATTTCCCGAGCATACATCTGAGTTCTCATCTGTCTACTGTGTTCATTCTTTCTTTCTATTTTCTGTCTTGTGTTTCAGCATTTATTTCAGCATATTCTTTACGCTTCCATTGCTGCACCACTTCTGACATGGTATCAGATTTCAGGCTGTAACCTATTTGTGCTGTGTTTTCTTGCTGATTTCAGGATTTACACCCTTCTTGCTGATCAGCCAGCTGTCCTTCCTGCTGGCGACTGCTGATTTGCTGCTGGCGACAGTGTTTCAGCATTTGCGTTTTGCGTTTTTCTGGACAGATTTGCGTTTACTGCTGTTCCACTCTTTGCTGCCCGTGTTTCCTTCATCAAACTGCTGGCAACAGTCTTTAGCCCCTGTTTCTTCAGTTTGCAGCCTGCGTTTTGCTGTTTACAGCATTATTTTTGCCTGTTTTTCTGATTATTCAGGCCGTTTTTGCTGTTTTTGGCAGTTTTAACCTGATTTTTTTCACTTTGTGCAGCAGCTTTTGGCTTATTCTGGTCAGCCTTTGGGTTATATTGCATGTGAACTCACTATTTTTGGTGTTTTTGGTTGCGTTTTGGCTGTGCTCACTCTCCAAACGACCTTCTTTTCTTCTACTTCTCTTTTCTACCTCCTCCAGATGGCCCCTCCGTGCACCTCAAGTGAAGATAAGTTACATGGACCTGATTATCTTACATGGAGTGCTGTCATGAAAGCTTGGTTTGTGCAGAAGCGGCTATGGTACATCGTCTGTGGAGCTCTTGCTCGACCTCTCCGTCCTTTTCCTCTTCCTGAAGACTTTGATGAGGACAACCATGAGGAAGCGGTGCTCACATGGGACTCGGACGATGCCCGTGCTTACTCGGCGTTGCTTCGGTGTATTTCTAAAGCGGTCTTACCGGCGGTTACCTCCTGTAGGACATCTCCTGAAGTATGGCAGAAGTTGCAGCAGATGTACGAGGCACCTTCCACCATGCGGGCCGTCACACTTTATGGCCAGCTCCAGCAGATGAATTTTGAGCCGAAAGATACTATTCAGTCTTTTCTTCTTCGTGTTACGCAGGTACAGGACCAGCTTCGGCACATGCAATCTGCTCTTCCCGAGGTGCATCTTGTCGGGACGGTCCTCTACAAGCTCCCCCCGGAGTTTGATGGAGTGGCCAATGCTTTGCGGGCGCAGACATCATCGTCTCCTGTCAGTTTTACACATATGATCTCGATGCTTCTTGAGCATGAGGCATCCTTGAGATTACAGGGGCGGCTTCCGGCACATTATGGAGGTGAGGCTTATGTAGCTTTAGAGAGGGGTGACGGGAAGAAGAAGTCGAAGGCCCAGTGTTACCACTGTGGCAAGAAGGGACATTTGCGGAAGGACTGCAAGAAGTTAGCGGCTTCCAGGAAGAAGGAGCCGAAGACGAAGCGGGATGCTGACTCTACCGATGAGTCCTCTCCTTCATCAGACTCTGACTCCGATCCTCCGACCAAGGAGAAGTCCAAGGCGCGGAAGGGATCCTCTTCTTCGGATTGCGGGAAGGGCTTGGTGGCCCCTTCCTCGGCTGCTTTCTAGTGGTGGTGATTCGGTCATCTCTCACGACTCTCTTGTGCCAGAGAGGGAGTGTGAGCGGGTGTTGGTGGGGCTGCAGTGCCTCATCTATATTTTGATATAGATGCACAGGATCCAGAGAGGGATGTCCCTGACGCATCGACGGTATCTGGCAGTGAAATCCTAGAGACTGGAGTTGATTTCTGGGTTCATGATGAGCTGTTCCTCTTGATAGAGAGCGAGAGGCTTTCGTCTGGAGCTCACATGAGGGGACACTTTGGTGGTTTGGCCAAAGGCGGGGAATCCATGGTCACATGTTCAGAGACATGTTTGGCAGATTGGCTTTGTATGTCCTGAGTGACATAGGTGACATTACACAGAGAGCTGCTATGAGTCTTCTCTATTTTCAGGTGTTGTTGGTATGATTGACATCGACATCAGATACTCTCCGAGGCATCTTGGTGGTGGGCTGGCCCCTCACCGCTTGGACATCCATGGTCCTTCTGGTGTTTCTTTGTTGTGTAGTTTATGATTCTCCATCATTGTACTATTTCATTGTATCCGATCACACATGATCTGAGAGAGGGTGTTAGCAGATATTAGTCAGCTCATGGTGTGAGTCTGTGTGCAGAGGCTGGGCATTTTATGTAGCATTTTATGCAGTATTTTATGGCACATTTTTGTGGCCATTTATGATGTACTTTTAGCATTTATTGCTGGCCGACCAGCATTAAATGCTGGCCGACCTGCATTTTATGCTCCCCACTTTTGTGGCTATTTATAGGGCTCCTCCTCCACAGTCTGTGGTGCTTCAGCCATCAGTGGAGATCCTTCTGGGAGAGAGGAGCCGGTGCTGAGGAGCCCACGCAGCCAGTGACTCACCGTTGTATGCTGCTGTCTCGTGTTCGATATGGATTCTATTTCCCGAGCATACATCTGAGTTCTCATTTGTCTACTGTGTTCATTCTTTCTTTCTATTTTCTGTCTTGTGTTTCAGCATTTATTTCAGCATATTCTTTACGCTTCCATTGCTGCACCACTTCTGACAGAACGAAGGTGTTACTGAGCCATTTGTCCTTGCCCGCTCTGTCAGACAAGGATGCCCTTTGAGCCCTCTATTTTTTGCCCTTGCCACACATCCAGTTCTTTCGATGTTATCTCATATGGCAGCCTCTTCTCAGTTGGCAGGACTGTCGCTTCCTACAGGACAGCACTTCATTGGCCAATCCCTGGCGGATGATACTTTTATGATTTTGCGTGCAGACAGGGATAACCTTCGAAGAGCATTGGATGTTTGGGGCCTCTTTGGTCAGGCGTCCGGCCTTCGCATTAACGCCCTCAAATCAGCCATTCTCAGCTGCACGGAGTCGGATTTGCAGTCCTTGGATTGGCAGGGTCTGGTTGTTCCTCGTGGCTCCATTGTCAGGCACCTTGGGTACCCTTTGGGTGTTGATGTTCCCCCAAAGCAGCTGCTGCAGTGGATTTCTCAGAAAATGGTGGCTAAGTTTATGTATTGGAAATCTCAAGCCTGGCCTTTCCATGTTCGTCTCAAAGTGGCCCAGACTATTATGTTGCCAATGCTCACATATTTCTTACCATTGTTGCCCTGGACTACTACGACTCTCAATGCTCTTACTCAGTCCATTCGTTTCATGCTATGGAAGAAAGACTCATTGCACGCAGGTATTTCCTGGATCTCTTGGTCGCATGCGTGCACTCCTAAACGCATGGGTGGCGGAGCTATTTTAGATGCCCAAACTCACATGCAGGCACTCCGTTGGTCGCTTTTCCGCGCCATGTGCTCGGATCATCATCCATGGGTCGATATAGCCCGTTATTTCCTTGAGGGCCAGGGGCTTCAACATGGCAATACCCAGATCCGGAGTTCTTGGTGGCATGTTCTTAATGCTGATTCGCGGTTCTCCAGCTCTTCTTCGTTGCTGCTCACTCATTTGGTGTGTTCCTGGAAACACGTTCTCCAGAAGGCCCAGTGGCATCCAGGGGAGGATCGCTTAGCTGCTAACTCTTTTCAATTGGAGTTGCTGGCAGTTTCCCGTTTACTTGCATGGGACGGTAAATAGGACCTCAGACCACAATTCAACCGGATGGCCCGTTTGGGTTTGTCTTCAGTTGCGGATGCCACCCTTGCCAGTCGCAATGTGCTTATATCTTTTCGTACAGCCAGGCGGCTTTTCAGGATCCCTCGTGGTTACAGGCCTTTATGGGAACAGCTTTTGAGGGTGCTCCAGAGCAGACAACCCTTTCCTGCCCTTGCTTCGGATCATCCCTGGCAGGATTGGGACCTACAAGGCCGGCTGACCTTAAGCAAAGCTTCTGATAACCAAGTGTATCATATTCTGATTAAAGATCATCAATGGCTCGTCACCAAAGTGAATGCTTTATGGGGATTACGTAAATCCCGGTCATGGTGGAGGGAAACTGTGATGGCGGGCTGGTTGAACAAGACACCCTTCAAATGTAAAGTTTTTCTTTGGAGAATGATGGTTGGTGGTCTTCCGCTTGCTTCGGCTCTCTCCAAGCGACGAATCTCCAATGGCCACTGTTTCTTTTGCACCACTGCTGTGGAATCCGCCCGCCACCGATTTATTTCTTGCCCCCTCGCAAAGAAAGTCTGGTTATTTATGTCGGCTGTTTGGCAAGGAGTGGTTGGTCCCACCCTGCGCCCCTTTGATTGGGTTTTCGGGCAGCCCAAATACCCCGCTCCTGCACAGCCACATATGAAGCTCGTGTATCATTTTCTTCGATATTGGGGCTGCTGGCATAACTGGACCGTCCGGAATGCTTTTCTTTTTGACTCCGCCTATAATATTCAACGGCATATTGCCAGGCTTAAGGGCCTCTTGTATTGGCAGTTGGATCTTCTCCGGCATTCTGATTTGCTCTCTAGGGAGGACTTACGTCCCTGGCATAGGGCAATTTCCTCTGCATCTTTGCCATGACGTTGTAACTTGTAGCACTTAGAATCTCTTCACATGATGACTTAGATTGTCGTCATGTATCTTGTAATCAAGTAATCTTGTATTTTTTTCGTAATTAATACAATTACCTTTTACGAAAAAAAAAAAAGAGAGAGAGATTAGTGTATGCACATTAGACAATGGAGATGGGTGAACATGTGGTAGGAGTGTGACACAAGCAAAAAGAAAAAACTGGAAAAAATGTCAATTTTTGGTCAACAAGCTTGGAACGACCGTTTCAAATAGGGAATGGCAGGGAACGGCCTTGGGAATGGCAAGGAACGTTTCCTGGCCATTTCACCTCCTTGGAGGGCTTGGAACTTGTTACTCCATTCCTACAGGCCGGAACGACTATTCCCTGTTTCTATGCATCCAACTGATAGACCGGGCCATCTCCTATGGCTAGCCAAGGCAAGAACTACGCGAATAGTGGCCATCCGAGTTGTAGGGGAAAAAGTATCATGGAAATCAATGCCTGCGCGCTGTGCAAAATCTTTAGCAATAAGGCGGGCCTTGTGCTTGTTCAATGTGCCATCACTACGGTACTTGGGCTTGAAGACCCATTTGACTCCAATGATCTTCTTATGAGGAGGCTTTGGCACGAGATACCAAGTGCCATTCCTCTCAATCGACTCCAGCTCTTGTCCCACTGATAGACCGGCCATCTCCTATGGCTAGCCAAGGCAAGAACTACGTGAATAGTGGCCATCCGAGTTGTAGGGGAAAAAGTATCATGGAAATCAATGCCTGCGCGCTGTGCAAAATCTTTAGCAATAAGGCGGGCCTTGTGCTTGTTCAATGTGCCATCACTACGGTACTTGGGCTTGAAGACCCATTTGACTCCAATGATCTTCTTATGAGGAGGCTTTGGCACGAGATACCAAGTGCCATTCCTCTCAATCGACTCCAGCTCTTGTCCCATTGCTTTTTGCCAATGATCATGCTGTAAAGCCTTCTTGATGGAAGTGGGCTTCCAATCCAACATGACACGAGGCATCAAATAGTAATTAGTGTAAACAAGCTCAATGTGGTGTGCTTGGTTTCTCCGAGAACGCCGTGGGCCATTGTGCAGTTGCCACTCCTCAAGGATCCCCTCAATCCTTGCACCACGAAGAGTGTCATGAGCCCAACGAGGAGGAAGCTGGATCTCGCCTCATCGCTCTCCGTTTGCTAAAGTTTCGGGAAGATCCACCAATGGCGGGGAAGCAATCAGTGAATTCAGTGGCTAAGAACTAAGCTCGTCATCCAAAGAAGAGTCCTCAAGAGGCATTGGTTGCAGAGGAACAATTGCTGGTGCCCAACTATCACTGGGATCTCCAAGAACAGGGTGTTCCTTACCTCCTTTTCAAGCTAGAACTTCCACGAATTGAACATTACGGCTCGTGCAGACATCCCTCTTAACAGGATCATATAATCAGTAGCCTTGAGATTGTGAGCTATAGCCCACAAGCACTTCTCATTTGGAAGCTGCTTTAAATTTTTCACGCTGTGTCTTCGGGATGTGAACACAGGCATCACACCCAAAAACCATGAAATAAGAAACATTTGGCTTAGACCCAAAGTACGCCTCATATGGAGTCAGATCAACAACGGAAGTAGGAGAATGATTAAGGATGTGAATTGCGGTAGTCATAGCCGCAACCCATAGACACTGAGGTGTCTGATGGTGCTCCATCATGGTGCGGGCCATCTCGATCACACTGCGATTTTGTCGCTCCAAGATGTCATTCTCCCGAGGGATGTTTGTACTTGCAAACTCTTGGTGAATACCACGATCTGTACAAAAACGAGCAAGCTCATCAGAAACAAATTCTCCGCCCTTATCGTATCGTAAGGTCTTCAGCTTCTGGCCCGAGCGGTTTTCCTCAAAGAGCACCCAATCCTTAAAGTTGGAGAAAGCCTCTGACTTCAACTTCAAGAAATAAGCCCACGTCATCCTACTATAATCATCCACAATTAGCATGAAATACAAGCTTCCTTGAAGGGACTCCGCCCTCATTAGTCCACAAAGATCGGTGGAAATAAGCTTCAAGGGTGCCGAAGACCGCCTCAAAGCCTTGCTGGGAACAACATCATGAGTTTGCTTCCCATGGATGCAAGGATACACAAGGTTGTTGGCTCACCACAATATCTGGCAAGCCTTGAACAAGCTGTCCCTTGGACGCCTTCTGAAGGTAATCACAATTGAGGTGGCCAAAAGGAGCATGCCAAAGATCGGACTGAGTTTGTGAGTAAGAAGAAGAGAAGTCAAGGCAGCAGGAGACCACAACTTGTAGACTCCATTTTCCTCATATCCTGAAGAAAGAACTTGTCTTGATCCTCGATCAAGAATCCGAAAAGAATCCACATCAAATTCAACCAAGAGACTGAGGGCATAAATCTTGTGTACCGAAAGAAGATGGTACCCCAAGGCCGGCACATAAAGTGTTTTGGATGTATGGGCACTACCTCGTCCATCTGGAACAAGATGCATGTTTCCATGTCCCTGTATAGGAATAGACGAACTGTCACCAATGAGAATTTGGCCATGCGAAGGCCGCAAATGAGCAATACTTGCTGAAGGAGTCATATGCCGTAAGGCACCACTGTCAACAATCCACTCCCAAGTGTATGGGGCCGTCAACGCAGCATTAGAAGCCATCAGGTTCGAATCCTCAACCACCTCCAAGTGGATGAAAGCAGCTGATGAGGGAGTAGCCACCGCTCCGGAATCCTTTGAAGATTTCTCCTTCTTCTCCTTGTCGGGGCAATCCTTCTTCCAGTGACTCATTTTGCCACAAATGTGACAAGTAGATTCCTTTTCTTTGTCCTTCTTAGATTTGTCCTCCTTCTTTTGGTCCTTCCCCTTCTTCTAAGAGGACTTACCAACCAAGGCCTCAGATTTAGAAGCATTGGTTCCTTTCAATTGCTCCTCTCGGTCCAAGACCATAGGAACCAACTCTTTCCACTGAAGAGTCTCACACCGCCTTGAAGTAATCAAGGCGGAATAAAAACCATTGAAATGGGGTGGTAATTGTGAAAGAAGAGTTATTGCCATGTGTTTAGAAGTGATCACCTTCCGGGTTTTGAACTTGTATCTAAAGCTGCCTCAGCTTGTTGATATGCTTCTGCATAGAAGATGACTTGTTGACACTCATGGTCCGCATCCGCACTTCCAAAGAAACTTGCATCATGATAGTCCTCCGATTGTACATCTGAACAAGCTTGAGCTATATCTCTCAGGCCACCATCAAATGCTCAATATGAGAGATAATAGCTGTAGTACATGAGAGAAATAAAAATGAGTGAATGTGAGCATTGAGTTTATTTCAATGTGCTTGAGCCTTTGCCAATTCCACCTTATCACTAGAAGAGAGTTTGGACTCGTCTTGCAAACAAGGATGATGAATAGCCTCCTTAACAAGCTTCGCCAAACCATAGGACTCCAGAATGGCAAGCATCATGACCTGCCAGATGCGGTAATTCTCGCCATCAAGCTTTTGATCTGATGGAAGAGCCGGTAAGACGGGTACCTTCCGGTTCATGATCGTGTGAAATTCTATCTTGGCCTTAGAAGACATCTTCATCTACAATGCCTGCACAAAACACAAAGAGCAACCCTCTCTGATTTTGAGAATACAGCATGCTAGGGCTTTGGTTCACTCGTCCCACTCCTTCACCCGTTGGAGGCGATGGAAAAGTAAAATTTGCACTTGAAGGCCCAAAATGCAACGTTCTTCCGTCTCTAATAGCAAAAACCAGCAGCAGCTTCAGCAAAGCTTCTCCTTTCTCGCATGCCCATGCTCACCTCAGCCTTGTTCTGATGCACAACCTCTTTCTTGCTCACACTTGAATGCTGAAAACACAGCCTTGTGTCACATTGAAATCTCCTCTTCAAATAGGTCCACCCTAGGTCGGGGTCCTTCAATGCTCTAATGCCATATCAGAGTGAAGCAATGCGCCACCGAATGACCAAGACAAAGAGTGAATAGAGAGAGAGAGAAAGAGAATGAAATACAAAAAATCTGCATTGAAGAATGTTGTATAAGGATGCAGAAATATACATGGGTGTAGAGAGAATATCTACATATGTTTCCACCTCAAAGATCTCAGTCTCCGTTAGCCCCGAGGGAAGTTTTCACAGTCTGTAGCCTGAAACCTATGAAAACAACTATTGGCGATTGCTAAAATTAGGGCCGATAAATAGGCTAGGAAAAATGCCAAAAATAATGCAGGTCACGACTGGACAGCAGTTGTCCGACCTGCACTGGCCGATTGCAGGAAATCTGGCCGATTGTGCCATGTGGTGGCACCTGCTCTTCTTGCCGCTTGCTGTACGGACTGAGTGCCATGTGGACTGCATGGAGAAACTGGAGAGAAACTGCTCATATCTGAATCTGCGTGTCCAGGGAATGCCAATCTCTAACAACCTCAAGTTCAATAGAAAGTGCAAGTGGGCGCAATGTAAAAATGTGAAAAGACTTCCACTACCAAAAGGTAGGCACATGAAGAATGTAAGAAAGTAAAAGGAGAAATGTGTAGCAGAAAAGAGAAGACAAACTAGAGCATGCTCTACAAGGATCAAGTGATGTGTAGGTGGGAAGTGGAAAGGGATCACGGTCAGTATCACGGAGATCTGAATTGGAGGAAGGCTCCACAATCTATTGGGTGGTAAGGGTCTCTAGAGAAAGTGGGCTCAAGTGCTTTTAGTTGCGAACTCCAAGGAGAGGGCAACTTTGAGCGGAAAGGGAACTTATCAAAGTCTTTCCTCAAGAGAGAAAACATGTGCCTGAGGATAACTGAAGTCCACAACAATAGGATAGGCAGTCTCGATTGCATTGCAATGTGCCAAAGCATCCATTGCCACTATTGGAAATACATGTTGGCATCGTAGTCAGAGGCTCCAACAGCCTCTAATAGCCTTTGGCATGGACAAGTATTGCCAAGTGGCAGCCTTCTAAATGCATTTTTTCAGTAATTCTCAGCCCTTTCGGGATATTAATTCTGAAAATTAGTTTAATGATTAATTCTTGCTTAAGAAAATAATTGTGCTAGCCAACAATTAAATTGGCTATGACAAAGGCAATCTGTCATCCAAGTATTCATGAGCATTTATTAGCTAGCAAATTGACATTAATTAATTAATTAATGCCTAGCTCCTAATGTCACCACTAACATTAATGGCTAATAAAATGATCTAGGCCAAAATCTGTCACAAGGTACCACCTAGTACTTGTCAAGTTACAACTCATTACAACTTTTGCCTTTGACATCCACTAACTTCTTAGGGTCCTTGGCCCGTCATTGTGAAATAACTTATTTGCACGTCACATGTGCACCTCACATTTACACATTTGATTAACAATTTATGCAAATGCTGAGCAAAGCATGAAAAATTCATGTCCCTATGACAAGTAGGATGCTACAAAAATACTGTAAATTTGAGAGAGTAAATGTGTGAATTGCTGGGGACATGGCAGGCTGGATGAGGCAACAGCTAGATGTGGGGCGGGGGACTGCCAAATTGGGCAGCCAGCGGTAAGTGATGGCGGAAAGGCTAGGAATAGGTGTAGGCTAGGCTATGCTAGGTGTAGGGTGGACTAGGTGTAGGCTGTTGTACATTATTTTTGTTATTCATCCTCTCACTAATCTGAATGTGATTTGTTTCTGTAGATATTCCCTTGTTTTGATATACATGTTGATGTGGTGGTCCCCACAAAATCTCAACCTTGATGTTCAGAGAGAGATTCCAAGCCGTGAGTAGTTCATTGTGAGGGTGTATCTTTTCTTTGGGTGTCCTCACCCCATTCCAATGAGTTCTTCGTAAGGATCGGCCAAAAGTTGCTTAAGCAAGAATGTCCTGTTTGGGGGGAGGTCGACGAAGGATGCCTGATAGTGTATTGGCCACTTTTGGCAGATGTGGCTGCCAAATAAGAAGGGCTTGGCTCTCCCTAGTGTGGAAGCAGCAAATAAGGAATGACTTTGCATGCTTTGGGATACTGCTAGGAGGCATTCCAACTAGTTGCAGATTAATTTGACCTGTATGCATCCTTTGAGGTTCAGGTTGAAATGATTTACATTTGCTAGTCATTGCTTCTTTTGTTTGGGCAGTTGGGACACTTAATGCCAGAACGCCCTTCCAAAAGGATGGACAGGATTTGATTGATTGTATTGGGATGCATGATGGTTGTCTTCTTGAAGATGCACTGACAGTTGCTCCGCCTTTAAAGCACGACTAGGATAAGGGAAAACAACTAGTTCAGCCCTCGTGTGCTGCCCATTCTGAATGGCAGGAGCTCCATAATAAAAAGGGGAAAGTCAGAGCTGGTAAATCTTGCTGGTAGTAATGTAGATCATAATAAAGTGCTCTGCACTCATGCAAGGATGATGAAACAAGCCCATTGGGGAGCCTGTGATAAATGACAAGGGGTCATCAGGTACTATGCCCTGGTTATAATTTGTGGCCTTGAGTGGTTAGGTTGCATGATCCATCTGCTCGGCATGCCTTTGACAAGGGAGGAAAAGTGCCTCAGGATAGCAGATTCTCCCATCAGAATGCTAAAAACATGGATCAGCCATCTACTTCAAAGAGAGATGGCTGTGGGAAAAGTACAGTTGTACTGCTGGCTGAGGTTTTGGATGAAGAGTTGCTAGCTCCATTCATACTCCACATCTGAAGGCCCAAATATCATCCCAAATACAAATAATACATGCTAGCTGATCTATTCATTTTACATACAAATGATGCAATCAGCACTACACTTTCTTAGCATTGAAACCAATCTGCAGGTCCCACTGCGTGTGGACACATTCTTTACAAATGTGCTGCCTTTATACCTCAATTAAAAAATGCTGCCTTAGATTTTCACTTATCGTGCATGTGCATTGCTCTTCAATAGTCAACTAGCAAGCATGAAAAGCAACTGCAAAATAGAGATTGACTTGGGAGAAATTCTTGACTTGGAGAGTCCCATTTTCAATGTAACTTCAGGCTCCTCTCATTTTGTTCAACTGATTTGGGAAACTTTATCCCAAAAATGTTTTTCTAGAAAATACCCGTGGTTTGTGTGTTGACTGCAGTTTCAAAAGTGGGAGCAGAGGGAAACACAAAGTGAAGCTTATGAAACAGAGTGCTGGGGTTGTGGGCTCCGTTTGCTTCTGCCTTCGCAAGTTCCCGTGTTCAAATGTGGGTGGTGTGGAGCTATTTCAAGCCATCATGCGAAGGCAAAGAAGTCCGGATGCTGCACAAAATTTTCTCGTGCTTTGGATTGTGTACTTGTTGCTACTGTTCTTGTGTTGATATCTCTGATTATTGGTGAGTATAATGTTCTCCTAATATTGGTTGCAGAGCTGGAAAGTGTTATGACCATGCTGCAAACAGTGTTCACATAAATAGTGCATTTGGTGCAGGTGGAGGATCATGGGCAGTTTTTCCTGTATTGTTTCCTGATTTCACCTTTGGTTTCTGGACTCATCTGATTCTGACAAGCTTTCTTTCTTTCAACACACTATTCAACTACTGTGTGGCAGCTATTGTGCAACCTGGACCCTTACCAGAGATGGTCTGGGGAAGCTATGAGTCAATCACAAAGGGTGCTCTAGAAGGACACCGATTCTGTCATGCCTGTAACAAGCCAAAACCACCACGGGTACACCATTGTCGAGTTTGTAAAGCTTGTGTGCTTGATATGGATCACCATTGCCCCTTTGTAAGTGAGCTTTTGAACTAAATTCACCATTTTCTTTTGTTTTAGACATCAATGTTCAGGACAGGACCTGTGTGTTAATCTGCTCCTGTATAGAGTTGTTTTTTAGAATGCTTTAATCATTGCAGTGTCATTTCCAGATTGGCAACTGTGTGGGAGCAGCAAATCATCGACCTTTCATCCTTTTTCTTATCTTCACTGTGATCAGCAATTTATATGTACTGGTTATGTCCATTCTTGCAATCATAGAGTTATGGAGTGCTGTAACGATTACCACTGATATGTTGGTAGTGCCATCTACTAGTTGGCACCTGGTGATGGTATTGGTGTCGTATTTGCAAGTAATGCTTGGGAGCTCAATCTCAGCTTCTGCAAGGACCATCACACTTCTGTATCTTGTCGCTGTTAGTTTATCTGTGGCAATTGGTGTTGGACTCCTCCTCTATCAACAGATCCAACAGCTACAAGATGGTTACGGGTTCATAGACTCTCTTCAATCCGAAAATAGGGTTCTACGAGATGTTAAACCAGGGTGGAGAAACTTGACGCGAATTTTTGGATATGGACACCCCCTTTTTTGGTTTCTTCCAAGGTCGGGTTTTGTAACCAGTGGGAAAAAAACACACGAGAAGTAACATGTTTCTTTCACCTGTTATCCTCTCCATGTGTTGTGACAATTGGAAGTGTTCTGTTTAGGGGTGTTGTCACTGAAGAGCAGGCTCACACAAAAATCTGTAGATTGCTCGTACAATGGGACTCTGTAAGAAATGAGACATAGCTTGCCTGCAGATAAACTTAAATCAGCATGATTTGAATTAGCTGAAACCAAAGAAAGAATTCTGAACATCCTCATACTACCTTTAATTGCTGTGTCAAAAGGGGTTGGCTGTATTCTGGTCTGGTGACAACTTCTTGGCATGCCTTGTGATATGCTCCTATTAACTATAACACTCTGTAAACATGCAGATCATGCAAAGATAGAAAAACTTTTTGGGCTCCTGTGTATGGGCACATTCTTCTCTCAGTTTTACTGTGCTGTGGTATCAAATTCACTCGTTTCATAAGCTGCTGCCAGGGGCCATGTATATATCTATCAAAGTAAAGTAGGGACTATGCATGTTGTCAATTTGTTGTTTTTGCTTGCTGATGCCGACATTAATTACTAGAGTGGGCATGTCTGTTAGCAAGCATTAGATTGCTAGACTCGCTCGTCAGAAGTGACGCATTATCGACTAGCATGAACAGCTCAACAGGTTGAGGCTAACCTTGGGGTGCTTTGACATTGCTGGCGTTGGCAGAGGAGAATGGTAGCTTAGGATTGCTCTTGATTTCACATATTCTAGATATGTATTGACAAGAAGCGGATGTTGGCCATCTCACAGATTAGGACATCAAAACAGATTGCAAACATTTGGGTGGCCTAAGCCTGCAGTAGCCAAGGGACGCTACTGATTATTACTAGCATTCATACCACCCTTAGACAGGCCAAGGATCCGTTGCCACTGAGTGAACTAGTAAACAAGCGGACTCTGTCCAACTAAGAAATGAGTGGTGGGTACCCAATAATTGCAAACGCCAGTGCTGTTAAGAGTAGTAGTGGGTACCCAATAATTGCAAATGCCAATGCTTTTGGAGTTAGATCAGCTGATAAGGCATTTGTGTGTTGCATGAGAGGCGAGGTTTGATTCCTAGGGCCGACCTTGTGGATTTATGGCTCTATCCACATTGGGGTCTGTGATTAGTGCTAGAAAAAACCAAAATCCTGAAAAGCAAGAAAATGGGGCACATCACACCATACTCAACAACCGAAGAGCTCACGAAGCTGAAAACCACTGCTTTTGAAGTTGTGTGAACATCAACTCAAAGGAAAGACAAAGCATTAACCAAAGTAATGTGACATGCTGCCCTGGCTGACCATGTAACACGCCCATGCAGAGCCTGCCTGCCTGCCCGCTTGGCCACATGCCCCACTATCTGCCTGTTGTAACAAAATTCCGGATACCTACATCTCTCTCTCTCGTGTCATATTTTACATCGTTTCGCGGTGGAGTGACATGCTTGTTCAGCCTCCTGCTGAACCTATGCAATGCTCTTTGATATGCTATCCAAGCGCCTATTGGATTTGCCATGCTCTCTGACCACAATGTCTAGTTGCCTTCTAGTTTTAACAAATTATTAACAAACCAATTCTACTTGTGCGTATTGTGATTAATCGATTCGAACAGATAGTACATCTTATACTACAACTAAACTTAACATTTTCCAAAAATTCACACAATACGATAGATTTATCAAGCTCCAAATTTAGAGATTATTGTCTAATCGATGGAAGGCTTTAATGAAAGAATGTAAGAAGAAACTAATCATCTTTCCTTTCAAGAGTAGATAATATAATTCGTATATACAATAATGATTCAAATAAGCAATGTTGATGAGGCATTATTGTCTTTGTTAGCAAATCCTAAAAAAGCAAAGCCGCCCTTGGGTCATTGTATCATTTGAAAGCTCAGAAAATAATACCTCAAATGAAAGTACAATTGGATTTAATATTACACACAAATAACTATAGAAACTCGCATCTATGGATATAGATATATAAGATGTTTAATCTCTATACATTAAAAACTTGTTTCAACGAGAGTCGAATATATCCAAGATGCCTTAATCGTAATGCGTTTGAACATGTAACTAAGCATGTTATTGCACATCAAAGAGACCAAGAACAACTAGATTTCAAATTATGTGAACTAGACTCAATATAGTTGCAACCTTGGAAGTAGTGTCGGGAAACCAATGATTGAGTGGATAGGGGAGGCAATCCACTTGTAAGTTCAAGCTGACTCATCATCAAATGGCTTAAGGCATACATGGATTTGCATTAATAAATATAAGAAGAATTGTCTCTTTAATCAACAAATGAATAGTTCAATGAAGTTAAGAGTACACCACGAATTTCTATTCTATTTGGAGGTGGTAGAAATTTATGTATCGACACTAGTTGCTTTCATGAGTCGTGTGTGTTTCCATGTTAACATTTCCTTAGAACTTTGGGTTGTGGTTGGTTAAATAGAGTTAAAGGAGACATTGAGTTCAATGACAAAAACCTCCAACTTTTAGAAGAAAAATGGATGGAAATTCGCACCACCAGGTAACGGTCTCAACTTGTTTTTAGTTGAAACATTATATTAATACATCAAACTATACACCAATTAAGATGGCACAATAGAGAGGATCATGAATCAAACAAGTAGTTCAAGAGATACTAAAATAGGGGGTTAACATAGGCATTTGAAAGCCCTTGGATAGTTGGTTAGAAAATATTCAAGCTTATTGTTTTTGTGTTGATTATTGTGTGCTAAACAAACAATTAATATGGTGTCTGTCCAATGCCTAGAATAGATGCTTTAATAGATGAGTTAGGACAATCAAAATATTAGCTTCTAGTTATTAGTACATTTCAACTAGTAAGAAGATAAATGAAAAACAAGATTTCACATAGCAAAAATGACTATATGAATTTAAGGTAACGGATCTTGTACTTTTTGATGCTCTAAGTTCCTTCCAATGATTAGATGATAAATTCTTTGTCCATGTAATTGATAAGAGAATATTATGTACACAACATTTTGATTTATAAAAAGTCATGGGGATGATATCTTAAAAGTGATAGAAGAAATATTAGCAATTTTAAAAATAATTTAATCTCAAATTACAACTTAAGAAGTACACATGGATTCGAACTCAATTAAAATCTTAAATTTTCATTAAAAAATGAAGGAATTCAAATTGATTCAAAGAAAATGGCAAATAATAAAGATGTTTTCGAAACAACAAATATTGAATATTATAATTTGTTTTGGGAACGATGAATTTTTCGGGTCACTTTTAACATGAATTATTAGACATGCTCGGTTTAGTTTGACAATACTAAAAAAATACAAAAACTTGAATGGGCAAACACATGCAAAAAAGCATGTGAATAACTTGAGCATTAGTCTTTAACACAAGTATATAAATTACCCAATTTGAGAATACCTTTTCTTTTGGGAACAAATGCTTCAAAGTTCAAGATAAGAACTACATGATTAGCTTGTAGCTATAGTTTGATTATTACAATAACTACACCCAAGCATTGCTAGAGAAAAATTACTACCAAAATATTTCGTTAACCTTTAATAGCATTAATTAACAAGTGATATCCATCAAGCCATCTACTTCGATGGATCCTTGCAATTCATGTTTATAATTGCAAAGTAAATACAACAAATACACAAAAAATAATATTATGCATGCACTTTGTAGAACACCACACATTTAAAGTATAATAGTAAATCAACTTAATATGGAAATTCAATTAAAAGTAAGACTTCAATAATAGGATCAAGATATATAAAAGATTATCTATGAAATTTGAAATAGCATTTTAAGATTAGAGAAAATATTTTAATATACCATATTATGTAGATTGACAATAAGAAGCTAAGATTGTGATCCCAAAGGCATAAGCATGACCAAAACGATATCACCACAATAATAAAATATAGAAAGAGTATGAAACTAGAGGCAATGTGCTAATTTTCTATTTGAATAAAGAGAGATTGAAATTAACTACTCCAACATCAATGGACCAATCCTTGTAGTATCACTAAGAAAATAAGACTAAACACCTATGTAGCAAATATGATAGAAAAAAACATGAAAACAATGACGAATGCAATAAGAATTTAGAAATGTTTTCAATAGATTGATAATGATGTGATGCGGGGTATAGAGATGGAGCATTGGAGACTTGAGAGAGCCAAAAGAATATAAGGTACTAAAGACATTTCCACAAGAACTCGAAGACCATGAAAAAGACAAAAAAAGAAGTCAAACTTCACAAATCTTATATCACGTGGACTAGGGAACGACCTTTGTAAAAACCAATAATAGCTCACACAAAATTTCAAAATGAGAATTCTTTTTCATTGCTTCATTTCAAGGAGGGATGTATAGGAACATGCTTTTACAAAGATGGTTCATCTCAAGTGTTTCTTTCAATTAATGCTCTTGAGGGTGTTGTCCATATCTACATTATCTAGAGGTTGTAACATATATTGACAAAGCGTAATTGCAAAATAACTTTCTAAAATTGTACTCCCCTTGAGAGAATCAATCTCTCTATCAAGAAGAAAAGGAAGTAACGAATCTTGGGTGGGTTGAGGTGTGAACTTTGTAGCTTGGTCAACTTGTGTTGATGTAGTATGGAAAGAAGAGCAAAGGCATTAGATGGTTGCTCATAGAGGTCCTCCTTGCCCACATCTACATTACTAGCATCTTTGTTTAATTCCACGATGGTATAAAATGCAGCTTCGGTGGTAAAATCTTGTACTATAAAGGAAAAAGGGGATAACGAGAGCGCTTACATTGTATCTATGTTTGCAAGTATTTGTGATATCCTTTGTCTTGCTATGGATACCCTTGATTCTTTGCCGCCACATGATGATTAATTGTACTCCATATTCATGTTCAGATATTGAGCTCTATATGAGCTAGCATCCACTACATGCCCTGGTGATATGGTAAGATATTATTCATTGGTGTGTTAGGTGACCGATATGAGGATATGCTAGTGATTCTACAGCTGGACTACACCTGGGTAGTCCATCCTTGGTTATGGCACATTCATTATGCCACCACTTCTTTCCATAGTGGGTTCACACTTAGTGAATGCATATACATCCACTGTGGTACTTTCATATTAGTTTTTTATCATGTTGTAGAATGAGTTCTTTTGTATGGAAGAAGAAGAAAGAAGAAGAAGAAGATTTTAGCTCTATCTCTCTATGTTCTCCATTGCTTTTGTGTGTGTGCTCTTAGGTGCTTCACCTCTCTCTCCCCTCTTGTTTGTTTTCATGGTATCAGAGTTGTCCTACAGTTACATGGATCTCATTTCAAGGTTGAGGTGAAGGCGTTGGAGTACAAAAGTAAGCAAGCAACCAATGAGTAAGAAGCTCTTCCACCTTGCTCAATTTGCCTTGGGTTATAGCCATCGGAGGATCCTGAGGCTGGCATGGTTTTAGTCTTGTAGTGAAACTTGGTGAGCAAGAAGAATAGTATATATACTAAAGATCGGTCCTTTAGAACTAGCTACTATAATTTTCGGCATACGAGGTCATTCCGACCTCCGTTCTGGACTTGCAAGTGGTCCCAACAACAGTTTTTGGGTATACTGCAATTTCGATTGTGTCTGCCGTTTATAAGTGCACATGTTACATATCTTAAATCTGTAAGGTTTCAGGTGTTTGCTAGGTTGAAAAAACTAAAGACATTTGCATACAAATTGTAGATTATGGTTATTATTGTGCAGTCAGTGTAAAAGCATGTGTGTTTAGTTGCGATACACTTGGTATCAACTTGCTTGTAGATTGCAATTTTTTGCAAGGTTTTTTGTTTTGTTAGTTGACTGACAACTTCAACCAGATTGTTAGCGAGAAGCTTGATAAGAACAATTATCCTACATTGAAGTTCATGATAATAAATTTCTTAAAGGGCAAAGGTGTTTGTAATTACATTGAAGGAGGCATAGCAATAGCACCTGAAGTTCCTACACGAAATGCTACTCCAGAATAGGTAAAAGCTAAGAAAGATTAGGAGTGGACATGATGTGTTGCATTGTTGATTGCCAAGAAGGCTCCCATACCCAAACCCTATACTCTAGAGAATAGGTAGCCCAACTTTGGAAGAGGACTTCCATTAGCTCTATTAGCGCCCAATGACTCAAAGCCAATCTCATCTAGGATGGACATAAATCCCGCGGGAATCTAAAGGCCACCTTGACCCATAGTGACCCATCCATCGAGCAATGCTCCTATACACTTTGTAGAGGAGACCTAGAGGATGAAATGTATGTGAATCCTTATGTCTCCTATAATGAGGAGACGGTAATGCTATATTGATGGACTTTAGACCATCAATACTGGTTATGGCTTTAGGTAGGGGAAGAGGTAGAGGTCTAGGAGGGGGCCCAAACCAAGAGCCACTAGCATGTTGGACTTGTGGACATCCCATGCACATTTTGTCTCGTTACCCTAAAAAAAATGAAGAAAACAGGGACAAGACCGATTTGAGATGTCTAGAGTGTGGAGCTACGCATTTGTATGCTGATTGCCCTAGACGAAAGCCATCCGCTAGTACAACAATTGTGCCCTTAGTACCGCTTGGACCCTTTAGCATTGAAACACTTGATGACGAAGCCACACCAATCCCACTCAATGCCATGATGACCCGAGCTCAAATGGAGCAAGCTAGTATCTCATTACCTAGACTTAGGAATTTAGATGCAGCATTTGAGGAAAAAAAGATCCAGAGAAGGAGAAGAGGATGGATGCCAATATAACACTCAAAACTGATAATGCCACCACATTGACCAAAGGGAAACATGTTACGGACATAGAGGCATAAACATTTTCTCCTAAGACAGTGGTTAAGGTTGGAGAATACCCTACCCCAAAACACCAATTAGAAGTTCTAGAAAAAGTCAAAGAGTTGGTAAGAGAAGCTCAAGCATACCTGTAGGACGTAGAGCCTGTCATGGAGGATGAGATTAATGAGCTCTCTAGCATGGGTCCACCAGTCTCCCCTATGCACTCAAGATCAAGAGGCACATCAATACCCTGTGTAGCACCACACAAGTGGAATCTAGATACCACAGACATACGAACTGTCCAACAGCATTGGCAGAAAAGCCTTGAGTTAGAGGAAAATAAAAATGTTGGTAAATTTTCCACAACACTAATATCAACTCATGTAACCTTGCCAATAGGAGAATTGCTTAGGCAAAACCCCATGCTATGGCAAGTGTTGAAGCAGTGGGTAGAAAGACTTGATAGACATGGAGTGACCGACTTGCTGGATCATGACGTAGAGACACATATACCAAGCTTAACCTTGAACCCATTATCTAGATCTCTACAAGTGAATGTCTTTTGCGAGGGCATGAAAATGCATATAGTCTTACCTGTTGTTGCACTAGGTGATGCCACACGGAAAGGAATTGTGGACACATGAGCAGGACTTAGTGAGCTTAGCCACATAGTTCTGCAAGCTTGGGAAACCCACTAGTGGAAATTGCACAGTTTAATGTTACATTAGCGAATAAAAGTGAGACCATTTGGAGTGCTAAAAGATTGGTCTCTAAAGATAGCAGGAATCCAATTCTTGGTTAACTTCAAAGTCATGAAAGGAGTGGACTACGATATTCTATTAGGTAGGCTATGGATGAGAAATGCTCGAGTAATAGAGGATTGGGGTAATGGCCTGATATTATTGGGCAATAGAACATAAGCTATTTGAGTAGAGATGGACACTTTGAAAACCTCACCAGTTGACCTTGACGCTATCTTTGCAATACTAAAGGGTGACTCACAAGGGAAGTGTAGACATGGACACTAAGTATATTCCTTTCCCTGAGGATGAGCATGATTGGATACACGTATTGGCAACCATCGACTTGCCATTCTCAAATGATGAGGATTACTTAGACAAGCTATAGAAGTAGCTAGTAAACCCAACAGAGTCATAACTTTTGAGTTACCCAATAATGATTCCATATTGTTAGTATTTCTCTGCATGATGGCCAGGAGTTCCATCAGTCGACCAATGCGTATCACTCACCATGTATTAAATAATAAACTTAAACCTCATGGGATTCTTGAATACCTGACGAGAGAGCTAGCCATTAGGGGAGTTTTGAGGTCTCAAAAATGCCTTGTAAGCAATCCTAGAGAGAGAAAATATTTTAGGAAAAAAAATATTTTTAAAATTTTAAAAACTTTTATATTTTGGTAAGTAATTATATAAAAAATATTTAATAAGTCATTGCCGCGATATTCTCATGGTCACATCAAACCTAGAAATCTAGGCCACCATAAAGGTGACAAAGATTGTCATAATAAAGATCTTACTCATCCTCATTAAACTAAAAACTAATATTCAATTTGAATTTTGTTCGAAGTTTGATTACTTCCCTCCATTCTCACTCTCTTCTTTCTTTCCCATCCTTATTAGTTTCTTCTTCGTTTTCCTTCTTATTTCTAATTTGCAAAGTTTTTCAATCTAATATTCTAATCACATCCTTAGCTATGGATCAGTCATCTAATGATCTCTGTAGCTCTAGTAAAATGCCTCTCTGTCATCTTCATATTCAGTTGGCTAGTGAGTATGAACCAATAAGGAAGACAACAAAGCCCATTATGATTACAGAGTCTACGAAACATATACTCAGGTCTGAAGGAAAGAAGAATCTTGATCTTTGGTTAGATGGCAGTATGTATCCCAAAGATCCTAGTAAAAATAGCACTCCGCTTTTCTAAAATAGCTCTTCATTGTTGAGGTTCATTAGTGATGGTCATAATGGGTTTCTAGGTTATACACTTAGCTTGGTTGCAGAAAAGAATGTCCTCAAATTGGAGAACCATCTTTTATCAAAACATAGCAATGAGTTATTGTAGAAACTAGAGGGATATCAATAGAGGATTCATTCGTTGGAGAAATGCATCAAATCTTATTACCAAAAGCAAACTATTTTAGGCCTTCAAAATCGACAAAAGGCTCTTAGAAATATTGAGTCTCAAATGAGGAGGTGGTGGTTGTAGTAAAAGAATCCAAGCAGCAAGGTACATTTTTTTCCACTTTAAAATATAAAATATGAATTTGTTTATAATTAATTGTATTGATTTGCGATGTTGATTTTTTTTAGGTCTCTTCTTCAACCGAATGCAAGTGAAAGAGATTCTTTGAAAACATCTCAATTTTATTATCATCTTCTTCCTTCAGTAGTTTCAAAAGATATTTTGGAGAGGAAGAAATTTAAAAAGGCAAAGAAACAATGCTTGGAGTCATTTATAAAGGTTCATTCTTTGGATACTGAGTTAGTACAGAATACACTAGATAATATTGGTATCAATCGAGATGCTTATATACAACTTTTTCAGCTTTTATAGTCAAATATGAAGCAAGGACAAGTACGTAATTGCATACTTCCAAGGTCATCTGTGGTTAGAACGATTAGACACAGAGTGAATAACAAAGTGATGGAGATTTTGGGTGAGCCTATCCATATCAAGGCTAGCTTTGAGGGCAAGAAAAAGGAAGTTGTATTCAATGAATTTAACAATATTTTCCTTGACTTGCCCACCCTACAATGTTTAATTAGATTATATGACGTCACTAGAAGAGGCACAAGGAGTGGCTAGATTTGTGGTTAAACTTGATGAAAGTGAGATTCTAAAATGTACAAAACTAGAGAGGTCTCTATAACCTTGATGAATAGAGCACTTTCATCAGATCATTGCAATCACTCAATGTCATTTAGTGTTCAATCAGAACACAACATCTGGTGGCTAGGAGCATTCGAAGCAGATATAGAGGATTATGATATATTGTATTGGGATTTTCATCAAATACCAATACCTGATGTTATTAAGAGACAACAAGCAGGAGAAGAGGTATTTGTTGAAGGATTTGGGAACTATAAGATTGAGTGGCACATATTTGGTGACTTGAAGATACTTAAATGTATGTATAATGTATCAAAGGGAGCCAACTCTAGTTCTCCTTGCCTGTATTGCATGTCCCTAGCCATAGAGTTGAACTCAAGCAATTGGAATAGAGCTCCCTCTAGGCACAACAAGGATTCACAATTTAAACCAGTCCTAGATATTCCTTTAGTGAATGCCCATATCTGTACACTTCATGCACTTTGTAGGATAATTGAAAAGCTTTTCATCTTTATATACGATTTGCATGGAAGTTGAAGCCATTATCAGCTAGAACAAATGCTATAACAAAGATTGAAAGAGTATTATTTGCAATTGGTTTGTATGGTGGTAATGTTGTTATTGAACCAGATCTTAAAAAGTGTAAGGACGGCAATTGTGTCCCCAAAAATCCATCTATTGTTGGTGGAGTGAAGGCTAGAAGGTTCCTAGACTTTCATGGGAGACTTGGTAAAATAAACTCTAGGAATGGTAGCTCAACTATTAGATACAATTAGTAGAAGTGCCTACATAATGCAGTTAAGGATCATGCTGATAATGGACAAGCTCGGAATAGAAAAGCCAATGTTTGGAAAACACTAGACAAAGTATTATTTTATTGTGATAAAACTGAGTGGAATGATGATGATCTCAAATACTTAAAAAACCAATTAAACCTTTTTAAAAAGGCAATGACAGAAGCTTGGGGAAATCAACATTTCACTCACTATATGGTAAGAAGTTTACATATGTATGTCTCTTTATTGTCTGACTCATATAGGGTTTTCTGATTGAATTTCTTTATTTGTTAACCATGCATCATATTTTATACAACAATGCTCCATATTTTATCAAGAAATATGGATCTCTATCTATTTGGTCAACCCAAGGTATGGAAAAATCACATTATCAAGTAAGAATAAAATAGTTTGGACACACGAGACATGGAGGTGGAAGATACAAAGCAAACAGTTTATTAGAAGTCTTTCAATGGTTCTACAAATAAATTTGGCACAAATTCAAGCTCTAAGACACAACCACATCATGTAATACATCATCTTTGGCAAGGACTATATCCATTGTTACTACCCAAATAAGAAAAGAGGGATATTTAAAGTCTTGTGTAAAGCAAAGATATTTAGAATGGTTACAAACTAGACAAAGAGATGGGTTTCAAGAAACCCTTAACATCTTTTAGTTTGACTCTGTTGTTGCAGAAGAGTCTTTAGTTTTAGGGAATTCACTAGGTTCTCTAAAGGAATCTTTTGTTTCATCCCACTCGATGAGATCTCTATATTTCAGGAACTCTTGTTTCCTATAGCCTGGAAGAAGCTTCAAATTCTTGGCATCTCCTACATGGGAGAGCAAATAAGAGCCAAGAACTCCAACATACCCTGCCCTAGATCCATTGTATCCAAGCATGAAGCCAAAAATTCTTACAACTTCTTTCTCCACCAAAATTATCTTGTCTAAACCTTTATTGAAAGCTTGGGATTCAATCACCTTGGAGATAACTTTCAAAGCCATTGTTGGTAAGCTTGGAGAGCTTGATAACCTGCTATGATAAATTGCAACTGTTTGATTATTTAGGCTTCCAATATAATGACCAAGGCCTTAAGCTTGACTTTTGCCAGCTTCAATGGCCTTAAGCCCTTCGCTCTTCCAAGAAAGTTGTATGTGTCTTCAATTTCTATCTACACAATAAACCACAATAGTATAAGATGCCAGTAGATAAATATCCAATAATATTTGTCTATAATGCATAATATACTCTTATATAAATCACAATGGATATCTTAGAATTATCTTTCATACCTTAGGTTTTTCATCTTCTTCAAGAAGACTATCATTGTATAGATTTATTGAATTTTTTGGTTTCTCCTCTAATGGAGACTTCAGTTTCTCTTCATACCCCATGTTATCAATATCAAGTCTCTTCTAAATCTATAATAACTCTTCCTCTATAGGTTTCCCCCCTTTTCATACTCCACGATCTGATTAATATAAGAATGCAAGGCTATAGAGCTGTCTTGAAAATTCTCTCCCTCAACATCAAGAGTTGCTAGCAATTCCTCTTCATAACCTATAAAATTCTTCTCATTGTGACCCCATGCTGCAAGGATTGCCAAGTAGTAATCTTCTCTAAGATCAAAAAGGTGTTGAATATCATTTAGCAATACATATCTCTTTTTGTTGATGAGATAACTGGAAAATGTTGAGACACATGCAAGAGGATGTGTTTCAATCTCTGCACTCAACTCTATCTCCTTTTCTTCCACTTTTGTAATGTTCTCACTTTTAAATAAAGCAACATCAAATCCTTGCACTAACTGGTTCTCAATATCCTCTTGAAACATTCCCCCCTTCTCTTCAACTTCTTTGTCTTTGAATGCAATATCCTCTATCTACTTCTCTTGTATTGTATCTGAAGAACAACTGTCCATATATTGAAGATATAGAAGAAATCCAACATCCTCCTGTACAAGAAGACATTGATGCTGATTCTGATGAAAAGGGCAATCTACTTTCCACTTCTTGAATTCCTCATCAATAAGGCTAAACCTTATTTACAAAGTTGTTCTAGCAGCATTGGTAGCTTCCATTACATCGCTATAATGGACAAATCCCTCAATCTCTAAGCCTTCCACATGTCTATCATAAAACTCCCTATAATCCTTCAGTTTATCTTAAAGATCCTTCAAGAGCTCTTGCAAATCAAAGGGAACATTGAGCATATCTCATTTTTAAATAAATCTATATGAATTTCCAGTTGCATGAAGAAAATCAAAGAGCTTTTCATCACAAGTATCCTCTAGATCCTCCTCCTCCATTTCCTCCAAAGAAAACTTCATTTTAGTCATCTTGATCACTCAAAAAAAAAAAAAAAAACTAGGGGCATAATATACCAATCCACATCTGCTCATATCCAGAAGACTAAAAGAAAGATTGCTAAAAAATTTAAGTCCAAACCTACAAGGCACTGCTTTTGAATTTTGACATTTAACATGTTTGTCATACTAGAGATTTAGAAATGCAAGATGAATGAAGTGAATTCAAACTTTATGCAACAGAGAAAGCCAAACTTTTTTTGCATCTCATCGATCAAATTGTGTTATACATCCATGACTCATAAAACGTGAAAACAATGATCCAAACCACTTTGTTTGCATGCACATTGAGTCCTCTTGATCCCTTATTGCTTACTCTGCCATAAGCATCTTTGTATTCTCCCTCTTTAGTGAATAGAAAGTCTAGGGAAGACTCCTTATATTCTTCCTCTTTAGCGATGGCAAGTCTAGGGAAGCAAGGATACACATCTAGTCCTACTCATGCTTTGGGTAAGGGATATAAGTGGTCTAGGTGCAAGTACACAATATATCCTTGTAACATGCTGGAGATGACATCTAGAACCATATGTGTTGTTTTCTTTTTTTCCACCTCTATTCTCACAATATCTTTTTGATTCACGAGGAAGACAAAACCATTTTCCTAGTCATCAATAAGATGTGAATTTGCATCAAAGGTCAATTGAGCAATAAGTCATAGTCAAACCCCTTCACAACCAAAAATTTGATTGAGAATGGGATTCTAGCTAGCTTGTGTCGATGCTCTCAAGAGCACACCGCCAAGACCCACGGACCACTTATTTCTTCAAGCGTTTCAAGCCGAGAGCTATAAAAGATCCAAAAAATTTGTCCAAAACAATGCATCTAGAACATCAAAATCCCATCGTTTGATGGAGACACTATCGTGAATGTCATGTTGCCTCTTATTTTGTCCCTCAAGGTGAGCTCTTGATAATTTCAATGAAGTATTTGACATTTTCCAATGTGGGAATATCCTTGTTTTTCCCCACACTATTCAAAATCATGAACTCTAAAGGAAAGACCTAGCTAGGGGCAATTGTGTAAAACTAGTTTCATAATGTGAAATAAGTTTCATAATTCCTAGTTCCATGAAAAACGATAACAAACTTTCGAAATTACATAAAACTAGGAAAAACCAATTTCTAATTTTTATTTTTCATGAAACACAAAAATATACCTTCAAAACAATTAAGAAGTTGTAAAATCACGTTTCATGCATCTATGAATCATTTGATCATCTTCAATACCTCAAAATTCAGGGTAAGAGGGAAAAAATGACAAGAAAAAGTTTGTTACCTGAGATTTGCCATCCCTGCTGCTGAGAATAAATGGTCTATTGTTAAAATATGCTTGGTAAAGCTTACTATGCTTACAAGATAAAATAGCTCATCGAAGATAAGACAAAATACATCGAAGACCTGGCCTCGAGTGTCATGCATATATATATATATATATATATATATATATATGCCAACGGTCATCGCACGTTTGTCCAAGATGTACTAACTTGGAGAAGCTAAGAAAATAACATATAAGATCTTTTGTTAATATCACCAGGTAAAAAGCAACAAACATTAAAGCCCTTAGGGTCAACCCTTTCAAGAAGGGTAGATAACTCCTCTTCAAATGATGGGAGTTCTACTTCATTTTCTTCTTCCTTCTTTCTTTTATACTACCTCCATTTATCTGCCTGCTCTTCTATGGCCTTTTCCTCTTTCTCATGTTGTCTTGTGTCCTTTTCATGGGTGACATCTTCAACCTTAAGACCTAGACCATTTTTCTTCTTTCTATATGGAGGGACATTTAAAATATTGAAAGCCTTCACATCAAAAAGGGGAACTAGCTCAAGGACCTTTGAAAACATGTATCTCAATATCCTGAGAATTATCATTTATTTACCCATAAGGATAAGCTTATGTGCATGAGCAGACTTTGATTGTGTTCAAATTCTCAAGAATAAAGTGAGAGAAGTGAATGACTCTATTCTTCTTGCTGGGATGATGTATAGTATACAAAAATTTATTTTTACTCACTATATTTTTCAAGCAATAGACTTTCATATTGATGCTTACTATCTCCATTCCTTTGTTAGGTGTGTAATGCATGAGCTCCCCTTTGATATAGAATAAAAGATTAAGGTTCTTGATCCATCTATCTCATACTATATGAGGAGTGAGCTTGATGCAAGTGCATTTGACCATTGGTTCATTTCAATTGACTTTGAAACTTTGGAGGTTCTTCTAATTTCATACAATGAAAAGTAAGTAATTTGATATTTTGTTAGATTTTATGAGATCTTGTTTTGCTAGATTATTGAAATATTTTTCTTTTCAGTTCTCATTGGAGCCTAATTGGAATAGACTATGTGGAGAGGCAATGTTTCCTCATGAATTCTATAAAAGGAAGCCATGGAAATGCCAAGTTGTAAGTTATATAATCTAAGGTCTCCTTGATATTTTGATATTTGTTTTTTGTAGGTACTCTAAATATTTTGATCTTTCTTTTTTAATTACTCTAAATTTTATTGCTTTTTTGGTATAGAGCTATAAAAAGATTGGTTGAAGTGCTAGAGAAAAAGCCTCCCATGCCTTCTGACTTACTTGCAACAATGCAATATAGACAAGTTGCGGTAAGTTCTTGATTAATGTGGTTGGAGCATAATATGAAAATTTATTCTAAAAACTACCATAAATAAGTTTCATAGTTTTACTTTATATTGTTGATTGCAGTGTCCTCATCAGGATGATAGTTATGTTTGTGGCTAGAGAGTAATTGTGAATGCTAGAAGATTGGTTCAGTTTATTCATCTCAATGATGATAAACTTATAAAGGTAATCTGAAACATACTAAACTTTAAGATAGAGGTTTATTGCAAAATAGTCCATTGTGAAAAAATAACAATGAACTAAAAATCTTTTCTTACAAATCTATGACAGTTTACAAGGGATTGCTATACCAGTGAGCATGTTTGGTATATACGAGCAAAGCTCATGAAGTACATAATGGTCAATTGTATACAATCGACAAGAATTGACAATAATGGGGGCTTGGGCATTGAAGGAGAGGAGGTACATGTAACTACAACATGTGAAGTTATACCTTCAACACCTAAGGCAACCAAAGCATCAAAGATAGGCAAAAGAACTCCTAGAAAGGATGTCCCTTCTCCAAAGAAAAGTTCTCAAAAAAAGTATCTTTGCCTCATTGATTGTAAGCCCTTGTGTATATAAGTCATGGAGATGACTAACAAAAATTTGCCACAAAATTTGTATATATTATTTATATTGATAGTAAAGAGATCTTTTCTTCAATATCCTTGCATTGTATATTCTTCTTTCTCCTCATTGATATCTATTAAAAAAATGTTACAAATGTTTATTAATCAAGAAGTGAAATCAGATATACACCTAAGTGGATATAATATGATATAAAAGCTTACTCGTTTGTTATTAAGTTGGAACACAAATGAGTATGGTAGTTCAATATCTTCATTTTATAAATCCATTCTCACTTGATGTAGCATACATGAGGATCTAACCTTTAGGATTGCAATAATGTTCTCATTGTACCAACATCAAGATCCACTATAAGATCTTTGCTAAAATTATCAAGATTTTGGTCTAAAGCAACCAAACTACCACCAACATAATGCCATCTACTATAATAAAAACTAAGGATGAAATTTTGAGTAGCAATCATATATTTACAAGCTATAAAGTCTTGATCTATCTTACGTATAATTTTTCCTTCTATCCTAGTGTCACATCCCTCATCAACAAATTGTATAACATGATCATATGTTAGTCTCTTCACTGAAAGCATTGCCTTTGATATTCTTATCTCAGCATTAGAAAAGAAGTCAAAAAATATATTAATAAGCATGAACAAAGTAACTTTTCTTAACCTACTTGAGATACTAGGTTTTAATGCTCTCTATATCTCAGAAAATATTTTACATCTTTAGCCCTCACTAGTAGCTGGACTTGGAAAATGCCACTCAAAGCTTGAAAAATCAGCAAAGGAAGGGGGGAAATTGATCCCCATTGGCTACGCTGCATGGGGACAATATAAGAATGGTCACAAAAGAATACTCCATTCTCTACAAGCTCTGTCTTCTTTCTACCTTTGTACATCTCTTCTCCAATCCAGCCATGCATCACATCAATCACATCAACAATAGACTCGAGCGGTTGTCATTCCTCAAGATTAGAGGGATAGACATCTACAAGACAAATGAAAAAATGTTATAATGAAAAACTTTAAACCAAGTCCAAGAAAAGAAAGATCTTAAGAATCAAATCCTTACAATTTGGTTCATGCATTGGAAGATTTGAACTTCCAGGTTCCAAATATAGCTCTCTATGCATAAACACATGTTGCACAAGAACCTCTTTTATGCTATTCTTATTTACTCCAAGCTTGAAATCTCGGATTCTACCCTTCCAAGAAAAGATGAATGAGCTCTCATATCTTCGCCTTTTCCCACGTTTTTCCTATTGCATGGTGATCCAACCGCCTTTGCTAATGATTGTAGGAATCCATCTTCCATCTTTTTGGAATGAGTTGAATATTGATATGGATGTGATTTGGGAGCTTGGACGCCATGTTGAAGGTCGAATTTTTGTATCCATGGTACACACAGAGAGAGAGAGAGAGAGAGAGAGAGAGAGAGAGAGAGAGAGAGAGAGAGAGAGAGAGAGAGAGAGAGAGAGAGAGAGAGAGAGAGAGAGAGAGAGGACTAGGCTACCACAAAGGAGGAAAAAACACGAGAGGGACAAAAGAAAGGAGGGAAAAAAATATGTGCCAAGCTTTTTTGTAATTTGAATTTAGAGTAAACATGTCATTATCATTAATCTAGACATATCATTAAATAAAAATGGTTGGGACTATATATCATTAATGCAAAGAATGTTATAATCACGAATATAATAACTAAAAATAGATATTGATAATACAAATTTGTAATATTATATATATATATATATATATATATATATATATATATATATATATATATATTTGTACATTTTTAAAATTAGAAGTTCCGTTACGGAGGTTTTTCTCCTATTGGTCTAGAGCACTCTCTTTCTATCTTCTAAAAGGCATTTTAGAGACCTCAAAACTTCCCTAATGTGGTAACCTAGCTACAAACTTTAAACCTCTTAAGGATCTCATGAAGAATCTAGAGTGACAATGGACTAAGGTGCATGACCTAAATCCGTTGTACAACTAGACCCTCATTGTGGATGAGAAAAGTCCTATGAATGGGAGCCATTGAAACGATGACCAATCTGAGTATGAGGATTCAGAGGATGAGTATGAAGACTACTACTCCAGTGGTGAGGAAAGTGAGGAAGAAGCCAAGACCAGAGAATACAACATAGAGGGACGAGTGATTGAGCAGATAAGAGTAGACTCTAAACCTCGATAGGCTAGTGCTTTTAGAATGGGAAGAGGAGTCATCAAGGTCAATTATGATTGTACCTGGTTAGAGCACCTGGACATAGTGGACCAGAAGCGAGCTGGATTAGTTCAATCAGGCACCACACCACTACTTAGAGTGGAGTCGGCCTTGGAGCTACAACCACCTGGGGAAACTCCTTTAACTGAAGGTTGCGAGTTTAACTCTGAGTTAGAAGTTGGCTCTGAGATTGATCCAAGAATTCCATGACCACCTAAGACCACCAAATGCACCAAAGGGGACCTCCCAGTCCATCTAAGGCACAAAAAGGCTCAAAGAATAAAGAAGGAAGTAGTCCAAGTCCTCTAAAGCTGAACGAAAAAACAAACCACATGACTTACCTAAACACTTTACTAAGTATAAGAAGGGCGACCGTATAGTGATGTTAATGGGAGCCAAATGAGTAGGACAAGTTAGTGAACCCATTGAAGGACCCACTAAAGTTAAAGAAGTCAACCTGGCAAGGATAGGGGAAAAGCCTCAACCCATGCACATAGCCAATGACTTAACTAAGCAAGAGGAGCACAATCTCATTAATCTCTTACAAGAGTATGTAGATGTATTCGCTTAGTCCTTAGAAGAGCCGAAAGGAATCGACCCAAGTATTGTGACTCATAACATTCCTATGACCCCCAATGTGACACCAATCAAACAAAGACTGCACACAGTGAATCCAAAGCATGCTCATGCTATGAAGGAGGAAATAGATAAGCTGTTGAATGTTGGATTCATTTACGAGATTGAGCAGAGACGAACTTGGTATCATCAAACATGTGCAATAGCAAGACACAAAACCATACGAAAATTAATTCTGAAAAATCTGTCCTCCAAAATGAAGTGCAGAAAGATGAAAGAGTGGGCAAGACAATGTGCTGGACATGCTTATCACATTAAAACGCCGTTTTGATAGAGATAGGACCCATTCACGTGGAAAAAACTGTAAAAACACACTCGAAATTGGAAAGAAAAATTAATACGAAAAGATAAAGCAGTCAAAACCTGATGAGATGAACACAAAAAATGTGCATAGGAATAGGTCGGATAGGATAGGTAAGGTCGAATGTGGTTCTGAGGACGGTAAGGTGCGTTGGCATGGGAAAAACAACAAAAATGTCAATGAAAACAAAGTAAAAAATTAATACAAAGAAATCCGTGCATCGAAACGGAGGGCAACGAAAAGAAAAAATGTCAAGGGAAGGCTGATGGGACAAGGTCATTGGTCAAAACGTAGTGTCGATAGTGTTACAGGGCGTTCACATGGAAAAAACTATAAAATAGAGCCCAAAAACACATATATTAATAACAAAAATTCATAGGTTGGAACAGGGTGGAGAAAAAGGGAGAAATGTGTAAGAAGGCTAGCCAAACAAGGCTATCAACTCAAATGGGAATTCTGAGAAGAATAGGACAAGTTCACATGGAAAAATGATAAAAATAAGCACGAAAAAGACATGAAAACCCACAAAAATGAATAACAAACAAATCATGTAGTGAAATGATAGACGGTAAAAAGGAAAAATGTCAAGTGGAAGGTGTAGGTCAAGTTGGTCACATCAAAGGACTGTTCTGAAGCGGAAAAGGCACGTTCGCATGGAAACATGTCAAATTGACAAAAAATTCTTCAAAAATAAATAACTTTGGAATCGTTGATCGGAATAGGGGGTTGTAAAAAGGAAAAGTGTATTAGTTGAAGGGACAAACAGGGCTATAAGGTTAAATGTGGGTTCTGGTGAACATAGGATGTGTTTATATAGAAAAACCGCAAAACAAGGGATAAAGGGAAATGAAGAAAGAACAACCTCAGGAGCGGGGTAAAAGACAACAGGTGGGTGGGAAAGGGACCCCATCAGAGTAAAATCAGGTCATGGCATACATGAATGAGTAGACCATGGTATATGCATGAGGGTATGCAAAGCGGACGCGTAGGGATGCATCGCCACACTTAAGACCTTAGAAGGGTGAACTGAGCAACAAGGACCTAGGACTTGACAGCATACCAAAAGTTGACATCCCCACACTTAAAACATGACCATCACTGATAAACAGAAAGTGTAGGGTTAGAAAAACTTGGCCCATGTTGTAGAGAGTCGAGGGGGATTGTCAATGTCGTGTGCTGTGTTGCAATCGACTGTAGGAGGTACCAAAGTGTCATCACAACACAGTGTCAAGTGTGGCAGAGACCACATAGTAACACCCAGGGAGGTAGCATTGTTGATAAAGTTGCGAGAAACCGTCGCTCGATGGCGAATCATGTAGCAATCAACTCATTATCACTCAAATTGGAATGAAAGAGTAGTCACTCGCCCCACAACGGACATCACTCGATTGAATAATGATGGAAACCCAGTTTCACACCCATCTTAGAAATCAACAAGGGAGATGGTTCAGAGGGAGTATGCCAGTGTGCACAGTTGATTGTGTATTAGTGCGTCCAACCCTGTCTAGCATAGGTGCAAGCAGGAAGGCCAGGGAGCCTTGTAGTGCAATATATAGAACAGGGCGACATGTCCTATGGTGATGGCAGAGAACCATCCCGTGTGTGCATAGAGAAGTGAGAACATACTTGACTCCAAGTGTCGTAACGTCCCTCACTCGCACCTCTCATGAGGAAACATCAGTCATGCTCAGCCCCCCCTTTGTCTCACAGTCTATTAATAGATACAAGAGGACAACCCATTCTTGAAACCCATTGATGTTATCCTCACTCTCACTTGTGTGTAGAGGTTGTATGCCTTGTGCACAATTGATGGTGCAACTGTGCATCCCGCCATGTGTTGGTATACGGTGCGAGAAGGAAGGCCAGGGAGTGTTATAGTGCTGTGCACACGAACAATTTTGTGCTTTGTGCATTGAGAGGCCTATCCCGCGCGTGCAAGTTTCCATTCACTCATCTCACCTCTCTATTGAATATAAAGGGCAAGGACTGGTCACTCACCTTACGCTCTGTGTCTCACGCTCTATTGAGAATACATAGTGTAGTCCATACTCACATCCTCATCCAATTAGGATGAAAGCTCACATCACTCTAGGTTTGTTGATGAAGATCGGCTTCAGCTAGTTGATAGTGTCAATGTGGATTAGTTGATGAAGAGGCATACCCATGGAGGAAGCCAACGAGTTCAGTGCTTGGATTGCATAGGAGAAGTATCATCTATTGTAGAAATCAGAAGCACCGATGAGGTTATAGGATTCAGCGCACCAAGGGAGGCGGCTTGGAAACTTCTACTGTAAGAGTTTTTCTAGAGATTTGGCTATCCTAGACTGTGGGGTGTTACCATCTTTTCCACAGCTAGCTTCCCATCCAATGGTGTGTGCCACCTTCTTGGAATGAGGCCTGTTATGACAAGGAATTTCTTTCTTTTCTCCCATAATAATATTTATTTATTTATTTATTTATTCTTTTCTTTCCTTTTTCTTTTTCCCTATTTTTGAGGGTGTTTTCACCTTTTCTTGAAGAAAAGGTTGGCATGACAGGGACCTAAGTCATTTTCTCCCATGACCGATACATATTTATTTGTTTTTTTTTCTTTTTCCTTTTTTTTATCAAAAGAGGAGAATGGAAGGAACCCCATATGTCAGAACCATCCTCTCTACAACTATCGAGTGAAATTTTAGAGTGAAAGAATAGGGGCGGGAGGTTGAGATGAGGGGACAAAGGGCTGCATTCGCCTCATCAATAGTAGTAGAACATCTATCAGAAGTAGCATTAGAAGAGTTAGAGTGTAATGCCAAAGGGGAAGAGGGTCGGTCGACTATGATTATCAGGATTCCCAAGGAGGAAAGTACTTCTTCAGGCGATAGCCATTGATTAGGAGGGGACCTTCAGAGACATCAATGGTCTAGACTTGGATAGAGCCATTAGGGTTGACAGCAAGTACCTTATAGGGGCCCATCCATTGCCATTGAAGCTTTCCTGGAAACTTCCCAAATTGGGATTCATAGGCTAGGACTAAGTTACCTTCCTTGAACTCATTGTGCTTGATGAAGCTGTCATGATAGGCCTTTCTACGAGCTTGCATGCCTTACATACATTGTAGGGCCATCCTACGAGTCTCATCTAGACATTCCAGGTGCAAGAGACAGCAATGCAATGACTCGTCATCTCCCAAGCATTCTTTGATGGCCACATGCAAAGAGGGTAGCTCGAGTTTAATAGGAAGGATGGCTTCTATTCCATACACCAATTGGAATGGGGTTTGTCCTATAGCAGCCTTAAAGGAGGTTTTGTATGCCCAGAGGGCCTCTATAAGTCGATCATCTCAATCACGACGATGTGCGGCTATCGTTCTTCTCACCATCGAGTAGAGAATGCAATTGGTAACTTTGACTTGGCCATTGGCTCTAGGTAATAGGGTGTGGACTTACGATGGTGGATCTTGTACAACTCTGTCAACTCTTTCATAATCTTGTTAAGGAAGTGAGTACCTCTATCACTTACAAGCTCTAAGGGACTGCCAAAACGGATGACATATTCTCGTACAGGAACAGGGCCAAGCTATTGCCATCATCCCGCTTTAGAGCTTTGTCTTCACACCACTTTATGTCACAACTCTATAGAAACAGAATTTGTATCCTTTTTCATTAATTTATCTATATAATGATTTATTAAATTTATTTCCTTTGCACTAATTAGATATAAAGAAAAGTGCATTGGAGCTGGCCACTGATGAGTGGTCACAGGTTATGGTGGACCCACGGGTGGGTTAGAGAAAAGATAGTTCACACTTCCACCTATATGGCCGATTGGGCGCCTGTGACTAGAACTCACGCATATCAGGGTTAGACTCGCACACAGAAAGGATTGATGCCTTGAAGTGTGGGCTAGATCCACCAGAATAGACAGCTACAATCAACAAGATGGCATGATCATGAAATGCTTGTATAATGTGCATGTGTGGGCTGAAAGCTTGAAATGCACATTTCTTTGCATAGGAAAGTCACATGAAGATTCGGATACCATTTTTTCGATATACACGGAAAAAGCTTTCATATGACACCCATATTGGGGGGGTCCCTAAATTTTAGGAGATCCCTAAATTTTAGGAGTCCCTAAATTTTAGGAGCCTCGAATTAGCCTAAAAATGCTAGTCCTAAAAAATAGGGATGTCATTCTAAAAATAGTAAGTTCTGTACTCTGACTGTGTTTACTAAATTTGGTTGTTTCTATTCTTGACAATATTCAACCCAAAAAGAAAGGCCATAGAGAAGAGACAAGTGTTAAGGCACTTGTCACACAAGTTTCCAAGTGTCCCACCACTTGTCACATCTCATGACATGTGGCTGGACACTTGTCTTATGCTACTCCACTTTCCCCTTTTGTACTAGCTCTCCCCTCTCCTATAAATAAGAGCTCGTTTTTCTTCATTCGGCATCATTTTTCTTTGCCGTAAACTCATGTACAGCACCCACAGATAGCCAGAAACTGGCCCCATCCATCCCCATCATCATCCCCCACTTCTCCATTATCAAATTCCTCCATATTCCCTCTTCTATCACTGCTGTTTTACAAGACAGCAAGCCTGTAAATTCATTACAGCACCTCCTTTTCAAGCTCTTTCTTCCATTTTAGCAACAAGAAGCAAGCCCTATCCATGTACTACTGTTCAACGATGGAGAAGGCTGATTTCCCCTTTTTCTTCTCTCATACTGTAAAGAAATAAGTTCTTATCATTGCATAATAGATAATGCGTGTGTGTTTGTACATCTTTGCATGATCTTGTGAGAGTGAGAATTACTTCTTCTCACTCTCAGGTTGATTGTAACTGAGCTCTTCCCTAAGGGACTTGGGTTGAGCAGAAATACATTCCTTCGAGGGGGGGAGGGGGGGTGCCCATCTTCAACCCTCAATCTTGTCTCCATTACTTTTACATTTTCATGGCTGTAATTTTGTGAGTAATTTTCATTTTCAGCTTTAAGTATTCATTCTCTTTTATATTAAATCTCGAAAACAAGCGAATATCATACTTGTTAAGCATACTACGTTATTTGGGGCGTTTACAGTGGTATCCGAGCTTTGGCTCGGTCCTCACCCCAACACTGGTAGTGCTTACAATTATAAGTTTGTTTGTTTTCAGCCCTTGCATTGAGTGCTTGAGCATATTTTTTTTTCTTAAGAGTCTCAATGGATCAGTCGAGTGCTATCCTTCAAGCCATTCAAAGTCTTAGAGAGGAGAATCAGCAAATTCGTGACCAACTTCTCAAACTAGAAAAAGTTGAGAATCCCAAAGAATTCAAGGAAAGAAGCCCATCTGCTTCAAGGAGACAAAGCCATACCAATGAAAGGAGCCGATCAAGAAGTCCAACTACTTCTAAGAGGCAATCCCATTCTACTTCAAGACAAAGAAAGAGATTGCGTTGAAGCTCATCCTCTTCTTCAAAGTCATCTGGCGCCTACTCTGATGGACCCTCTTCTAGTAACGAAGAGTCACACCCTTCTTGTGGAAGACCTCATCATCGTCAAAGGCATCGACATTCTTCACCCTAGTCTCCATCTTCATCCCCATCAAGCACTTCATCATCTTCAACCTCAGATTAAGTTTGCAGCTTTACATTTAACCAACTTAGCCCATACTTTGTGGACGGGGTTGGAATATGATCATGCTGCCCCAAAATCAGTCCTTTGTTCGCATGATACAAAGCCAATTTCTTCTTGTTCATTTCAAAAGAGATGTAAAAATGGAATGGGATCAGCTTTGGCAAAGGAAAAATGAGTCACTTGGTGACTATACCAAGAGATTTTGGGAGCTACTTTTGAAGGTCCAACATTTCAAGAAGATCAGCAGTTCGGAAAAGCTTAGGAAGTTTCAAGGAGGTTTGCATTTTAAACTTCGTACTGCTCTTAATCATTATCATTGTTCTAGTCTCAGGGAACTCATTGACCATGCTGAGACATGGGAAATGGAGCACAATGGCAACAAATCATTCCAAAAGAATGATAAGAAGAGAGTAGCTGATGATGAGGAGTATTCAGCCCCAAATGAAGGACAAAAACAACGGCAAAAGGAGCCATCAAATCAAAAGAAGATGAAGCCCTATGCACCTCCTAATGCTCCTCAATTTCGCTCCAATCTATACCCACAAGCAAGGCAACTGTTCGAAGGAGAAAAGCAACGCTTCATGAAAGAAGGAAAGTGCTTTAAATATGGACAAATAGGCCACATAGCGAAGCAATGTCCAAACAAGGGACAAAGCAAGGTTTCTGACAACAAGCCTAAGTCGCCAGTGAAAATCAATGCTATCAGTGATGTAGTTGCAAACACAACTCACACTCCAGAGATGCGCAAATTATTAAAAGCTTGGGGACAGTTGCAAGGTAAGCAAGCACTATTCTTGATAGATCTTGGGGCGAATGAAAATATCATTTCCTTGCAATTAGATAAAGAGCTTGGATTAAAGAATGAAGAGATAGACACTGCGGCAGAAGTTCGCCAAGCTTTAAATGCTGATGAAGGTGACACAGTGAAGACTGTGATACCTTACATTGGCAAGCTCAAGTTTCAAATTCAAGGCTACAGTGACGAAGATACCTTAAGTATCAGAGACCTTGATGGTTGCGATGTGATTCTTGGCATGCCCTGGAATCATAGAGTAGATTCAACCATCTTCTCTCAGAAAAAGAAGGTAGAACTCACCAACAAAGGCAAGAAGTACGAGATCCAAGCTGGAGTTTTTGGAGACACCATACCTATGGTAAGCCATATGCAAGTCTCTAGAGCAATTAAGGATTGTGTTCAATGTTGTCTGCTTTATGTCACTGATGTAAAAGATAATATGAATGCTGAAAACCAAGAGCGACTTCAGATCTTAGAAAAGTATAAAGATTATTTTTCAGAAGATCTTCCTTATCAGCTTCCCCTAGAAAGGCCAGAAGACCATCATATTGATATTATCCCGGGCAGTTCTCCTCCTAATATAGCACCATACCGTGTGAGCCGTCCTCAACAAGAAGAAATCAGAAAGCAAGTCAAAGACCTACTCAACCATGGGCTAATTAGGCCAAGTAGCTCACCATTTTGTTCACCGGTTCTTCTTGTTCAAAAGAAAGATGGCACATTCAGGATGTGCATTGATTATCGAGCCCTCAACAAAATCACTGTGAAGAATCGATTTCCTATTCCCAGAATTGACGACATTTTGGATCGTCTAGGAGGCTCAAAGGTTTTCAGCCGCATTGATCTAAAGAGTGGTTATCATCAAATTAGGGTAATACCACAAGATGTACGCAAAACTGCTTTCCGCACTTCATACGGTCTTTATGAATTCTTGGTGGTTCCTTTCGGATTAACCAATGCACCAGCCACCTTTAATCGAATGATGGAGCGCATCTTTAGAGAGCATCGACAATATGTCGGTACTTTCTTTGATGATATTCTTGTCTTTAGCAAGAATGAAGAGGAGCATCATCAACACTTGGAAATTGTTCTACAATTACTTCAACAAAATCAACTCTTGGTAAATGGTAAAAAGAGTGAATTTTTCATGCATAAAATAAATTACCTTGGGCATGTCATCTCTTCTGAAGGGATTCAGATGGATCCTGAAAAGATCAGGATAATCCAAGAATGGCCTCATCTTCATGATGTACATGAGGTGTGATCGTTTCTTGGCTTATGCTCTTATTACCGCTGCTTCATCAAGCATTTTGCACATATGGCTTCTCCACTTCATGACCTTACAAAGAAGAAGATCTCTTTCCAATGGAAGGAAAAAGAGAAGGCAGCCTTCACAAGGCTGAAAATAGCTCTTACTTCTGGACCTGTTCTTATCATTCCAGATCTGGTAAAACCATTTATGGTGAAGTAGATGCTTGCGGTGATTGTATTGGTGCAGTGCTAAATCAAGAAGGCCATGCCGTAGCCTTTGAAAGCCGCCGTCTAAATGCTGTGGAGAAAATGTATGACATTTATGAAAAGGAGCTCTTAGCGGTGGTTCATGCTTTAAAGATATGGAAACATTATCTTTTAGACAATGAATTCCTTATTAAAATTGATCATCAAAGCTTGAAGTATTTCAAGACTCAAAAGCATTTGAAGGAGAAACATGCAAGATGGGAAAATTTCTTATCTATGTTTCATTTTCAAATTATGTACACTCCAGGGAAACAAAATGTAGTTGATGATGCACTTTCTAGAGTGCCTTGCATTGCAACTATTACAGTGGCTCATCATGAAGATTTTCAAACGATGAAGAATACTTATGATGAAGATACTGATTTTGCAGCAATTTGTTCAAATTTACAGCAAGGAGGTTCTCATCCAGATTATTCCATCAAAGATGGTTACCTTCTCATGAACAATCGCCTTTGTGTCACTCTTCCTGTTCGACAAAAGATGCTTAAAGAAAGTCATGAACCCCCTTATGCAGGGCATAGAGGGAGGGCAGCCACTCTAAGTGCAATTGAGCACTACTTTTATTGACCAACATTACGAAGAGATACACATAACTTCATTGAGGCTTGTCTGGTATGCCAAAAATCCAAATATGATAGGCAGAAGATTCCAGGATTGTTGCAACCTCTTCCAGTTCCCAAAGATCCATGGCAATCTATCACAATGGATTTCATCTCAGGTATTCCAAGAACACCTCAAGGTCATGATATGATTTGGGTCATAATTGATAGATTCAGCAAACAATCACATTTTATTCCATGTCATAAAACATTGAAATCCGCACAAGCTGCAAGACTTTTCATTCAACATATCTTCAGATTACATGGTATGCCTTCTGAGATCATTTCAGATAGAGACTCCAAATTCACAAGTAACTTTTGGCGTGCTTTATTTGAGAATTTGGGAACCACTTTAAAGTTCTCCTCAGCTTTTCATCCTCAAACTGACGGCCAAACAGAGGTGATGAATCTCACTCTTTTGGATATGTTGAAAGCTTATGTTAGTAAACATAAGTCACAATGGGAGAAATATCTTCCATTATTGGAGTTTGCTTACAACAATACAGTGCACTCATCCACAGGGAAAGCTCCAAATGAAATAGTACAGGGTAAAGTGATTCCTCCTCCAATTATTCGCACTAAAGATAAGATTTTTGCTGCTGAAGAGTTTGCTTCAGATTTAAAAACCGCAATGGATCAAGTTCGAGCCACCATCAAAGTTGCCAAGAGCGACAAAAGAAGCAAGCAGATAAACGAAGAAGACCTTTGGCTTTTGAAAAAGGTCAATATATCTTGCTAAAGTTTGATAAAAGCAGGCTCAAACAAGGTTCTGGTCAAAATTCATCTTTTCCAAAGCTCTCCAGTAGATACTTTGGACCCTTCAAAGTGATTGAGAAAATAAATGAAGTTTCTTATCGACTTGAGCTTCCTACTCATTGGAAAATACACAATGCTTTTGATGTAAGTTTGCTAAAACCTTACATAGGACCAGAACCAAAGGAACCCATTACTGAAGATCCCCCAGAAGTTGAAGAAACAGAGCAACTCTTGGAACCTGAAAAGATTTTGTTTCTCAAGGATCGAACCACGAGAAGTGGCCTTGTGATACGAAAATTCTTACTAAAATTCAAGAATCTACCCATGAAGGATTACCCAAATATTCTTCAGCCATATCAAGAAGCTTTTCAGCCGAGGACAGCTGAATAAAAGCCAGAGGGCTGTCACAACTCTATAGAAACAGAATTTGTATCCTTTTTCATTAATTTATCTATATAATGATTTATTAAATTTCTTTCCTTTGCACTAATTAGATATAAAGAAAAGTGCATTGGAGCTGGCCATTGATGAGTGGTCACAGGTTATGGTGGACCCATGCGGTGGGTTAGAGAAAAGATAGTTCACACTTCCACCTATATGGCCGATTGGGCGCCTGTGACTAGAACTCACGCATATCAGGGTTAGACTTGCACACAGAAAGGATTGATGCCTTGAAGTGTGGGCTAGATCCACTAGAACAGACAGTTACAATCAACAAGATGGCATGATCATGAAATGCTTGTATAATGTGCAAGTGTGGTCTGAAAGCTTGAAATGCACATTTCTTTGCATAGGAAAGTCACACGAAGATTCGGATACCATTTTTGCGATGTACACGGAAAAAGCTTTCATGTAACACCCATATTGGGGGGTCCCTAAATTTTAGGAGATCCCTAAATTTTAGGAGGTCTCTAAATTTTAGGAGCCTCGAATTAGCCTAAAAATGCTGGTCCTAAAAAATAGGGATGTCATTCTAAAAATAGTAAGTTTTGTACTCTGACTGTGCTTACTAAATTTAGTTGTTTCTATTCTTGACAATATTCAACCCAAAAAGGAAGGCCATAGAGAAGAGACAAGTGTTAAGACACTTACAAGTTTCCAAGTGTCCCACCACTTGTCACATCTCATGACATGTGGCTGGACACTTGTCTTGTGCTACTCCACTTTCCCCTTTTGTACTAGCTCTCCCCTCTCCTATAAATAAGAGCTCGTTTTTCTTCATTCGGCATCATTTTTCTTTGCTGTAAACTCATGTACAGCACCCACAGATAGCCAGAAACTGGCCCCATCCATCCCCATCATCATCCCCCACTTCTCCATTATCAAATTCCTCCATATTCCCTCTTCTATCACTGCTGTTTTACAAGACAGCAAGCCTATAAATTCATTACAGCACCTCCTTTTCAAGCTCTTTCTTCCATTTTAGCAACAAGAAGCAAGCCCTATCCATGTACTACTGTTCAACGATGGAGAAGGCTGATTTCCCCTTTTTCTTCTCTCATACTGTAAAGAAATCAGTTCTTATCATTGCATAATAGATAATGCATGTGTGTTTATACATCTTTGCATGATCTTGTGAGAGTGAGAATTACTTCTTCTCACTCTCAGGTTGATTGTAACTGAGCTCTTCCCTAAGGGACTTGGGTTGAGCAGAAATACATTCCTTCGGGGGGGGGGGGGGGGGGGGGGGTTGCCCATCTTCAACCCTCAATCTTGTCTCCATTACTTTTACATTTTCATGGCTGTAATTTTGTGAGTAATTTTCATTTTCAGCTTTAAGTGTTCATTCTCTTTTATATTAAATCTCGAAAACAAGTGAATATCATAATTGTTAAGCATACTACGTTGTTCGGGGCGTTTACACTTTATCACATAGTCTGTACAAACCAAGATGTATATGTTCTGTTTCCTTCTAGTTGGTGGATCAATGGGGGCCACAAAATCAATTCTCCATTTCTCGAATGGTTTTAGGGGAAGGATGGGTTGCAATGGCATGGCACTAGATTTGGTAGGCTTTCCCATTCGTTGACAAGCATCACAACGTTTGCAATAGTCATAGGCGTCCTTAGGTTGGCCACCAATATCCTGCGAGCAAGGCCTTTCTGACTGTCGCTTCTCCTGCAAAGTGGCTGCCACAGGGCTTGTCATGGCATGCTTTCAACATGATTCCAATCTCTTCTCTTGCAACATATCTTTTTAAGACCTCGTCTTTTCCTTTCTTGTATAGAGCACCACATAATAGGGTATAGGGGGCTCATTCCAACAGAAGCTTCTTCTTCTCATGGCTCAAGATACTAGGAGGATATTGTTGGGTTGCCAAGAGGATGGCTACTTTTTTGTACCATGGGTTAACAGTTTTGACTAGAGACAAGGAAGCATAAGGAAGGTCTAGATCATCCTGCTCTTCATCATCACTTTGAAGGATTCGTGTCAGATGATCAGCTAGGACATGGGAGCAATCGGGTTTAGTCACCACTTCAAAGTCAAACTCTTGAAACAAAAGGAGCCATCTCATCATTCTTTCCTTCACATCGGCCTTGTTCATTAGGAAGGACAAGGCCTCATGGTCTAGTAGAATTTAAAGTGCATCGAGACAACAAATAGTGTCAGAACTTCTCCAAGGTAAACACCATTGCTAGGCACTCCAACTCTGTCACTGTGTAGTTTCGTTCTCTGTCGGTTACTTTCTGGCTGGCATAATAGATAGGTTGATCTAAATTTGAGGGGCCTTTTTGGCATAAGATTGCACCTAGGCCTTCGATTGATGCATTAGTATGCACATGGAACTCTTTCATCTAATCAGGAGGTTGCAGAATGGGTGCCTCAATCAAACACTGCTTCAGGGTGTTAAATGCCTTGTCACAATCAACGGTCCACGAGAACTCTACATCTTTTCTAAGGAGTTTATGGAAAGAAACTTCCTTTGTCGCAAAGTGTGCAATGAACCTTCTATAATAGGCCACATGGCCAAGAAATCCCTTCAATTGTTTGAGGTTGGTTGGCATTGTTAAAGCTGCAATATTCTCAATCTTGGTAGGATTTATTGCTATCTCTTGTGTAGAGACAATGTGGCCTAATAGGCTATAGAAACATAAGTCATCTAGGTACACCTCAATAAAGTCATGCATATGATTTTGGAATGCAGCCATTATCACTCATTGGAAGGTAGCAAGGGCATTATAGAGCCCAAACGGCATCACTCTATAAGCATAGGTTCCCCATTTTATTGTGAAGGTCATTTTGGATTGATCTTCTTCTGTGATTTGGACTTGATTATATCCCGCTGAATCCATCCAAGAGGGAATAAAGCTCATGGCTTGCCACTATGTCCAACAGTTGTTCTATGAAAGGAATAGGGAAATGATCCTTCTTTGTCTTAGAATTCAACTTCCGAAAGTTTACACATATTTGTGGCTTTTCATTCTTCTTGGGTACTACCACAATGGGCCAAAACCCATTTACTATTAGCCATTGGATAGATAAACTCAACTTCAAGGAGCTTCATTAATTCGGCTTTTACTCGGGCCGAGTAATTTTGATTCATATGCCTCTGTCTTTGCCTCATAGGTTTGGCATCGTGCTCTAGGTTGATGTGATGTTGGCGCACTGTGGGATCAATCCCCTTTAGATCTTTGTACGACCATGCAAACACGTCCAAGTTCTCCTTCAGTAGGTCATAGAGGGCCGATAGTTTTTCTTCTGGAAGATTTATACCCACCTTCAGGTGACGTTCAGTACCTTCTACATCCATGAATGCTAGTTGCTTTTCTCCTTCCACTTCATGGATGAATGTCCCTTTGGGAAGCTGAAAGGGTATCATTGTGGTTTCAGGTTTGGTTTGGGGATTAGTTACTTCTTGGCTTGAGGACTCATCTTTTGAGGATGCATCCAAGAACGTCACATAACAAGAACCTTTTGCGTTCTGTTTGAGTTGCCAAACTGGTGGTTGTTGGCATGGTGCATTGTCATCATCCTCTTCTAAAAGGATGTATTAGGGCGGCAAGAACCACTATTGAAAGAAGGCTTATTCTTATTAATCTATTTTTAATAGAGGTTTTTCATATGATGTGACTCATTAATCATTCCAAAGGGTACCAGAGTCATTTTGTCGAATAGCAAGGGATCTTTGGCTTCTGAGGCTTTTGGAACTCTGCCTTCTACGAGGAGGACAGACTCATCTAGCTCGCTTTCATACTCTTCTTTTGTATTATCACTTTTGTCCTCTTTAGATTCTATTTTTGCATCTATGGAGGCTCTGCAAGAGAAGAATAGACTCTCTGTTATGTCCTTTGCTTCTGCTTCTGTCTCTGTCTTTGTCTTTGTTTCTGCTACTGCCATATAATAGGGGGACAGTACATCCATGCTTCTATCTCGCTATATCAGAGTTTATTTCAAAAGTCAATTCGGGTTCAATCAGGAGTTATTCGTCCATTGACAAAGGCTTTGCTTCCTTTGGCAGTTGGCTTACAGTGCCCACTATCAGGGACTGTGCCTCTGTTTTCCTAGGAAAGATATGTTTGATAGCTTCTTCATCTCCTAATGTACCATTTGTTACTTTGTTAGAGGAGTCTCTATTACAACTTCGATGGAAGTGGATCCATTGCCTTTTTGAGATCCATACAACTTCAACACCACTTTATTGGGTCCTCTGCCTAGGGTTAGGGTTCCTTTGAACCAATGTGTCCTTGCTCTTACTTCAAAAAGACAAGGTCTTCCCAGAGTAGGAGAGGGTATGAGGTCCCATAGGAATTTGGTTTGACCACCAGATATGTTAGCCAATAATACCTTCGTGCGAGGGTTTTCTTCACGTACGGGAGAATGTCCAAAGGCTTGATTCTGATTTGGTATGCCAGTTTGATAAGCCACTACATAGGTTGCATTCCTTGCAATCCTAGATCCTTCATTGTCACATCCATCATTATGTTCACTGATGAGGCTCCATTAATCAATGCATTTGCTATAAAGCATCCCTCAATCCATATGCCAATCTCTGGGGTTCTAGGATCCATGAAGGCATTAGTCACATCCACTTCTTTTACGAGTTCCACCTTTGACCTCTGGCCACCACCAAGTTGTCGTCCTCTGTAACTCCGAGAGGGAAACCTCCTTAGAAAAAAATTAGGACCGCTAAATTCCCTAGGATTTGGTCCAATATCTTGCTTGGTCATCTTGGATTTGAGCAAGTTGAATCTTGCTTCTTCATCTTTCTTTCTTCTTTCGTGTATCCTCTTCAGAGAGAAAATATCCTCTGTATGATTCTTCCTCAAACAATATGAATAGAAGGCTCCAAGAATGGTTGGTTTTCAAGTACATTCAGTGGCTAAATTTTCTGCTTGATGGCATTTTCCACACCATGTATTAGAACACATCACATCTCTCCCACCGCCTGCAAGAGTGGATATATTGGTGGTATTTACCTTCAATGTGTCTGCAGCTATTCTGTAATCAAATCTGTAAGCTTCTTCTTGATGCTTGCGATGATTGAATTGGACAAGTAGTTCTTCAAAAATTCACTTCCTAGAGTACTTGCAGTAGGGTTTTGGGAAGCTTTTGTGATCACTGCATAAATTGGTTGAGTTAATCTAGAGGGTCCTATGTTCTGATTCTCATTCAGAGCTCCTGTTGAGATTGGGGTTTATTGGTTCCAGTTGGTAGGATTCCACTATTGTTGAGTCACAAAACATTGGGGTAACTGTCTGAGGCCACTACTGTTGTGGTTGAATCATCATTTGAGGCACTGTCATCTGCAACCATTGTGGATTCGGTGCACTATACTGCGGCACTATTTGCATTTGGGGGTAGGGGTAGGGACTCTTCTTGAGGTCATTGTTAGTCTTGCTTCAACTTCATCATACAGTCTAGCACCTTCCACTGCAGCTTGCAAATTGACTAGTCTTCTCTATTCCACAAACTTACAAACTTCTGGTTGTAGGCCTCTAAGAAAAACTCCCTTCTGGATACTTTCATCCAAATGATGGTTGGTCCATCTCTTCAATATGGATTCCATTCGTGAGACATAGGCTTCTACTAATTCACCAGCGGATTGACTTAGGTTCATGAACTCCTCTTGCATCCGCTCTTCAAAACCTTCACACTTGAATTTAGTGAGAAAGGCCAACTTCAGGTCGTCCCATGTGCCAAAAGTTCCTACTGCTTGTCTTTCATATCACTGAAACATTGTGCCTTTGAAAGTGGCGGGGAATATCACCAACCAATGCTTAGGGATTCTGGCATTGTTAGCCACAAATGCTACCATAAACTTTGCTACATGAAGATCAGGGTCTTCATTGTACTCTCCCTTAAAATGGGAAATGGGACTACATTTATCGGCCTATCATCAAATTTCCAAGACGGATCTGATTAGGAAGGGGACCTTGATTTGCCATGGGGACTTCTGTAAAGAGTGTCGCTAGGGCGTCAAAGGAGGCTTTTGCTGCTAGCTCGTTCTCAGCTTTGATTTTTGCCTTCTCTCTTCTCACGTACCTTTTGACTCGTTCTAGTGCTTGCCTCTTGATTGCTTCATTCATCAGGGAGTTAACTCCACCTAGTTGTTCTATACTTAATCAGAATAGAATCAGAGGGGACTTTAGTCTCTGGAGGACTCCCTTGCCAACGTTTCTTCTACTTTCTTCTTTTCTACGTCTCTAAATTCAGCTTTCAGTCCATTTGTAGAGGGGAAGATATTCGGTTCTGAAGGTGTCAAAACTCATTATTCTAAGGATCACCGTGGTGCCATCATCATAGTAATGCCAACTTCTGATGGTTTCAATAGTGTATGTTGTGAAGAACACTCTATCCACTAGCTTCTGATGGGTTGCCAATTGGACAAATAGAAGATTTTCAATGCACCATGTGTCCCACATATCTTGCTGTTGAGCATCCATGAATAAATTCCAACTCTTTTCTTTCTTTTTTTTGTGAAGCTCCATTGACTACGACTCTTGAAGCTTCTCCACACAATCTCCCACTTGATGATGTCTAGAAACTTCTCAATGAATACCAAATCTCCCATGGATGATCATTCTCTCTGCTTCTGCACTTCAATTTGCTCCCAAATAGTTTGCTATCAAGATGCACATCTCTGTTGCTTCTGTAGGGAGAGGAAACAGTCCACCATATAGAGCTTGCATCATGATGATAATTTATTTCCACCATTGTGGAATGAACTTCTTGTAGAAAGTAGCTTTGGCAATGAGAATCTCCAATTCTTCAGTGGTAGAAGGAACTTTGTAAGCTTCCATTGAATTCTTCTCTTCTTCGCAATGTCATTTCCTTCATTTTCCACCTCTTCTGATGCTTGTTGATGGTAATTTTCCTCAGCTGTGCACCAAAAACATGGAGCCCCAAGAGGAACACCAAGAAAACTAGGGTTTTTACTCAGAAAATCTATCTTGTATCACCAACAACTATCTTTTTCATATTTGATATGATCTCAACAAACAAAACAACACCAGGAACAAGAAATCTTCATGCAACTTCATAGAAACAATTCTCCCACAGCTTTAACTTCAACAAAATCCATCATTCTCTTCACATTCTTTATAGAATTCTTTGATAGACATTGAAAACACAAAAGAATACTCCACTTTGAATGGAAAGATCACATATTATTCATCTTCAAAGTTTCCATAGCTTTCTCTCACAATCTCTCATAGATAAATACATTGTTTTGCATAGAATTCTCTCTCTCTCTCTCTCTCTCTCTCTCTCTCAATAGTACATCATCTCCTCACTACAATAATCAATAATTACTCAAAATAAGCCTTCTTTGGTCATGGATATCCCTCCTAAGAGGTGTGTCTGATATGAAAGGCCACCAGAGCCACTACAATGGCTCTTCACTACTCACTACTATCACTTCACTCTAGTCTTCTCTTGAGTCTTCAACAGCCCAACTACTTCTTCTGCTTCCTTGATCTCTTTTGCACTTGAATTCACCTCTTTCCAAGGCTAGAAATCTTTCCCAAAGTCACACATACATTCCACAAAACACTTATAGAGGCATACAGAATAAAACAAAACAGGAACAAAGACTCTACAGAAGCTCAATAGAGAGTTATAGAAGGTCAAGAGAAGGCATCAGAACCACATAACTCATACTAAAACCATTCAATGATATTTCAAACAACCGCAAACTTCATCAATCATTACTCCATGCTTCCATACAGAAGAAAAACAAAAGTAAAATAGAAGCAAAACAAAAGCTATCAAAACCAAACAGAACCTCAACAGGACCTAACAGAACATCATATCTCTACTGAAAAACATCATGAGCTTATTAAGACCATCATATAAAATCATCCATTCAACCCTCAAAAATCAAACAAAAAACACAAGTCATTTTAGCATTCAACAATTATAAATGACCTACTCAACACACATCTATTTAGAATGTCGAGAAAAAGAGATTTGTTTAGAGCAAATCATATACCTTATTGGATAGATGATGTATTCCACATCCTAGAATATGGATTGCATGAATATCCAAATGAGAAGACTAGGCTAAAATGTCTCATTCTAAGGATTCAACCCTATCAATTGATTGCCGGTCAACTCTATCGATTAGGACAAGATGGAGTGTTGAGGAGATATGTCTATCAGCATGAGAAACATGATGTGCTTTTAGAATCTCATGGTGAAATTTCCAAAGGATGCTTCAATGGGGATGTTACAATATGTAAGGTGCTCGAGTCTCAATTGTAGTGGCCTATACTATTCCGCAATGTAGCCAAGTTTGTGAAGCAATGTGACGAGTTCAAAACAACAAACTAAGGTTCCTACTCGTAAGGATAAAATGGAGTTCACCCCAGTAATAGCATGCCAACCATTTGAAAAATGGGGGATTTGTTTCATCAGTCCAATCAACATTTTTAGCACAATACTCACAGGCAAGGTGCATAATCATAGCCACAGACTATCTCACCAAGAGGGCTAAAGCTTGGGCAGCTCGTAAAAATGACACTAGGACCATTATCAAATTTCTTTGGGAGCAAGTGATCTCATGGTTTGGATGCCCCATAGAATTAGTCTGTGGCACTTCATCAATGAAGCAATTGCCCACTTATTATCTACCTTCTTGATAATCCATAAAAAATTCTCACCGTATTATCCTCAAGCCAACGATCAAGTTGAAGCCACAAATAAAGTCCTAATGATTGTCCTAACCAAGGTGGTCTCTACCTCCCATAGTGACTAGGATAGTAAGCTAATGGCAGTATGATGGGCTTATAGGATAGCCTATAAAGTGGTCCTAGTGATTGTCCTAACCAAGGTGGTCTCTACCTCCCATACTGACTAGGACAGTAAGCTAATGGCAGTATGATGGGCTTATATAGGATAGCCACAAATAAATTCCTAGTGATTGTCCTAACCAAGGTGGTCTGTACCTCCCATAGTGACTAGGACAGTAAGCTAATGGTAGTATGATGGGCTTATAGGATAGCCTATAAAATGACCGTAGGACAAACACCATTCAAGCTAACCTATGGAAGTGAAGCAATCTTACCAGTAGAGTTTTTCATTCCAAGCTTGAGAATAGCAATCCAAGAGAGATGGGATGGCAAGCAAGCATGGACAAATCACTTGTTAGAACTAGAATACCTATGTAAAACCCAGCTCATTGCAACCCATGCCCTAATCTGTGAGAAGACATGATGCAAAAATAGGTTTGGAAAGCATGTCAAACAAAGCAACTTTAAATGAAGAGACTTAGTATTGTTGCACTCTGTAAAGGGTCACAAACAAAAGATGAAGTTTAGGGGTTGGGACCTTTCAAAGTCTACAACATTAGTAGAATAGGCAACGTGGAGCTTGAAAACCTAGAAGGAGAGGGTATAGGCTTTTTCAATGACAGTCACATCAAGATGTACTACCCTCCATCACACCCACTACACGAGCCTCCAATGATAACACCACCCATGAACGTTAGAATGGCAACAATCACAAGCACAGAAGATGAGGATAAACAAATAGTAGCACCACGCTACTTGTGCATAATAGTAAATGCCCAAAAAGTACATACTTTTGATGCATTAATCGAGGAGGGAGCTAACAACAACATCCTCACATATGATCATTGGACCCTCATTGGTTAGAGTCCCAAGTGCAACTGACTAATGCCAAAACTCAGTCCATTTGGGGGGGCATTCCTATCCACTACTAGGGAAGTGCAAAACAAGGAATCATTTTTGGGTCACGCTTTCAAGAAAGAGACTCACTACATGGGGACTATGACTCTCAATGCATCCAGCTTGCCATAGGTAATGTTAGGACAGTCGTAGATTTTAGCAAGGCTACTGTGGTTTTGCCAAAGCCCACAGTGCCACTGATAGTTAAACTTAGTGCCATCCCTAAGGAGGTGGTAGTGAACCCGCACAGACATCCAATGGGAAATACTCGCAACACTCGAAAGCCCAAGAGCATGTACACAATATGCTTAGCCATGCAGGCCTACCACAGAGCTTTTGGGCTAAGGCAATTAGTACAGCAAGAAGAAGCTCTAGAAGTAGACAATCACTTCTCCAGAAGGAAGTTCAGATAGATTTTTCCTGTGGAGAGAGATATGAGAGCTTCAAGCTGACAGGGTGCTGCTGACTATGGCTACCATGGAAGCTTCATTGAAGGTATAGATGTAAATGAGGTTGAGGATGGGGTCCAGTACTCAAATTGGGATGAGAAGAGATGGAGAGGAGCTATGCCATGCTCGACTGGGCTCTGAGACCATGTGACAATTGTGGATCTAGAGCATGGCAAGAGTTATGGACGATGGAAGATGAAGGCTAAATTCATATTGACATAACAATGTAGAGCAACTATTACACAAGTGAATTCAGGACACTCTTCATTGAGCATACATCATTTGTAATTTCTTAGCAGAAATTCCTTAGGACAGATAATGGGGGTGAATATGTATCATGTTCTTTTGAGAAGTTATGTGATGAGAGGGGTATTAAGCATCAATTGATCGCCCCTTACACCCCTCCCCAGAATGGTATGGTTGAGCAGATGAATAGGACCATCCAGGAAAGGGTTCACAGTATGCTTAGCCATGCAGGCCTACCCCATCACTTTTGGGATGTGGCAATTACAAATGCCTTGCATATCATTAATAGATCACCTTGTAGTGGCATTGATTTTCAGGTTGTAGATGAGGTACGGAGAGGAAAGCCTCCCTTTTATGCCCATTTACATGTCCTTAGATGTGAGGCATTTTGCCATGCGCCCAAGGACAAGCGTAACAAGCTAGATCCTAAGAGTGTTAAATGCATATTCCTTGGTTATGGAGATGCAGGAGAGATGGGTTACCGTCTATTAGATTTGTAGGCGCATGGAAAGTCATCCACAGTCATGATGTAGTCTTCCATGAAGACATGCATAGACAACCTGAGAAGATAGTGGAGATATGCATGGTTATATTTCAAGAGGAGCCACAAGCTCCCTTACAGCCAGCTGGACAGCCTGCAGCAATAGTAGTAGCATGTACTCATTGCCAGGGTGTTGAACAGAATGTTGAGTAGGCAAGAGAGCCTACAGTGCGGCGTTCTACTAGAGGTAGATGCCCACCTAATAGATTTGAGCCCTCCATGCACTATGTCTTGGTTACAGATGTAGGAGAGCCTCTCACTTATCATGAGTCTATGTGTAGGGGTGATAGTCACTCCTAGGAGAGGGCTATGCAGTTTGAGATAGATTCCTTGCATAAGAATATGACTTGGGATTTGGTGTCCTTGCCTGTTGGCAAGAAGGCTCTACCATGCAAGTGGGTGTACAAGCTTAAAAGTACCCCTGGACACCCCAAGCTGGCATATAAGGCTAGATTGGTAGCAAAGGGTTTTAAGCAGGAGCGTGGTGTGTTGACTTTGATGAGGTCTTCTCACCTATGGTTAAGATGACCACCCTACGATTAGTCTTGGATTTGATTTCACAGCTTGACTTGGACTTGTAACAAATGGATCTCAAGACGGCTTTCTTACATGGGGACTTGCATGATGAGATTTACATGGAGTAGCCTAAGGGCTTTGTAGAGCCTTGCAGGGAGCACCTAGTGTTGTGCAAGTTGAAGAATAGTCTTTATGGATTGAAGCAGACACCTAGGGAATGGTATCATAAGTTCGATGCCTTTATGCAGTCACAGGGCTACAGCTGTAGTGCTATGGATCTGTGCTTGTACATGAAGAAAGCCCATGATGGATCTTTGCTTATTTTGGTACTCTATGTGGATGACATGCTATTAGTAGGAAAAGCTCACGATGAGCTAGATGCTTTTAAGGCTCAGCTCAAGAAGAGCTTTGAGATGAAGGATTTGGGAGGCCTCTCACATACTTGGTATGCACATTAGACGCAACATGCATCAGGACTCCTCTACTTGTCACAGAGGGAGTACATTCATAAAGTCCTTGAGCGCTTTTGCATGCAAAACGTGAAGCCTATTGGTTGTCCATTGCCTTCTTATGTGAATGTATCATAGGTCAATTGTCCGCAGACAGATGAGCAGAGGGCCGAGATGGCCAAGATTCCTTACTCATCCACAGTGGGAAATCTTATATATGCCATGATAGCCACTCGTCCAGATATTGCTTTTGCAGCTGGTGTTGTGGCACGCTATATGGCTACACCTTGCAAGAAGCATTGGGATGCCGTGAAGGGTATTATGAGATACTTGAAGGGTACTGCAGATATGTGCATATGCTATGGCAGCCAAGATACATGAGTCGTGGGGTACACTGACTCTGATTATGCAAGACATACAGATAGAAGGAAGTCCACTTTTGGCTATGTGTTCACCTATGCTGGAGGTGTTGTCTCTTGGATATCTAGGGTGCAGAAGTGTACAACTCTTTCCACCACTGAGATTGAGTATGTTGCATGCATTGAGGCTTGCAAGGAGGCCATATGGTTAGGCCGTTTGGTTTATGAACTTGGTATTGATGCTATCCCTACACTACATTCGAATTCTATGAGTGCTATTCAGTTAGCCAAGAATCTGGTCTTCCATGCGAAGATGAAACACATTGAGGTGAGATATCACTTCATACGTGGGATCGTTGAGGACAAGTCTATTGACCTTGTCAAGATCTCAACTGACTAGAATCCTGCAGATCTGCTCACCAAAAGCCTCTCTACAGAGTGCTTTGCTTTCCTCAGGAGATTGATGGGTGTGGGATGAGATGACGTCTTTCCTCATCCTATTGTACATGTGTACATCTTGTATTGTCTTTTCTTTTTCTTTGTCTTTTTCACTCCTTACTGAGGTAGATTCGCCTTTAAGTGGGAGGTTTTTGGAGGTAAAGACTTCTCTGCCTAGCTGCCAGTGTATTACTACACTGACACTACCCCCGCGCTTGCACACTACAAGCAGCGGGCGCCCATCACCGTCACTTTATTATTTATTCTTTTAGTGACATATGAATAAAGGGAAGGCCGGTCACACATTGTGACTGTTGGAGTTCCCACATTGTGAGTCTCTCTCTCTCTCTCTTGCTCTTGCTCTCCCGCCATAGCTCTCCTGTACAAGCTTCGATCCTTCTCACCTTTCAAAACTTTGGTGGAAAAATCTAAACGAGCTAGCACCTCACTAGTCTTTTGTATCCATGTGCCAAACATCTAGTCATGCAAATTCTTAATCTGAGTGATGAATGCTTCAGTTGTCTGTCCTTCAACAAACTTCTCTCTTGCTAGTTGATTCTCCAAGTTTTAAATCCTTTTTTGATTTTACATTTTCTGCTGACTCCTTAGTATGTTCCAAGTCTATGATGCCTTGGTTGTATATTGAATCAATTTCAAAACGCTATCAAAACAGGTTGTAATAACTAAGGCACACAATGCATTTGCATTCCTTCGTTTCCAAGCTCATAGAATATCTACATTTGGAGAAATCATAACACTCAAATTTAATGGGTTGGCTCTAAGGTCAACCCAGCATCATCTTTAGAAGCTCATAAGAATCAAGGTTAGTTGTAATTTTAAACTTCTACAAAGTGTAGTTTATACTAATTAACTTGCCTTCACTAAAGATTGGTGGACGAATCCTTAGTGTTTGAATAATCGTGCTGCATCACTACCACTTGATACACCATCACTACTACCTAATGCATCATCAGACGACATTTCTTCTCTTTATTGTTGAAGCCCTTTCCTTTCACATACTCTTCACTTCTCAAAGCCCCATAGGCTTTGATACCATCTAGAAATTACACTGTGTAGTGGAAAAAATCTAAAATTTAGATGAACTAATATAAAGATGGCTTTGTCTACTCGTGCACTTCCATTGTGAAGCTTAGATGGAAATCCAAATAGATGATAGGCCAAGAGCTTAAGGCTAGTTGGAAAAACTCTAATTGGTTGAAAAATATATTGATGATGGCTTTGGAGGGGTCTTCATTTTATAGCTCGAGAAGGTAGTGTAGTTGGCCTATCTACCCATATTCTGATGGAATATTCCAAGCACTACCCTCATACCCCTACTAAGGGGGCCCCTAGCCCCCCCTAAGATCCCCAAGATAGGGACTACTTCCATTACCCCCAAACCCCAAAATAGGGGGTCCTTGATAGCTTCCACAACCCACAACTCGATGCATTGTGCGTGGAGTTACTACCATCATAATTACTCTACCTAACCTGAAGGCTAGATCCACAAAGGTCACCTTTTTGCCATTTGGTCACATAGACCTCATTTGACATACAAGTTAGGACCCTTGGGCTCACACATGGATTCTTCTCAAATAGGGGCTTACAACTTAGAGCAACATGGATCATTGGTGGCACCTTACAAGGGTGGTTCATTGAGCATATCTAACATAAATAACTAATGAATAGCTATATAAACTAACTGATTAATAGATATTAATTGAGATGCTAGGTTCAAAATTAAGTAACTTATTATTTGATACATAAATTAACTTAGGGAATGTTGAGAGAGAGAGAGAGAGAGAGAGAGAGAGAGAGAGAGAGAGAGAGAGAGAGAGAGAGAGAGAGAGAGAGAGAGAGAGAGAGAGAGAGAGAGAGAGAGAGAGTATTGTTGAGGATAGAAAAATATTTCATCTTTCATCATCTAAGGGGCCATGTTCCAATATGTGGCTATTGAAGTGGAGTGAAAAGGGATTTGGTATTATGATGTGACTTCTAGGTCTGCGTGAGCCATTTTGTAAAGATCAATCTATGTTGAAACAATGCATGTCATATTTGTCAATGAGCATGTGTATGCTTTTGTTTCTTTTAAATGCACACCTAAGATTAGCATGAAATCTTTTGCATATAGCAATCGGAGGTCTCATATGTTCAAAAGATGATGAGTTTTGCTATGTTTTACATCTTTTGAACCAATACCAATTGCTTATTAACCCTCACTCCTTTATAACATTTACATATAGTAAAATGAGTCACCATCCTTTTCTTGATAATAATCATAAAGTATCATGGGTACTTACTTTTTTAAGAACCCTAAAAGCTACCTTAATATGTAAGTTATAAGCCTTAAAATAATCCCTTGTGGTGGATAATGATGAATGCGATATGCCATACCTCAAAAGTTAATCCAACTAATAATATTAGTTTATTGTTTGATTGTTTCTAATTAAAATACTTTAATGCACTATGTACAGAGTACCAAGTTGTAGCTTTGAAGCCCTACATATGGAGTGTCGAGTTAAAATACCAATTAGCGATTCGTCATTAATACTACATTTATCATTACTTTTTAGGACTTCAATAAGATCTTATATTGGCACCTAAGCTTTGATACCACATAGCCATTGATTGTGGCATCTTCTTTGGTCCTTCTTTGTCTTTCTAAGTGACACCATACATAGTGCAGCTTGTCCATATAGTATTTAAGTAGTAATATTTCTCCAAGTTGATTTTCCAACTTGGAGAAATGTTGCTACTTAAACACTATATTGATTAAATGATCTAGAGTGAGATTAATAATTTGTACATCTTGATAGTTATATGTGTGTAAATATTTGAGAAATATTTTAAATAGTATATGTATTATAAAAATTTACCTATATATGCATTATGGAAGACATTGTAAAAAATGAAGCTTTGAGACAAACTTTATGAAGCCATATGGGCAATCTTGAAATATTAAGTGTTATTATCTATCAAGGCACATAAAAATATAGATGTAACAATTTCAATTACCTCATGTTTATACCGAAAAGTTCTAAAATAATCAATTGTATAGCTACTATGTGTTTGGTAGTACAAGGACAATGTTTTTGCCATGATTCTATACATGTTGGATTTTAGATAAGTTTTAATGACTCCATTTTCATAAGCCATTTATTGTTTTCTAGAGTATTCTTTTTATTGGGTGTTTCACTCATGCTTAATGTTGATTAGAATAACAAGCAAAAAATCTATATAATGTATAAGATGGCTCTAATAGCTTATACAACATACATGAAAATAACATATTCTTGGTACTTAAAATATGTATAGGGATATCTATAGATATTCCTGGCACCGCACGCGCGTGCGTGCACACACACACACACACACACACACACACACACACACACACACACACACACACACACACACACACACACACACACACACACACACACACACACACACACACACACACACACACACACACACACACACACACACACACACACACACACACACACACACACACACACACACACACACACACACACACACACACACACACACACACACACACACACACATGCACATAACATGTGTGTGCAACAACATCAAAATTATTGCACATTTTAAACAATGGATACATCTATCCATACATACATATGAACACACACAATTTGCATGTGAACCACCATTATACAATTGTGGTGTTCATAGCTTAGCATGTAACTATTTGTGGTAGACACATTCATGTAAGGATGGTTATGGCACTATGCTTATATTGTGTATGGATGACCTCACTATCACTTATGTTTATTTGTCAACTTTTGTACATTTATGCTTGAAAATGATTTTGTAAGGTGCTAAGATGATATCTGTCAACTATATATAACTTTTTATCCAAACAAAATGAATAGACCTTTATTGTTTATGATCTACACAACTATAGCCTACCACACTAGTAGTAAGTTACTAATGGTAGTGAAAGCTCACCAATGTATGGTTGATAGAAAAAGATCATTCAAGTTTTGCTTTTTAAAGTCAACTCTTGAGTTCATTCAATTAGTACTTTCTTTACAAACTCATGCACATGTCATGTTCTCTTACCTACTTTATTTAATATCCACATTCTGCATGCTTCATGATTACTACCAGCACAAAATTAAATGCAAAAGACTTTCACAATCTCATGTCTTTCAAGTTCATTCAACGCCTACTTCCTTTAAAATGACACCATTATTTCTTCTATTTATGATGCCTACTTTGTTTGCAAACTCATCATGTTTGATAAGATTGGCTATCAAATAGACAATGTATAAATAGGGATAGCAATGTTCATTCAAAGGGGTTGGCATGTAGGAGAAAAGATTGCAATTACATTTTCATTCTTGTCTCCCTTGGTCAATTTCTTGTTATTCTAAAGACCATTAGGAACTTATGTAGATTT